>NC_081432.1:50321998-50659498 GCF_949786415.1 Peromyscus eremicus | reverse complement strand
TAAAGCTCCAATTCCTTCGGGGTAAAAAAATAAAAAATAAAAAATAAAACACTGCATTTAACAACATATGTTTTGGAGTTGGTCAGTCCTGTGCTCTGCCTTTTAGTCCATATGCAACCTTGGAGAAGCTACTTAACCCAGAAATTGAAGTAACACAATTGCCAGCCTGTTGGAATTGAGGTGATGTTTGTAGTTTTATATTGAATAAATGCTTTTAAAGTTTCAAGTGGAAAGTAACAACTGGAAAAAAAATGATTCAAGCCTGAGAATATGGCTGCCTCAAATTAAGAGTCACCCATTCATTTGATCTGTGTGGTTTTTTGCCTTCCTGATTTCCTTCCCTGCTCCCCTTAGTCTTTATCCAGATACTACTCAGCTAGGAACATAATTCATCTCATTCTCAGCAGATTAACTTCCTTGCTATGAGAATAAAATATGAATAGCCTAACTGCTATCAATCGAAAGCTTCAAGATCTTTGTCAACACCTCAATGCTCTACCGCTCTGCAGAAAATGCAGACTCACTGTCTGTCTCAGCATTCAAGTAAATTGTCCACTAAACTTGCTTTCATACTCATCCATGTGGGCTGCAGTTCTTTCTGGTTTTGAAAAAGAAATATTTCTCCATCTGTTGGATGCCAGCCCAGCTTGCATGCACCTCTCACCACAATTTTCTTTGCATCTTTCTCCAGGACTCTGCCCATTCTGCTCTCTCATCAACATCTACTTCCCAGTCAGCGTCTTTCCCTGTAGCCTACAAATGTGCTAAACAATCCATCTGCATCAGATAACAAATTAGTCTCCTTTTGCTCTCTGCCTCTAGATATTTTTTTGCTTCTCTCCTCCAAATTTCTGCCAAACCTTCAAAGGATCACCTAAAAAAGCAGTCTCTACAGTATCACATGTGTATACCTCAAGTCACTTCAGTGCAACTGAGGGCAACTACTGCTACAATAACCCTCATGAAAGTCACCTGTGGCTTCTCTATTGCTAGATTTAGTAGATATTTTAATACCTCATCTTCTACATGCTCTTTCTTGATCACACAGATCTTGTTATCTGTGTCTAAATGTCTGTTTTGAGATTTTTCTGGTAGATTTTTGAAAGATTGTGTTGACCTTTGGTTTTACAAAAATAATTTTCATTTTCTCAGAGGTACAGTTAACAAATGTAAATTAAATGTATTCTTAAGGGGCAATGTAATGCTTGGTATGTGAGTACACTGTACAAATGATGACCACAATCAAGCTAACTACTGCTTGCTTGTATGTGTGATGAGCTTTAAGATCTACATTCTTAGAATTTTTCTTGTATTGACACTGTAAGCTGTAGTCATCACGATCGTTTATATCCCCTCTTCCACAAGCAAGAGCCTAACACAGGGGTTGGGGTGTGTAGGTCTGAGCCGGTGCACCTTATAGGGCATATTTAAATTTTGGTGTGAGCCCTCTGGAGTCTAGAAGCAGTGAAAAGAGCGAGCCCTGTAATCAACTCTCAATTATGCAATGATCTTTTTTGGTAATATGTGTATAGGGCCAGAAGGTACTTTTAGTTATAGGATACAATAGGATAACCATAAGGATTCTTCTGCTGTTGGTTGCTTTCTCTAATTTTTTGTCGAACACTTTTTCACTTGCTGGCAGTCAGAGACAGAGCCTGGGATGGAGATTGGAAAATGAGTGAATGGAGCCCAGAGCTAATATGCACTCCTGGATATCTGAAATTCCATGGAACTGTTAGACTCTTTGCCCAGCACGTTTATCTATTTGCCCCAGTTACTTGTCATCCAATTAATTATCGCTCTATCACATACGTCTTGAATTAACACCCTCTCCTCCATGTTTACCAGCATTCTTCTTATCACCCACGTCTTGAGTACTACAGTGATTTCTCTAATAGAATTTCCAATAGTAAGGGATGAAAATTCAGATGCTAAAGAATATGCAGTGAGCCCTCTCTGGAGATATACCATTTTCAGGTTAATATATCCCTTCTCTCTGCTCACACCATTCTTTCATAATAACAAAGAGCAGGGCCTTCCCAGAGAATACATAGTACTTTACTCCTTCCACCTTTGACCTATGTGATCAGCTTTGCTTGGAATATCTACCCATTCCTTGCTTTTTCAAATGTTTAAGTTCTTTCCCTTTTCCACAGGATCAGGTGATGACTAAGGTGGATCACATGACCTTAATTTCCATGGCACACTGTACTAAGTTTTCTGGCTTGTTTTTAAATAGCATTGCCTTCGTCCATCCTTTTCTTCTTCCTGCTCCAGTCTCTCTTTGTTAAAGGATAAAGTTTTACTTACTGTTACGTGTCTTAAGACCCATCCCAGTTCTTGAAGCATTGTAAATGCTTGTTCAGCTTAATCCCACAAATTTATTATGACCTTGGGCAAGTCCCAAATTTCCTGGCACTTAGACGTCTCATAGAAAGTTAAGGAGCTGAACTAATCTTTTAAATGTCCCTTTTGGTTCCAACATTCCATGAGGTTTCTATTATATTTGTTGAAAGCGTGTAATGGAGTGTAAATTAATTTTTAATAGACTGTAATTACTAACAAAACATTCCTCATTTCATCACTCAGCTTTTTGCATGAAGTGTGACATATAAAATGTTTAACTTAAAATATCTATGAGTAACTAATAACTCATACAGCTACCATCTCAACATGCTGGAGTAAACAGGTAATTACATTTATAGTTTAATCACCAAAAAATCCATTCAAAGTTGCTGAGAAGGCAAATAATAAATCCAGCATTACAAGGGGAAATTGGGTTGTGAAACCTAGTCACTGTGCCCAGTCTTTATATTTTTCTCACTGCTAGTTACTTAAAAATCACAGATCAAATTCTCAGTCAAGTATAACTCAGTACTTACTGTAAGTGCTACTTTTATTGTAGCCTTTAGAGTAATTTTGCATTATGCAAAAAGGTTGCAAAATTCTCACAAAGAGTTCAGTATTAACCTTGTCCCAAGCTTCTCCTATTTTTAATATTTTAGATGGTACATGTGCCTTAATTAGTGGACCACTATTTACACATGACTACGGACATGCATAATATATTCAGAGTTTGAATTTAGCATCCTGCCTCCAGGATGCTATTACTGATAGAACGTTGCATTTAGGCGATGAATAGTCTCCAGAGACTGTTCTTGTTTTCCAGTTCTCAGATTTCCTTTGCTTTTGATATTTTTAACAGTTTTAAGGAGTAACGAGTAAGCTATCTTTTGGATTCTGTGTGTGCATGTGAGCGTGTGAGCGTGTGTGTGTGTGTGTGTGTGTGTGTGTGTGTGTGTGTGTGTGTTATGGAATTTCATAACTAGACAGGCTATGAATTTGGGGGAGGAAACATAGATGTAAATAGTCCTATCAAGGTTGCTCATATACAACAGTTTATTTATATCAACATGGATTTGCGGCTTAATTTCAAAACAACAAATTTACATCAAAGTGTACAAAATTAACATGAAACTAGGATGGGAACAGGAAGCCAAGAATCATCAATTCTGTTGTTCAGTTGTTAAGTTTCTTCAACTAACTTAAGCATCTGTAAACAAACATCAGAACAGTAAAGTACTCATAGGGAAACACAGTCACATAGGCAAGCAAATGATTTCACAAACTAAACAAACATGAACCCAGGGTCAAGTTCAAGTGATAGAACATTACTAGGCATCTCTTTTAGGCCTTACAGTTAAGGCACATATACAAACAAAACCCATGTGTATATGAAATAAATTAAAAGTTAAAGAGTAAAAAAAAAAAGTCTATACTTTTCTGATATAAGAAAATGCTTCAAACTAAATGAGGCTGAAATTCAAAATCTTTTAAACTAGTGCATACATTCTAAACAGTTTGTTTATATGTTGGCAGGTTAATACGTTTCCATCATTAATATGTTTAACACTGTATTTAATTAAGTGCAATATTAACTGAACAATCTTAATGATCTATGATATTGATGTGACAAACATCTTTGGCAATTTAATTGAGTCTTAAAAAAAAATTCATGATAGCCATTTGGATTCAGTGCTAACAGGTAGCAGCAATTATCTATTCAATAAAGGACAAGTTCTTTGGGAGATCAAAAAATTTTAGGAAAAAGCTCCCCTGGCACACATCTCAGTGTTTTCAACTCAGGTTACACTGTTTGTGCCTGGAGGTTGCAGTGAGGTCCCCCAGAAAAGTAATATGCTTTCTCACCAGATGAGTAACACTTGATGGGTTAAACAGAATAGTGACACTGTACACACCTCTTCCAGAAGCCCACTGAGGCTTAGTGGGATTGGGAATTCATCTTGGATAACATGTCTGTAGCATAGCACTTTCCCTACATTAGCACAAGAGAGTCTAGCAACTCCAGAGGGAAACAAGTGAGGATGCATTTTTATTCAAGTAAACACGGGTTACAATGATCAAAAGACTCATCCATGTCCTTACAGAAGCAAGTTTTACTCCTGGGAAGCCATTTATTTTATCAGAATAAAAAAAAGTTTTAGCTCTTTAATGTATAAAATTGTGTGACAATTAAGTATATAGAAATGTTATAAGCTGGCTTACTCTTTCTCAAATTTGCTAATTACTGCATTTGGCAAGTAAGCCCTTCCTCATTACTATATTTAAAAAAAGCTGTTACAGTCTATTTCAATGGCAGATTGTAAGCTGAGGCCTTCGCTGTAATTAGTGTATACTCTTCTGGATCAATAAATTGGCTGCAGCGACTACACTAAAAGATAGGAAACATTAAAAAAAAAACAAGTATATGAAAGATAATATATCACAATACACAGGACACCCTAATGTATGGCTAAATTGTGTAGTAGAATCTATTTTATAAACTCAAGAATAAATATCTTGACTGAGCTACTGAAAATCTTCATAATATATGCAAAATAAGTTCTTATTTTAAGGCAAATGATCTTAACTTTACTGGTGTTATGAATCATTTTAGAATTTGTTGAAAATTGTAAGATATCTTCCCAGAAAAATTAACAAATACATATTTTTGTATGAAATAGTTTAGGGATTCTCAGAATCCATAAATATTCCTTCCATAGGTCCTCCCACACACACAGAGGATCATCCATACACTTTTATTGTGCTTCTCAACTCACAAGAATTATTCAATCAGTCTGTTACCAGAATTACATATCTATATGAACTTCTTTGCCATCCTAAGCAAATTTTTATTCTATTCATTTATAGTGCACAAAATGATAGTAGTCAGGTAAAGTAACACATCCATCATCACATACTTCGTGTGTGTGTATGTGTGTACATGCGTGTATAAGAATATCTAAATAGCAAAATCTTTGCATCATCATTAAGCAACAGAAAAATTAAAGTAAAAGCAACACTATGCTAGCAACTCATATCTAAGGGGATGACAAGTCCCTTAAAGATAAGAAATTAGAACTGTGAATAAGAATGAGAGGAGAAGGTAGTCATGGTGGGAATGTAGACACCATTTCGAATTACTGAAAGATACTTTGATTTATTAGCAGGTTTAATATCCTTCCATTTTTCATTAAGGACTTTTTAAAATTCATTTTACATACCAATCACAGATCCCCCTCTTTTCTTCCCCCTCCTCTTCAGCTTTCTCCCTCCCCAACCCACCCCCATCTCCTCCTACAAGAAAGTAAGGCCTCTCATGGGGAGTCAGCAGAGCCTGGTACATTCAGTTGAGGCAGGTCCAAGCCTCTCCCTCTGCCTCAAGGCTGTTCAAGGTGTTCTACCATAAGTAGTGTGCTCCAAGAAACCAGTTCAGGGATCAGGGATGGATCTTGATCCTACTGCCAAGGGGCTTCTTAAGCAGATCAAGCTACACAACTGTCTCACTTATACAGAGGGCCTAGTCCAGTCTTGTGAAGTCCCTTATTTATTTACTCATTTATTTTTATTTGTCCTTTGAAAATTCAAGCATGTACATGATGTATCTTGGTCATATTCATCTCTTACACACTCCATCTAGTTCTCCTCAGTACACCTTATCATATCTCCCTCCCAACTTCATGTCTTCCTTATTTATTTATTTATTTATTTATTTGTTTGTTTGTTTGTTTAGCCAAGTCCAATTAGTTCTGCTCATATGAAAATGGGTTCTTGGCTACACATAAAAAGAAAGATGTTTGACATCATTCACCATTAAGGAAAATGCACACTGTGTCTCTTTTGGAGAAAGTTCTATTGAATCTATTTACTCACAGTTTACATTGTTTTTTTTTTTCTGTCATTGTTTGATTGTAAGAGATCTTTATATATTCTGGACATTAAACCAGTATCAGGTGCACAATTTGTAAGTATTTTTTCTATTCATGGGATATCTTTTACATTTCCTTTTTTCTTTTTTTTTTTTTTTTTTTTTTTTTTGGTTTTTTGAGACAGGGTTTCTCTGTGTAGCTTTGTGCCTTTCCTGGAACTCACTTGGTAGCCCAGGCTGGACTCGAACTCACAGAGATCTGCCTGGCTCTGCCTCCCGAGTGCTGAGATTAAAGGTGTGCACCACCTTTTACATTTCTTAATAATGTATTCTGATATTTTAAGTACACTTTTAAAATTTTTGTTAAAAATTCATTTTATTTTTTTTTGTTTCCATTGCTCATGCTTATGGTATCACAACTAAGAATTTTTTGCCATGTCTATAGTCATTGTTTATATATACTTTTTTTCTGAGAACATTCTAGTTTTAGTTCTAACATATAGGTCATAACTCACTTTTACTTAACTCCTTTTATGTGGTATGATGTGAGGGTCCAACTTCATTCTTTTGCATATGACTATGGCTATCTGGTTCTAATACCACAGCCCACGTCATTCCCTACTGACTCTAAGTAACAACTAATGCACACTGAAATGTCCCTCTCCAAGTCAACACAGAACCTTGACTCCCTCTAGGTGAACTCATTACCGATCCCTCCCTTTAATTTCCAACTCAGTGACTGACATAATTGTCCACTTGGCAGTGAAAAAGATATATTTATCTTTGTTTTACTTTGCTGGTCTGTCAGCAGGTTACTTTTCTCTCTGCCTTCAGAAACAACTCAGAATTCACTCTCTTTCTCTCTTTTTCTCTATTTACTTCATTTTCAGGGGATTTCAGTCAATTTTACATCTTGATTCCTATCTGTATCTTGCAATAATCCAAACTGAAAACTTTGGTTTCTTCTATTCTATATCTCTACAACTCCTCATTAATACTCCACAGACATTGCAAAATTTGTGTCTCCTAAAGCTGATATTTGATGCTCAATTCTCCCTTGCTACGTACTATAGTCACCCCTCTTACCTTCAGCAAATGACACTTTCATTTGTGCAGTTTCTCAGGATAAAAACCTGGGAACTATTTTATCTCCATATTGTCACACAATAACCAATGTGCTTAGCAAGCACAGGATGCTCTACCTCCTCATCCTATTCAGAATATCACCAATTCTTATCATTTTAAGTGCTAACAGTGTAGCCCAGCGCACCGCTATCTCTTCCTTGGCTTACTCAGAGGATCTCCAAATGGCTCCCTTTTTCTTACCATCTATGTACAGTCCATACCCACTGTTTTTCTTCATTTAGTAATTTTAATACACATCAGATCTAAGTCACTCCCTTAATCAAAGCTCTTTGTAGATTTCCATAAAATTTACAGTATAATTCAAATTCCTCAACATGACCTACTTAAACCATCACAATCTAGCCTCTATCTGGCCTTTAGAGCTTGGCCTTTGCCTCCTACTAAACTTTATTTCTATCCTAGGGTGTCTGGATATCTCTGTGGCCAAGTCCTTATAGCCTCAAAGAACTACAATGTCCATTCCTTGTTGATAGTTAATCAGAGATGCTCCCCGACCAGTCTATCTAAAAGTAGCCCCCATACTCTTTGCTCCTCCTGATCATCTATGCCCACCACTGAATAAAAACTACAGAGGGACCTTTGATTCTTGGTTTTTGATGAATGCCTAATACTAGTTTAGGTACATAGTAATTCATTAGTAAATACATATCAAGTTAAGTAATGAAGGAATGAATGCCTATATTACTACCAACCTATGTCAAGCCACTATGCTCTCTTGCTTAAACAAGTCAATTATCTTCTAACCAATCTAGTTGGGAATCTTGTCTCCTACAGTCAGACCAGTTTCATAGAGCAGAAACATTTCATATACGTTAACACAGTCATTTCCTTTTGTAAAACTTCACAGGGGAAACTCAACTATGCTTGTAATATGAATCCAAATCTTAAATATGGTATAGCAATATGCTTCTGACAATCTATTATGCTCAATGGTATGCACTTAGGCTTCTGACACTGGGTTAGACTCTCCTTCCCTCTCAGCCAGTATACTAATGCTGAACTTTCAAAATGTCATGGTCACTCTTATGCTTTGGTCTGCTTTTGTTTTGGCAGGCTTTATTGTTTTTTGGTGGGGGGTTCTGGTCCCACATTATGGAATATTGCAATCTTCACAGAATAGCTTGGTTCTGCAGACTGAGACTTAAGCTTAAATATTAAGGGTCTTTACAGACCAGCTAGTGTCAATTACCC
Source organism: Peromyscus eremicus (assembly GCF_949786415.1). NCBI lineage: Eukaryota > Metazoa > Chordata > Mammalia > Rodentia > Cricetidae > Peromyscus > Peromyscus eremicus. Next base: position 50,650,953 of record NC_081432.1, on the reverse strand, counting down.
AATGGTCATTTAGACAAGTGGCAGTTTGATGTCCTTGAATAGCACTGTTCTTGAGCTAACATATTTAGTTATTTATGATTTTACACACTAATATTCACACACTAAAATACAATCTCCAGTTATATTTTAACATATTTTATATCAGCTCAGAACTTCTGCTTTCCTTATTCAAAATAATACTTCTGCATGGTACTTTTATACCATGGCACTACTGGAAACTCTGTGTGTGTGTGTGTGTGTGTGTGTGTGTGTGTGTGTGTGTGTGTGTGTGTGTTGCATCAAATGATTATTTTTGTTTTACTTTATATGATTCCAGACATCAATTTATAACCAATAAGCTAAAAAAAATATTTTCTGATAGAAATCTCAGAATTTTTCCTTTACATTTTTTTGTCTACTTTTATTTTTGTCATTCCAAGTGAGTACATTTTAAACCAGGGCTAATTTTCCAAGTAGAACTAGTAGAATGTTTCTTCATGGTTAAAAATCACATGTTGACAACGTTTCTTGGAGTTCTGAATATGACCTTGACAAATACAAACATTCTGCATACTTGCTTAGATTTCTTTACTCTTTCTTAGGTAGTTATTATCAAAATAATAAATATAAGACTTTCCACCCACACAGTTAGAGTTTACAGTTATTTTGTAAGAGAATTCTGGATTTGCTCAAAAATGCTTGTTTTCATTAGTATGTTTATTGAGACAGAAACAAAAGTGAAAAGGGATGAAGCGGTGTTCCCAGGGGATACAGGACAAGAAAATGATGGAGCCAGAACTAGGGATTTATTTTTCTCTCATATGTCTTATTCTGTCCATAACAGCACATGACCCCTTAAGGAAAATTTTGGATACAGGGAACTTCAAAAACACCCATCCATGCATGCTCCTTTTCATAGGCTTTCCTTATTTGTTCTTGCCACACCTTAATGAGGACATCTGAGGGAAAGTGGAATAGAGAAAGGCTGAAGCTCTCTTTTAAAAACAGCCACTGACTTGAAGTGAGCATCTGCCTTCCCTTAGCACGTCTTGTCCCAGGTCTACAGCAACAGTTTTCATCCTGAGCATTTGGATATGACACAAGTCAAGACACGGCGCCAAACACTACCAGCAACTGACAACTTGCACACTCATTTAAAAGAAAAATGAAGTGGGGAAGTGGAGATGGGCAAAGTTCGGAAAAGAATATGAGAAGAGATGAGTGTATGTGTGGGAGAAAAAAAGAAAAATAGGTTCTTGAACCTACCATTTTACCTCCCACTCTGTTTCTTTCAAATGTCTACACAGATAGTATTTATAATAATTCATCCCCTTGAGGCCAACACTGCCTGTGCGGCTATCAAACTTGTTCAACAAATAATTAATGCAAGGTCTGTTAGTACTGTTCTGTGTGCTCTGTAAGAGATACACTCAGGGTCTAAGGCATGATAACTTTTCAGGGAAATACATATGTTGTATATTTATATGAACATGAACTCTTATGACTGTAATAGATAAGGAAAATATTACGATGTTCATAGTTAAGTAAAGTCTACCTCTTATTTTGTTTTTAAAAATGGTTTCTCATACACCCATGTTAGCCTCAAGCTGAGTAATGTTAGCTTTAGGCTCCTGATCTCCTTACCCCTCCTCACGAGTGCTGTGATCACAGGCATGCCTCAATACACATGGCTGAAATTCTACTATTTCTGGAACGGAGTTCCATTATGGTTTATGAAAACAGATCTCTTTCTGGGATAATAACTTAACAATTCAATTGTGTAGGCTTCTCTGTGTGTTTTCCCAGTGTTACTAAAGTGGTTCAGTGTTGCTCAGTTTCTAATCTATCTTGGGAACAAGAGACTAAACATTTATATGAGATTCAAAGGACAATGATAGACCAATTTAGCACAAAATATAAGAATAAAATTTAACTAAAATGCATAAATGTAATTTAGTTAAATAATTTGTAAGGCACAGCAGTAAATTCTAGTTATTTAAACAGTAGCAAATGTCACACAGCTTTACTCATTCAATCATGCCATAGGATCATCTACTCCTTATTTGGAAAATTGTCTGTCTTTATTCTAATACCTAGGAAGCACTGTCCAGAAATATCAGTTTGGCTACACTGTACAGTCTTTGGTCCTGATATTTTTTTCTGCTTTTTAAATAATTTTTATTTTTATTTTATGTGTATGTGTGTTTTACCCACATGCATGAATATGTTCCACATGCCTAGTGCTTATGAATGACACAAGAAGGTGTCAAATCTCCTAAAAGTGGAGTTAGGGACAGATGTGAGGCAACATGTGGGTCTGGGAACTGAAGCTAGGTCCTCTAAAAAAGCAGCTAGTGCTATTAACTGTTGAACCATCTCTCCGGCCACTATTCCTGATCTTTTCAAAGTGCTTCATTGCCAATCCTTGCTTGATCATTATGATATTGAAGTGTCAATCAAATGATAAACAATTTGATATCATATTTAGAATTGCATTGCTCTCTGTCAAAAAGTATTGAGTATGATGGTATATATTTGTAATCCAAGCTCTCTGAAGACTAAGTGAGAAGAACTGCAAGTTGGAGAAGAGCTTTGGATACTTAGTAAGACTTTGTCTTGAAAACAAATAAACAAAGAAGTACAGAGGAAACAAGTTAAAAGATGGTATACATGTGTGCACGTGTGTTAGCAAGTACATGGAGGCCAGATGACAATCTTAGTGTCATTCCTCAGTTGCTTTTCATCTTGTTTTACAAGACAAGGTCTCTCTCTGGAATAAAGCTCACCAAGTAGCTTGGGCCAGCCAGACTGTGAGTGTTAGAGGTCCACCTGTCTCAGCCTTACTAGTGCTGGGATTGCAATCAGGCATCACCTCAGCTGGACTTTGTACAAGGGTTTCAGAGATCAAACTGTGGTCCCCATGCTCAACAAGCACTTTACTAACAGATCTATCTCCCAGTTATAAATCATAACTTTAAAAATATCCTAGGTCACCTGGATAGTCTGTGCACAAAATGAGTTTGAGACTTGGTTCTGCCTACATGTAAGACCTGCTGATTTTAAACTGTTCCTTCCTCCCACATTCCCCTTGCTTTCTTATAAAAATAGAACAAAATATGAATCCATGTGTGTATGTGTGCGCATGTGTGTGTGTAGTGAATACATGATGTGTGTACATGTTTCAGTGTGGATGCTACATGCAACAGAGTCCATGGGGATGTCAGCCCTGGCCTTCTACCTTGTTAGTTTCTGTTCTTCAAAGATGCCTGAGCCAGACTAGCTGGTTTATGAGCTCCCAGAGATTTCTCCTGTCTCTGCCTCCCGTCTGGTGTATAAGCACTGGAATTACATACATGAACAGTCATGCTGGCTGTTACGTAAAATGATTATTAGAACTTGGGCCCTCACATTTTCACAGAATTTTTTTTTTTACTCACTATCTCTGAGGTCCTTGTACCAATATTTTTAGATTTAACAAAATTAACAAGCAGAGCAAAGAACGTGTTCCTTGGCTATGCCACTGAAACAGCTATAGTGGTCAGCCCCATAAGAGACCCACAACTTGTCTCCGTGGGCCTCATTGAGAAACAAACAAACAGACAAGCTTTAGGAGCACTTGCTCTGGAAACTTGCAAATACACCATGGAAATATGAGGTCTTTTTACTTTGAGCTTGTTTCTAGCCACTAGTACAGACCGTTAGAAATGAGAACATCAAATGTGTAGCCGGAAGCACATTATTTGAGCTGTCACATATTAGGGTTTTGCAACTCAATTTTATTTAAAGATGTAAATACTAGAAAATAAGAAAAAAACCCATGCTGCAGTTTCGGATGCAAAATTATCTTTTGAAAATATGAGCAAAACAACATTATCTACACGAGGAAATGAAATAAGAAATGAAGAAAACTCATTATCTTTTAATTATTAGAATTACAAAAATATAACTTTACAACCTTCCAAGTTTACTATGTTTATGATGATTAGATCTGATCCATATGGAAGGCTTTGCAGATTATTAAAGACCATATTTATATGCTAATTATTATTTATAATGTAGCTTAGAAAACACATATTACTAGAAGAATACAAATGGGGAAAATTAATGAAAGAACTGGTGCTTCACTTTTAAAAATCATCAATAGTCATTAAATCAGTTTAATTTTGTACTAAAAACTACTTGCAAAATAATTTTCAATTTTATTCTGTTCTTCCGTTCTTAAAGTTAAAAAATACCCTAAAATTCTTATTTCTTTACTGGTAAAAATCACAATTATAATACTCCCAAAGACATGAAAAATCTTCACATAAGAAATGGATTATTTTAGACCTTAATATTTTTAGAATTTTTGTCTCTACTTAAAGTAAGGCAATGAAAATTAGAATGCTCAGAAGCAAACTGCTCCCAAGGACTGGAATTACATCCAAAAGAGGTGCTGCCCTCAAAACAAGAACTGCAAAGAAGGGTGATGTGTGTGGCAGACAATAACGTAGGGCTGATAATAAAGAAAACAAAACTCTAGCTGCAAACTGAATTCAACCAACAGCACAATGTAATGTGAAGCAAGGTGCCATGCACTTCTCTTTCCATAAAGCTTTTCTAGAAGAGCATCTGAAGTGCTGCTCAGAGACTGCTAAAAAGCAGACAGCATAAGATGGGCTTTGGGGGTTTGGTTTATCAGTTTCTACATTAGAAAAATTGGGCAGGAGTCATTTGACCAATAACTGATGAAAAAATTAATACCTGCCCCTTATAGCCCTTAGGGTTTCCATGGGAATCCTGTCTATATTAGTTTTGGCAGAGGCTTGTAGCTATTTTTAGAAGATCTGAAAGTAACTAAGAATGCCTTTCATTTTTATTCTGAAGCTGATCTGTATCTTTGTTGATCGCCCCCTCACCCCCCACACACTCACAGACATGCTTTTGAGAAATCAACTGTATTCAGCTTTAGCTTAGATGCGACTAAAAATCAAAAGCCAAGTTACCAACTCTTTTCTCACTTTGTTCAGGTGCTGACAGCCCTGTCTCTTTAATTAGCTGTAATTGCTCTTAAAACTTTACCCAGGAGGCCATGCTGCACCGTCTTTTAGATGTAATTGTTGAATACTAATGGATCTCTTCCTCTAGAGCCTTTCTCGGTACTTCATGGATTGGTGGACTTGGTTTATTAATGAAAATTACAAACTACAGGCAAAGCCCAGCAGTCACACACCCTCATCATTGAGAGAAATCCTGTCATCTGGAAAGCAGTAGCTTATTGCATCTCACTCATTCAAGAGCTCTGTATTATACTGGGGCAGAAGCACAGAGTGTTTCTTCATGTTCTGCTCAGTAATATCTGCACGTTTTGTCCAAATTTTTCCCTTTCCTTATAATTTATTTGTCATAGATTCTTCACTTTAGAAAAAGGAAGGTTAGAGAAGACCTGTGTGTCTGAATATGTGAAGTATATTATTCCTTTATTATTACTCTAAGTAGCTAATTATACTACTATTTTAAGTAATTAGTTACTTTAATTTGATTGAAATATTCAAGGTTCACTTTTCAGTGATTTTTAAATACTCTTTCTAGCTATGTCCATTTAGCTAGTTTCTAGTTGTGGAGTATGACATCTCTTAAGGAGTAGATGAATAACACATTAAGAATTATATTTTTATTCAAAACATATTTTACAAATGTAGAAGAGATGGGCTGGGATTAAACTGTGTAAACTGGAAGGCAAAGCTATTTACACATCTCTGTAATACAGTCCTCTGTGTAGACACATGAGATCTGGGCAATGAATGCCTCTACTAGAAACAAATGTTCTGGAATGTTCTATATGATCTTTATTGAGATCTAAACAATTTTTTAAAGAGGCAGACTATAGTATGAAGCTGAACTTATATACAGTCCTCCTTAAGCATATCCCAAAACAACTTGGTCATTGTTTTTTCCACCCCAGTAACCTTTTACTGATAATGTAAGTGACAGAGAGATTAAAACAAACAAACAAACAAAAAACCATTGGAGATCAGAACATTTATTTGTTAAAATGTATAGATCACAGTCTCTGCATTTAGACATCATGGCTCTAGTTAGATGAGAGGATGTCTGCACAGAGGTCATTTATCTCCTAAGGTACTGAATTCCACATAGCTCTAAGTTTCTGGTTGCACAAGCAGGGTTATTATCTGAAAGAGGAGAAAATGTGGTGTCTATGTTTTGCTTTGGTTTTAGGTTGTTTTGTCTAACATGAAGTTCTTGAAAGCCAAAGATCCCTTCTCCTCTCTTTCTAGCTTTCTAGTTTAAATGAATTCACTTGTAATTATTCATTGAGATTTCTATTGACTTTTAATAATCATATTTTACTGATAGTAGCTTAAGATCAAGATCAGAAATCAGAAGGAATTCCAGAACAGATAAGACCTTGACTTAACCTGACATGCATTCATACTACAGACACGGTTAGCAACATTGTAAGTAACTTCCTCATTTTCTCTTTCTTAGAAATATATTAAAGCAAGTGCTAGACCCCTTGTAAAGTCTCCATCACCCCATCTCTACACAAATGTCCTTTCTCCTCTTCCCGGGTCTAACCAGCTTTATTGATGTGGCACATGCTTTATTCTCAGTACTTGGGAGGCACAGGCAGGTGGATCTCTGTGAGTTTCAGGCCAGACAGAGCAACATAGTGAGACCCTATCTAAATAAATAAAGACATCATTTAAAAAATTAAAAATAAAGCAAGTCTTGTTTTCCTAGCTACTTAATTTCTTAATGGAAGAACATTTTACAAATAAAATAATAAATAGATAGAATAAAAGGAGCATATATTTTCCCCAATATGCCTTTAGTACACACTGATTGGATGATATTATGTGATAGTTTTTTTCTGAGGGTGACTCACTTGGAAAACTATGTATTATCCTTCACTGCTGCTACAATATGATGTAATTAAATTTTTTTCCAATGGCTGACATGATCATGTCACATTAAAACTCAATTTTAATTCTTTATTTTGTTCCATCCAGTTTCTTTTCATATACATAGAAGAAACGTTAAGTTTAGAATATAAATTTATCAAATACTTTGAAATGATCATTTTTTTTTTAAAAGTAAATAACAGACAAATGTCATCAGCTTTGGAGAGTTCACCTTAAAAATTGATTTTGTAAACAGACATGGTTATTTAACAGTGAATTACTTAATGAAAAGATTTTACTAGAATATATAATTATGATCAAGTTAGTGGATGTCCCGGTTAGTTTTGTTATCAATTTCACACACCTGTAATCTAAGATCAGATTGGCCTGTGGAACACTGTTTTGATTGCTAATTGGTATAGGAAGGTTGAGCCCACCATGGCTGGTGCCATCTCTGGGGAGGTGGTCCTAGGCCATATAAGAAAGGTGGCTGGCCCTGAAAACAAGCCAGTAAATAACATTTTTTCTTTTTTTTTAATTAAGAGATTTTTCTATTCATTTTACATACCAACCACAGATTCCCCTGTGCTCCCTCCTCCCAAACTTCCCCCCCAACCCACCCACCATTCCCACCTCCTCCAAGGCAAGGTCTCCCATGGGGAGGAAGCCCAGCCTGGTAGACTCAGCTGAGGCAGGTCCAAGCCCTTCCTCCCTGCACCAAGGCTGCACAAAGTGTTTCAGCATGGACACTGGGCTCCAAAAAGTCGCCTCATGCGCTAGGGACAGGTCCCAATCCCACTGCCTGGGGACCCCCTAAACAGTTTAAGGTAAACAACTGTCTTGCTTATCCAGATGGTCTAGTCTAGCACTATGGGGTCTCCTCAGATATAGGTCCACAGTTCATGCGTTTCCATTAGTTTGGCTAGTTGTCTCTGTATTTTTTCCAATCATGGTCTCGATATCCCTTGCTCATAGAATCCCTCCTCTCTCTCATCAATTGAACTCCTGGAGCTTGACCTGGGACCTGGTCGTGGATCTCTTCATCTGCTTCCACCAGTCACTGGATAAGGGTTTTATGATGACAGGGTATTTCAGCCATCTGATCACCAGAGTAGCAGCTCAGGCACCCTCTCGACTACTGCCAGTAGTCTATGGTGGAGTCATCCTTGTAGAATCCTGGCAACCTCCCTATCACTCTGCTTCTCTCTATTCCCATCATGTCTTCATTTATCATGACATCGTTTTCCTTGCTCTCCTACTCGGTTCCCGTTCCACCTTGAGTCTCCTCCTCCCCTGTGCTCTCATCCCCCATCCCTTGCCCTTCATTACCCTCCCTCACCTCCAGTTTGCTCATGTAGATCTCATCCACTTCTCCATTGCTAGGTGATCTATGCATCCTTCCCAGGGTCCTCCTTACTAGCTAGCCTTCCTGGAGCTATGGGTTGCAGTCTGGTTATCCTTTGCTTTATGTCTAGTATCCACTTATGAGTGAGTACATACCATGTTTGTCCTTCTGAGTCTGGGTTACCTCACTCAGGATAATATTTTCTAGTTCCATCCATTTGCCTACAAACCCCCTGATGTCATTGTTTTTCTCTGCTGAGAAGTATTCCATTATGCATATGTACCACACTTTCTTTATCCATTCTTCAGTTGAGGGGCATATAGGTTGTTTCCAGGTTCTGGCTATTACAAATAATGCTGCTATGAACATAGTTGAGCATGTCAGTAATGTGACAAGATACAAGAGTAACTAAAAAAAAAATCATAAGCCCTCCTGTATACAAATAATAAAGGGCATTAAAAAAATCAGAGAAACATTACCCTTTACAAGAGCCACGAATAATATAAAATACCTTGGGGTAACACTAACAAAGCAAGTGAAGGACCTGTATGACAAGAATTTTAAGTCTCTGAAGAAAGAAATTGAAGAAGATGTCAGAAAATGGAAAGATCTCCCATGCTCATCGATAGGTAGAATTAACATAGTAAAAATGACAATCTTACCCAAAGCAATCTTTAAATTCAATGCAAACCCCATCAAAATCCCAACACAATTCTTCACAGAGCTGGAAAGAACAATACTCAACTTCATATGGAAAAACAAAAAATCCAGCATAGTTAAAAGAATCCCATACAATAAAGCAACATCTGAAGGCATCACAATCCCTGACTTCAAGCTCTACTGTAGAGCTATAGTAATAAAAAACATCTTGGTACTGGCATTAAAAACTGACATGTGGACCAATGGAAATGAACTGAAGACCCTGACATTAATCTGCACACGTATGAACACCTAATTTTTGACAAAGAAGCCAAGACTGTACAATGGAAAAAAGAAAGCATCTTCAACAAATGGTGCTGGCATAACTGGATGTCAACATGTAGAAGATTGCAAATAGATTCTTATCTGTCACCATGTACAAAACTTAAGTCTAAGTGAATCAAAAACTTCAACATAAATCTAGTTACTCTGAACCTGATAGAAGAGAAAGTAGGAAGTAGTCTTGAATGCATGGACACCAGAGATCACTTCCTAAATATAACACCAGTAGCATAGACACTGAGAGCGACAATTAATTAATGGAGCCTCTTGAAACTTAGAAGCTTTTGTAGGGCAAAGGACGTGGTCAATAGGACAAAATGACAGCCTACAGAATGGAAAAAGATCTTTACCAACCTCATATCTGACAGAGGGCTCGTCTCTAGAATATATAAAGAACTCAAGAAACTAGACATCTAAATACTTAGCAGTCCAATTAAAAAAATGGGCTATAGCTGTAGCTGGAGTTTTCTCTTCAGATCCCACCAAGCCCCGGCAGTTCCTTAGCCCACTTATAAAATAAACATACAGACGCTTATATTATTTAAACTGCTTGGCCATTATCTCAGGCCTATCATTGTCTAGCTCTTACTCTTATATTTAGCACATTTCTATTAATCTATACTTTGCCATGTGGCTCGTGGCTTATTGGTATTTTACATCTTCCTTGTCCTGGCGGCGGCTCCAGCAGTCTCTCCCTCTGCCTTCCTGTTCCCTCAATTCTCCTCTCGGTTAGTCCCGCCTATACTTCCTGTCTGGCTACTGGCCAATCAGTGTTTAATTTTACAGAGTGATATCCACAGCATATAGCACTAAGCAGAGAATTCTCAACAGAAGAATCTCAAATGGCCAAAGACATTTAAGGAATTGCTCAACATCCTTAGACATCAGGGAAATGCAAATCAAAACAACTCTGAGATACCATCTTACACCTGTCAGAATGGTTAAGATAAAAAAAAAAAAACACTGAAGACAGTTTATGTTGGAGAGGATGTGGAGCAAGGGGAACACTCCTACACTGTTGGTGCGAGTGCAAACTGGTACAGCCACTTTGGAAATCAGTATGATGGTTTCTCAGCAAATTGGGAATCAGTCTTCCTCAAAACCCAGCTATACCACTCCTGGGCATATACCCAAGGAATGCTCCATCTTACCACAAGGACACATGCTCAACCATGTTCATAGCAGCATTGTTTGTAACAGCCAGAACCTGGAAATAGTATTCTTAAAGCTCTTGATATGAGAGCCTTGGCTTCCCTCCATAATGGGTGATGACTACAAGCTAAAATCAACCCCTTCTTCTCCAAGATGCTTTTGGTCAGTGTTTTATCACAGCAACTGAAAAGCTAAATTAGTACAAAAAGCAATGACTTAGTTCTATTATTTTTGACTGCTTACTAAGTTCTAAAGATATTGTAATGCATTGGAACTACCATTACTCATTTTTATTCCTAGATTCATTTTGGACAAGAATTTCTAGTGTAATGTGATTTTTACAATACAAAATCTGTTCTTGTCTTAATAGTATAGCATACCTTTCATGCTTTCTCAAATATGACTTCAATTTATGTTTTCATTTGTATTTTCTAATATATTAGTTTTCCTGTTCTGAACCTGAGTCACACCCAATGGTTCACTACCTAAACTCATTTTGACTTTTCTTAATGCAGGCCTTAGATCACGTGGTACTCTCTTCCTGAAATTGCCTTCTTTCAGAAGCATTGCCTTTCTCCTAAAATCAGAATCCAAAGGCTATTTATAAATTCCCCTCTCTGTTTCTCTATCCCTATCACCCTTTTGAATAACCTTTCTTAAATTGAAGCTAATTTTAGACAGGTTTTCCTGTTCAGCAAATACAAGCTTCTTAATGCTAAGAGCCATTTCTTTGTCATATTTTATACCCTATTACTAGTTCAATTTACATAAAAATCTCAAATAATGTCTTGGGTCAACTGGAAGTATTAGAAGATAATATATTTTTAAATTATATAAAGTGATGAAATGCACTAAAAATATGTTGAAAGAATGACATTAAAAGTCTTGGATAGGGGATGAAGGATTGGTTCAGCAGTTAAAAGCACTTGCTCTTGCATAGGACCTAGATTCAGTCCCCAGCCCCTACATGGTAGCTCACAATGGTCTGTAATTCGAGTTTCATGAGATTGACACCCTCTTCCGACATCCACAGGCACTAGGCATGCACACACACACACACACACACACACACACACACACACACACATATATATATATATATATATATATATATATATATATATATATATATACAGGTAAAATATTCATGCACATAATTTTTAAAATCTTTAATAACAATAGTCATTTTTAGAATACTATCAATGTATCATATAGAACTAGATTTGAGCACATAGAATGACATTCTGAAATGCCTATACTGTCATGTGTTATAAGTCCATTTGGGACCCTTTTCTTCCTTCTGGGTTGCCTCACCCAGCCTTGATGTGAGAGTTTGTGACTGATCTTACTGTATCTTGTTGTATTGTGTTCAGTTGCTATTCCTGGGAGGCCTACTCTTTTCTGGAGGGTAGATCTAGGGGAGAAAAAAGGTGAGGGGCAGCTGCAAAGAGTGGAGGGAGGGGAAGTTGTCAGGATGTATTGTATAAGAAAAGAGTAAATAAAAGTTGAAAAAACAAATGGACTTAAAAAGCATCACATTATGTCTATTACATCAAAATTAACCTTCTTTGAAGAAGAGTTCGATATTAGAAGAGTCATCATTTTTATACCTCAGTCTATGTCCAAAATATACTGTCATTGGTCTTATGGTTTGCTAAATTAATACATTTCCAAGGACATTGAGAAGTCATTAAGAATTGTCTTGCCTAAGTGAACTTTTAAATATCCCCATGATTAGAAATCTATTGTTCTGAATTGTAATTGTTTTAATCTTAACATTAAATCTCAAAATGATATTGAAGTTGCCTTCCAGGAACCCTTTACTTCTAAATAATTAGTCTTATCTGATCTAACAGGTCATTCCTTCTCTCTGGATAAGCATGTTAAACAGACTTGGACTAACAAACACTTAGGAAATGTACCTAGCTTTCCATGAATCATATTGTGCCAGGTGACTTGCTTCTTTATCAGTTAAGTCTGTGAATTTATAGGAGGTGTATGGAATTTGCTATGTGTCATTTTGGATAGCATTTTGACACCAAGATACACAAGCTAAAGTTCTGTAAACCTGAAAGTTAAGGCCATTTGCACTTAAAAACCACAAGCAATGAAGTAATGCTGCGTTTTTAAAAACTACTTTTGCTTCTTTTTTCCCTCCTATTGTGTTGTCATTTTAATCATAATATGGCCCATGTAATTCCATGACAAGCTACATTATTTACATTTTAATTTTCATTGGATAATGCTATGAAAAGGAAACACAAATGTCTAAGCATCAAGTTAAAAAGCCACCCCAAGTTGATGGCATAAATGGAAATAAAAATGTTTTTAAAAATATTGTCAGCGGCTTCTCAAGGCAAGATTATTTCCCATGTGGGCTATTTCTGCCTCATGTTTTTCCATCCACCTACCTATGGTTGGACCTTTTTCCTGGATGTTTTCTGTGAATGGAAAGCAGGGCACGGCAGGAGAAATAAACTGTAATGAAGTTCAAATTTTTCCCCTTGACTACTTGTAAGCAACTGCAGGACCTGGTTCACTGTGCGATTTAACTGCAGGTAGTACCTAAGCTGAAATTTTTGAAATATTAATTACATTAGGTTGTCTACATTATTCCATGATTGGGGCAGCTGAGGAGTAAGTGAGTAATCAAAGGCTTCTGAAGCCTATTTCCGAAAGGGAATAATTCCTCCCCTCAACTAAAAACACAAATAGTTAAGACTACCTCATAACCAGGTGGCTTTAAATACATGACAAACATCACTTTCTAATTGGCTGGGTAAATTGACATTCTGTCTACACTTTTTAACAGAATCCCCAATCTAAATACCAGAGCAAGACATCATTAAATGAAAATTCTTGGAGTGTCGAGAGTTCCTTGTGTAGTTTATTGAAGCATCTCTCAATTGTAAGATTCTGTGATGGCCAAGGAACGGTGAAAAGAAATACGAGAGGGAAAAAAGTAAATATGTAATTTAGAGTTTGTTCGGGATCCAAGAGTTAACTCCCTTTATTGAAGAAAGTTGACTCATGGGCAAACCACAGGTGGTCAGGGAGTGGGCGAACCATGACACATGTTTCCCGTTAAGGCAGCCAGTACCATTCTAGAGCTCTTACCTTTTCTGAATGAAATACATTCATGTGTGAACATGTCAGAGCGAGTGCAGGAAAAACACTCCTTTTCCCTGGCACAGCATACACTTATACTCAGTCTAAATGCAAGACCTAGGCCTTCTCGCCCCATCCAAGGAGGAGTTCTCAAAGCCTGGGGCACTAACAGAGATGAGTTTTCTTACACGCAGTGACCTCAGTGATGGAAAAAAAAATTATATGATTAAGGAAAACAGCCTGATTTAATGAGATTTTTGTTTTTACCCAAAGTCATTATTAAATACATTTTTGGTACCATCCTCATTTCTCTTGATGAAGACAGAAAGCGGCAAGAAGTGTCCTTAACTAACAGGAAACAAGGCATCAGCAATTACATCCACCTCCCAGTTACGACAGCTCTTCTTCATCATGGGTGCTTTTCAAACTTTAATATGAGCTCAGATCACGAGAATTTTTGTTAAAATTCAGATACTGATTCAGTAAGCCTGAGGTGGGGCTCAAGATCATCATTTAAACTAAGCTTTCAAATAATGTCTAACAAGCTTTTATTACAGAGAAAATGTTGAGTGTTTTAAGGAGAGGGTCCTAGGGTCTGGTTTTTCATAGGAAGGCTACTACAACTGACTAGCTAATAGTGAAGACAGTTTGAATTCATCTAAACTTGGTTCCATCTCTGGCCTTATTTTTTTATGAGAGAAGTATTTGCTTTTAAAAACAGGTTGCAATTTAAAAGAAATATATAATTTTAAATTTAAATATAATTCTAAAAACACTATGCATCAACTACATCCATATCCTTTATCATAAACTACCTTCTCACTTCTATTTTTATTCTCTTTTTCTAGGCTATCTACATGTCATGGTCAGCCCACTTATGCTCGAGTCATCCTGCATATTTATTGTTCAGATTATGTCTTAGTTACTGTTCTGTTGCTGTGAAGAGACATAATGACCAAGTCAACTGTTATAAAAGGAAGCATTTCATGGGGGGGGGCTTGCTTACAGTGTCAGAGGGTTAGCCCCTAATCACCATGGCAGGGAGCATGGTGACAGACAGACAGGCTAGCATGACACTGGAACAGTAGCTGAGAATTTCCATCCTCATCCCAAGCAGGCAGCAGATAAAGGTGGAGGAGACAGGACCTGGCATGGCCTTTCGAAAACTCAGAACTCACCCACAGTGACGCACCACCACCAACAAGTCCATGCTTCCTAATACTTCAATAAAACAGTCCACTAGCTGGGAACCAAACATTGAAATAAATGAGCCTGTGGGGGCCAGTCCCATTCAAATCACCACAGACAATATAACGAAAAAGACAGAATTTTCTCATAAAGGATTTTTTATTCCCTTCTGAGTAAATTTTAATGTGAACTACAACTTGCAAGAGTTGACCCTTTTCTTAATCCACTTCCACTTAAAGAATTTAAGAATATGTGAAAAATCATTGTATTTTTTTTTATGAAATTGTAATGATATTGTTTAGCAATTGAAAAACCCTGTAGATGATACCTGAAGAGTTATTATATAGGACAGCTTTCCTGGACTATTTTAAAGACATTTCTCAAGTATAAGTAATTATTTTTAAAAAGATACAAATAATGAGAATTCATGTTACATGTAGCTAATTAGGTTGTAACAACACTGAGGACAACGATAATATGGCAGGATGCCACCGAATCTTGTCTTATCATCTGGCGCTTTTGGATTTCAATGAATTATCCTTAATGATATTTTTTTAAATGTTTCCCCTTTTCCTATACTCAAAATTATATTGAGATTACTTTAAAGAAAAAGATGGAGCTCTGAAATATGGCTTATATTTGACGATAAGAAGCCTTTATCTACATACCCAAAGGAGCTGTTGAAGGGAAAGAGGAGAAAACAATATCTAAGTTGTCTTGGCTGATGTGATCAGGCCTTGTTTTTGTTCACTGTGGCTTTAGATTTAGTTCAGTGACAAGAGCCATTAGTATCTGTCAGCAGATCCCTGACATGGGAGGGAGATAGTGACTCACCCTTGATCACCAGCATGTCTGTTCTGGCACATCTGAACTGCCTCCAATGCTTTGTGAACAAAGGTAATGCTTGACAAGTTTTGCTAAGAAAATCATGAGAGAGGGAAGGGCTAATACGGGAACCATGTCTTGGGGCAAATAAACAGCATGTCGACTAATAAATTCAGTGATAATCAGAAGCCCAGGAGAACAATACAGAGAGATTATGATTTATATTTGAATGTCTACAGAGTGTTTTAAAGAGTACTTTACAGAATCCCACCAATTGATGATCAAGAATTACAGAAATTTTAATGATGCCATTACTAAGTATTGAACTATATCCCCTAAGAAGACTTGTGTTGAAGTCCTAACTCCAGGTACCTGCGGATGTGAACGTGTTTTG
Source organism: Peromyscus eremicus (assembly GCF_949786415.1). Lineage (NCBI taxonomy): Eukaryota > Metazoa > Chordata > Mammalia > Rodentia > Cricetidae > Peromyscus > Peromyscus eremicus. The sequence continues at coordinate 50,635,076 of NC_081432.1, read as the reverse complement.
GAAATTGAGAAGAGATTATACTGGGCTTTAGTGGTCTCTAAATTCAGTAACTAGTGTCCTTATAAGGTGAGAGAGATTTGTAGTCAGGAATGCAGGCACAGCAGGAAAAGAGCCTGGTGATAGCTAGATGAGAGTGACAAGATAAAATAATGTCACAAATTTCCAGGAACAACCAGAAGCAGGAGGAGGGGGCAACAAAGATCTTTCCTATGGTCTCCAAAGGGAATATGATCTTGTGATTCCTCTTAATTTCAAATCTCTTGCTGCTAGGGCCACGAAGAATAATTGGCAATTAATTGGTGGCTGCTAAGAGAGAGAGAGAGAGAGAGAGAGAGAGAGAGAGAGAGAGAGAGAGAGAGAGAGAGAGAGAGAGATACAGTTTTCTTTAGGTTTCTTTGGGGATATGGTCTCTAGTAGGTTGTTATTGTCCCAGCAGGTGGTCCCACAATGATTTCGATATGGTCAACATTAACTGGATTCAGGGACACAAAATACATTCTATTATGTGTATGGAATTTTTAAAGGATAAATAAAAATATAAAAAGAATGCACAACACAGTAATATTCCTATAGATATAGGCTAAGCATAGGGTAAACAATGCAAAATTGCTAGTATTCAAGCAGACATCATAGCATTGATTTCTACCATTGATAATAAATAATTCTGCATAATCTCAGGAGCTTCCTAGAAATTTCAAGTACTATGAAAAGTGCAGAATCACTTGATTTAAACATTTAACCTGCCATCGATCTGATAGTATAACAGCTAATGCTAAAGAGTCCAATTTAAGCAATTCATTAATTAGACTTAATAAAAAGAAGTATAAAGGAGGCAACAATTTCTTAATTGATATTTTAAATTGTAAAGAGAAATTGCACACAGAGGAACAGACAGAATTTCCAAAATTTCTTTTGTGGCTGGATTTTAAGTGGCAAAGCATTAAGGCAAAGTACAGGAGAAACTTGAGACAGGAAAACTGTGCCATTAGATTAAAAGGTCCCAATATTTTAGCAAAAAAACAAAACCAAAATAAACAGCCTCATTAAGAATAACCTAGATCAAAATTTCTATGCTGAATTTTACTTTTCCATATAGTAGTTCATCATTTCTTCTAGATAAATCCATATCCCTTCCATTCTTCAATATTGTATTTAGTTTGTTTTTTGTATTTTCTTTATTTGTTTGCACTTTTATGTATTTTGGAGCACAGTATCATGTAGCTCAATGTGGCCTCAAATGCAGTAAGTTTCAAAGGATGCCTTTGAACTCTTGATCCCCCTTCCTCTACCTCCCAAATGCTGGGATTACCATTCCAGGATTCCAATGTTATCACTAACATACCTTTTCCTAAATACCTTTTCCAGTCAGTAGGATTCCTAGTGTCTTTAAAAAAAATAAAAATAAAAAAACAAAAACGAAAACAGGCTTTCTTCTTTACTTCTCCACTATACTTTTTCTAGCTTTTATTCTCACTCACATTCATATTTTGTATTAAGAAAATAATAGTGCATATAAAGTGAAAAAGATGTTCTGATACTTTCTTCTTAAATGAAAATATCACATCTTCTCAAATCTTGGCTTCAAACACCCATCATTTACAGTAGACAGTTGCTAATGAATCTCTCTACCAATGCAAGGGAAATATCATTTCCTCACTAGATTAATCTTGGGATGAGTAGATTAGTACTACATTTAAATACCTGTGACATCGCTTATCATAAGAAACAGGCAGTTCTCCTTCCTTCCCAGACTCTTGGCAAAGGACACATCCCATTGGTTCTGAACTTAGGTGTAGCCATGGCATTGACTTTGGGTAATGAATTGTAAGCTCAGTTAGGGGCATCATTTTTGCAAAAAAAACAAGATTTAATTACCAGGGTGTGATCTGCCAGCACCTCTCCTCAGCCCAGATAAACCAGAAGCACCTGCTAACACAGAGTTCCCATTTGCCTGGGTCACACAGGGATCACCAAGAGCAAAGCTCCTTTGGACATGGAGCATGAGAAGAATAAGAGCTTTCACATCCAGGAGACATCACAGCTACTAAGACTTGAGCCTTTTCTTCCATGACTATAGAAAAATTGAATCTATCATGACAGATTTAGTAATAAAAATTTATATCACACCCAATACTTTATTTTCATATCATTTAATATGTTTAGTATGCTAGGGAAAGCTTATATTAGGATTGTCAGTTCATCAAAGAGACAGCTCAGTGGGAAACGGCCAGGCAAGATGGCATATCAGAAGCTGAATCAGGGTCCAGCAGTGTTTCTTTACTAAATTTCCTGTAACGGAAACAAAGTGAACCTGGGCACAGTCCTGGTAGCAAGCACAGGACAGAAAGGACTTCTGTTTATTATTTCCTAAGCTTGGTTGGTCACTACTAATGATATTAATAAAACAAAATTGACAAATTGCCCATACATTGGGTTTCATTATATTATAAAATGAAAATAATTTGTATTTTTCACATTTCTTAGTAAAATTAAAATTATGAAGCCATATAATAGAGTTGTCTTAAATCCATTAAAGTTCCAGTAACACAATTAAATTAAAGTTTAATGATTAAAATAATAAAAATATTTAATCAAACATATTTAGGCTATAAAATATTTTATTATTTAGGTCTAATAATATTTAAGCTCGCCGGGCGGTGGTGGCGCACGCCTTTAATCCCAGCACTCGGGAGGCAGAGCCAGGCGGATCTCTGTGAGTTCAAGGCCAGCCTGGGCTACCAAGTGAGTTCCAGGAAAGGCGCAAAGCTACACATAGAAACCCTGTCTTGAAAAAAAAAAAAAATTTAAGCTCATTAGAATTACTGAAAAAATAATGTAGTTTGTTTGTAATAATTTTAATTATATGGTTAAACTTTAATCCTCACCCAAATTTTGATTTTTATATTGTAAGTGTTTAATGATTATAGACACATTACCTGAAATCAAAGGCATATTTTATACTAAGATTCTTTCTAAAGTGGTTAAAAATGGTGGAAGGATTAGGAAGAATATTAGGAAAAAGCTAGAGTGGGGAACCATTACAATAGATATTTTTTAGGGCAAAAGGATATTGGTTGATTTCATCTTTTAAGAGGACGTTTTTACATGCTTCATTTTTATCTGTTTTCCAGATTCCTTTGAGTTACAATACAAAGTAATGAAAACAAGCAGATGCTCGCACACCTATGTCTGAAGACATCAGAACAGACGTGGGGCAAAAAAGACAGATGCATCCCATTGAGTTCATTATGCTCATTTCTTTATTTGTACATCATTCCCAGGGAATATTCCAACTCAAGGGCATAGCCTCAAAGACCACCACCGATGTTCATTTCTAAATGTACCTGCAAGAGCTCAACTCAATGTAGCTCATTAGGAACACTGGTATTTGAATGAAAATATCATTGAGGTCAGGTGAATCTTTTACTATACATCATCTGAAAAAACATTAATGTATCAGTATTGAAGACATGTAAGTGTTGCATTATGTTTATACACAAACAAGCCATATTTCTTCAGCAGATCATAGTTTGAGCATCATGCCTTTTTATATCAGACACTGAAATGAGATCTCATCTGTAGGTTGGCTGATATAAACAGCAACAGAATAGGAGCAGGGGAAGAAACATTTGCATGTGTGAGCACATTAGGCAGAACATTTACAAACCTATGAACTCTGAAAACTATTTAGAACATTGCTTGACAATAATTGCAGGTATTTATTTAAGACAAGAAACACCTTTTTTGGCGATTCTTGAATGGAGACTGAAGGCCATTACCATCGCTTCATCCTTTGAAGGGTACTCTGTTCTTTCTCTCTAAAACAGTCATTCTAGAAGACATGAAATACAAGCATAAAGTTCATCCCTATGTCAACCTGTAATTGCTTCCCTGTTATATGAAAGTAAGAGAGAACCAGGGGAAGGTATTGGGCCAATAGTAGGGCATGAAGAGGGTAGATAAGGAAAGGATATGGGGTTATGGCGGGCAGTGTGACCTCTCACCCCTGAGTCATTGCTCCAGCTCCAGTTTTGTTTGTTTGTTTGTTTGTTTACAGATCTGTAAGTATTCCTGAAGAGTTCTATAATTCATAATTGAGCTGAATGGCATAGAGATTCTTATGTTGTGGGATTACTGAATCATCTAAGGTATGTTTTTTTCTGTTCTAATACACTTCTATCTGAATCACTTGGGAATTTAGAAATGCAGATTCCCTCCTGTCTAACATAGTATTGGAAAATACACTTTTATACATGCCTAGGTGATTGATATATCATGTAAGCATTGAGAATCCAAAGAAGAGATACTTGTATATCTTTCATTGCAGATAAAAGAGACTCATTTAGTTCAGAATTTTCTTACAGGCTTGCTACTGAAGGTAGTGGAATGCCAAGGGATATCAATTATTCAATTATTACACAGTGTTTTTCCAGTTGTTCATTATTTTCATTAGTACCAGAGAAAATGTAACATTATGTGATCAGATATAATACTTTTAGACTTAACCATAAAACACTCTCTAAGAGGACATTTTATATGAAATCTAGCATGCAAACTCAACCAAGCTGAGTTTCAGCTCATTGCCTAGACAGATCTTTATTTTATACATTCCTAAATGGACAAAACATCAATGACTAACCATGAACCCATTATATACTCATCTTTATGTATAGGTATCTAATGCCATCCTCACACTGCGAAGCCTTTCTCCCAAAGAAAGACCTATAGAACTGTTACTTTAGTACCAGGCTGATCATATTGCAAGAACCAGTTGGGAGTTTTGTAATAGCCAGAATTCTTAGAACAATCCACACATCTGTCACAGCAGTTCGGGTGCACTAACAATTATGTCACCATTAGAGGTACAATAAAAGGAATAGGCAGAGAGTAAGTGCCAGCAGCCTTCAGCTACCTAAGGCATAAAATGGAAAACAACTTGACAAATCAACTCAAATTTCTAGAATCCTTGTATGTATTTGCCTAATTATTTAGGGAAAAGTCTTCATCTGACTTCTGATCCTCTACTCAGAATTTTCTGTACACTGTACTGGGTAATCCATCTTCTGTGTGAATTTGTGTGTTTTAAGCATTTTAGTCATCTGGCATCTCTCAGAATCTTCTATAAAGGTCAAAAAAGAGCCACGTGGATCTGATCCTTCATTGAGAGTCTCATTTTAGCTTTACTGTTTTAGCTGTCATCTTCAACTTGATAACCTCTGCAGAGTGCTTCAAAAATCTCCCCAAACCATAGCTTCTCCTGATCAATGCATCATCTGCAGAAACTTTCCAGTTACAAATAGGGAAGGCTCTACCAACACACATTGAAGCCATTTTGAGTTGCTTTCTTCTCAAAGGATTCTGGTATAATATCCCAACACATTCTTCATGAATCTACTTCGGGTATTATATCCCAACACATTCTTCATGAATCTACTTCGGGAGTCGCTCACCCATCCCCTGAGATAATATTCTTATGTAATTTCTGATTTTATACCCTTAAAGTGGAAAATGAGAGGTGTTCGTGCACTATTTTTGAACCTAGAGTTGTTGAAAAAAAATTAGATCAACTATAGTAGACATTACTATCCAGAGAAAGTATCAAAGCCTACTGAGATGGCAATGATATTGCTATGATTAAAAAGTGTGTGTGTGTGTGTGTGTGTGTGTGTGTGTGTGTGTGTGTGTTTTGAGGGGAGCAATGCTTTGCTAAGTAGCTGGATTTCAATCAAGTGAGATCCTGAGAAGAAAATCCAAATGTCTTATATAGAGGTACAATCCACAAACACTATGAGCTAACACATTGCCACTGTTTGTTAACACTGAATGATTTACTGCTTACCAATAAATAACTAATAGAATGGCCTATACTTAGAGCACTGTAAGTATTCTTAAAATATATAAGTTAATTTTATGTTCTCACTTTATGGATTTGTGCTATATAAAGCAGGCTTTAGATGATAACAGTTCTTGGGACCATAAAAGAGCAAAGAGTTGCTATGAGAATTAATAGCTTCTCCACCCTGACTCCTCGGCTCACTGAACACGCCATCTGCAGCTCTTCTGCCTTCTCTGATAGAGAAACAAATTATTCTTAAATGTTGTATGTATACAGGTGGCCTCTGTATTATCACTTTTAAGAAAGATTAGGTTTAAAATAAAATGTATGCAAGCAACAGAAGCCTAGAGCTTCTTCCTTTGCGAGATGAAAGACTTTCAGAAGTAATATGAATGAAGCAGAGTGAAGGCAAAAAGAGAGGTTAGTGCAAAAGTCCCTGATGTAATAGCACAGGGTAAACATCAAGTCACCCCTAACCACATCTTATTTGTTGGTCCCCCACAAAATGTGACAAACAGCCTATTCAGATATAAAGATGATGGCTCAATACTGCTAAGTTTCCAGTTACTTCATGGAATTGCATGAAAAAGAAATTATTCCCATAATTATAAGAATTACATCCTATTCATAACTTGCTGTGGGATGTTCTGTATGGCAAATGTGTTGCTAATTAGTCAATAAATAAAACACTGATTGGCCATTGGCTAGACAGGAAGTATAGGCGGGACAAGGAGGAGAATAAAGCTGGGAAGTGGAAGGTTGAGTCAGAGAGACACTGCCAGCCGCCAGGATGAGAAACAGCATATGAAGATGCCGGTAAGCCACAAGCCATGTGGCAAGGTATAGATTTATAGAAATGGATTAATTTAAGCTGTAAGAACAGTTAGCAAGAAGCCTGCCATGACCATACAGTTTGTAACCAATGTAAGTCTCTGTGTTTACTTGGTCGGGTCTGAGGCTGTGGGCCTGGCAGGTGATAGAGATTTGTCCTGACTGTGGGCCAGGCAGGAAAACTCTAGCTACAATAACTCTCCTATAAATACTTAATTCCTTTAAGAATATTTAAAGGAGTCTGGGAAGATAGACAAATCAGTGAAGTGTCTGCTTCACAAACATGAGGACCAGCCTTAGTTATCCAGCACCCATGTACTGCAAGGGTGTTCACCTGTAATCCCAGTTCTGAAGAAGCAGAGGCAGACAGACTCCTGGGGCTCCAGGGCCAGGAGTTTAGTCTTTTTGGCAAGTTTCAGGCCAGTGAAAGAACCAGTCTCAAAAACTAAGGCAAATGGCACCAAAATTTGACCTCTGGCCTCCTCATGAACCTGCACCCACCCATGCCTGCATGCACAAAAGTACACATACAAAAATATTATTTAAAATAATAAAATGCATCATCTGGGACAATTTGGGTTTACAACAAAGTTGATCAGAAAGTCTAGAGTTCCCATGCACTCTATGTTCTAGCGGATGTGCTGCATCACCCAAGTAAGAAGATGTCACCAAAAGGGAACAACATTCAATGTACTTGATGAACCTGAATTATCCTCTAACATCCATGGTTTACTCTCCTTGGAATGGTCTATAGATTTCAAAAATGTACAACACCATGTCTCCAGCATGTTAGTATTCAACCCAGTGGTTTCACTCACAGAATCCTCTGTGTTCTGCTCTTGCTAGAACCATGGATCGTTTTAACTCTATTGTTTGCTGTTTCCAAAAATGCCACATAGTTTGCATTCCTACAATATGTAGTCATTCAGATTGGCTTCTTTCATTTAGTAAAGTGCACTCAAGACCCCTTCTTGTCTTCTCTGAAATTAATGGCTAATATTTTTGAGGTTAAATCTTTATCTGGTACAGTATAGTCTATCAATTAGCTTCCTTGCATGAGTTTATACAGCATTAATCCCTTTTAAGAATATTATGCACTATACTAATGCATGTTCCTGTTACTAAGGAAAATAATATAATAAATCAATACATAGTAGAAAATTAAGAAAAATAAGACATTCAAAGGACTATGGGAATTGAAAGTTTTACAAGGTTATCATAGAGTTTTAGATATATTGAGAAACATTAATATTGACTACTTGAAAAGCTAGTATAATGTTTTTAAATGTTTATAGTCACTGAAGGAATAAATTTATTTTACATCCTAGATGATCTAGATTTGATAGGGAACTCTCTAAGTATTGACAACAATCCTGGAACATCTCCTCCAGGTCAGCTAAGCCACAGGAGTCTGAGGCTGTTTTGAATGTGAGGGACTTGGAAGTCAACTTCTCAAGTCCTTCTTGGTAATAAACTGTTTTTCCCTTTAAGGTAGTATTTTCCAGTATGTTTCATCCAGACCACAAATACTACATTTTGTATTCTCTCTTTTATTTGTCCGTCTGTCGTTTTCCTCTACTTACCTCCCATAAATAAAATTGAGACATGTTCCATGAAACAATGCTTATGCTATAATTACAGTAAAAATTTAAACTATAATAAAAAGTGGTTGTTCGTTTTAACTGGCGACTTGATGCACCCTAGAATCACTTGGCAAGCAAATATCTTTTGTCTTTCATTTATTTTGAAATTAAAATATAATTACATAATTTTCCTCTTCCATTTCTTCTAATTTCTCTCATGTGTCCCAGACCTTTGCTCTCTCTCAAAATCATGATCTCTTTTTATTTAATTGCTTTACACATATACATCCATGTATGTATATGTGTATGTATCTATATCTGTATACATATATACATATACATATATATCTATGTGTGTGTGTGTGTGTGTGTGTGTGTGTGTGTGTGTGTGTGTGTTCAGAGATGACCACTTGGTATTGTACAATAAATTAGAGAGCTTATCCCTGCTGAGAACGAACTCTCCTCTCAGTATTCTTTAGTTGACTGTTGTTCTTTGTCTATGAATAGAGACCAGTGAGATTTCCCCTTTCCATGTTAGCATGAGTGTTAGTGCTGTATTTCTTCAGGTCTTGTTGAGGCAGGCACACTTTTGGTTTGCCATTGGGGAAGCTTCTCTGTCATTTCTAGGAGACAATATCCCAGAAGATTTCCTGGTTTTCTTTCCAATCTTTCCACATCTTCTTCCATGATGTTCCCTGAGCCTCAGGTGCAGAAGTTGTTCTCTGATCACTTCTAACCTGTATTTTGACCAGTTGTGGTTTCCTTCAGTGGTCTCTTTCTGTTGCAAAGTGAAATTTCCTTGATGAAAGGTGAGAGCTACACTCATCCAGTGGATCCCTGGCACAGGATGTGCAAGACCTGGTTGGGCTGAGAGGTTCTAGTAAAATTATCTTAATGAAGAATCTACACCAAGTTGGTTTGTGGGCATGTCTGTTGGGGGGACTATCTTGTTAGTTGATATAGGAAGACCTGGTCCATTGTGGGCAGCACTCTTTCCCAAGCAAGCATTCCTCTACAGTACAGGAAAAATGAAGCCAGATAAAAATAAGTAGACAAGCAAGCAAGAATGTGTTCATTCCTTCTTTGCTATTGTCTATGGATGTGATGTGACCTGAGTTCCTGCCTTGACTTCCCAGAAATGATGGACTGTGATCTGGGATTGTAGACCAAATAGACCTTTTTTCCCACAAAGTCTCTGTCTTAGTTATGTTTTCTATTGCTGTGAACAGACTCCATGACCGTGTCAACTCTTATAAAAAAGAAAAACATTTCATTGGAGTGGCTCACATTTTCAGAGGTTTCGTCCATTATCATCACAATGCAATATGGTGGTATGCAGGCAGATTTGCTGCTGGAGAAGGAGCTCAGCATTGTTACATTCTGATCCACAGGAAACCGGAAGTGGTCTGAGACACTAAGCATAGCTTGGACATATCTGGAACCTCAAAGCCCGCCTCCACAATAACATACTTCCTCCAACAAGGCCACACCTACCCCAACAAAGCCACACCTCCTAATAGTGCCACTCCATGTGAGGGACATTTCCTTTCAAACCAGCACAGTTGCCTTTTGTTGGGTCATTTTATCATGGCAACAGAAAGGGAGCTAGGACACAAAGTCACTCTTACAGGTGGTTTCCTTAACATTTAAATGTATCATAGAAGGAAACTTTCTGAAAACAAACATCTATTTGCCTGTGTACCATATAGATGCCAATCCTCTGAAAGGAGAAAGCTCACAAGAGAGAAAACATATCCCAGTATTCACCCATGCCTTCCTTCTGCCTACATCAAGCGGTAGTTGTTTTCAATGAGAAAGAAGCCACTTGTATCTTCTAGAAAGGAGTCACACATCTGTATTTTGTTTCATTCACTGTCCAAGGCAGTGTTGCTTTTGATTGCAGATGAGACCTATGGTATCATCTAACTGGTTTCTTTGTTTTATATTTCATATTTCATTAGTACTAAATAACAGACATGAAAAGTATAACTAACAGAAATTCTACTGATGAGAGTTGTTTATTTTACCACTCTTGTGCGACAATCTTTACAAGCTCGCCACTACACACATATTTATCATCACATCAATTTAAAATATTTTTTAAACTGCTTAGATTGGTAATCCCAGCCATAAGAGGATCACAAGTTCAAGGCTTGCTTGGGCTTGAATAAGTTCAAGGCCAGCCTGTGTAACTTAGTAAGACCAGATATCAAGATGAAAAATTAAAATTAGAAAAGACAATGGCTACAGCTTAGTGTTGGAACACTTTGTTAGCATGCATGACACTGTGCATTCTGTATCAAGTACAGAAGAAAAACTCAAATGGGAAACAGAACCAATAATGATCCTTTCACATTTACATCTGACTGTTTGAACAGCTCCTTTGACTCTGTATCTACACAGAAATATAAATTACATCATCATAATTCTATAGTTTTTCTTAATGGCTACTTCATAAGCAGAGTCTTAGAATCAGAAATAAAATTTATGATCTACATGCCATTATACTATCCCATGTACTACTGTAGCTTATTTATGTAGGTCTTTGCTGTTGGGGACTTAGGTTGCCTCTGTGTTTAGTACTGTAACTAACATTGCTAGAGTTCTTTATATAAGAAGTGTTTTTTCTCTTTTTGAATTATTTTCTTGAGGGTACATTTCTGAAAACAGAATTTAAACATCAAAAAGACTAGATATTTTAGGGATTTTGTTTGCGTTGGCAAAGCCCTTTAATGTCACAAATCTCTCTCTGAATGTGCATAACTAAGCCTCAAACCCTGACTGTCCAGGTTTTAAAAAATTATTAAGGAAGAAAAATCAGAAACATCAGTAATTTTTTATGTTGCTACACTAAGTATATGCATTCTGACTTTTAAAAACATGCTGTCATTTGACTAGCCTCTAGCCTGGCTTATGGGAACTCACAGTGTCTGAACCAACAACCAGGGAGCTTATATGGGACCAATCTAGGCCCTCTGCATATATGTGACAGTTGTGTAGCTTGGTCTACTGTGTAGTGGGACTCCTGGCAATGGGAGCAGGACCTGTTCCTGGAGCTTTGACTGGCTCTTGGAAACTCATTCCTCATGTAGGATTGCCTTGCCAAGTCTGAATAAAGGGGTTGGTGCTTGGTCTTATGGCAGCTTGATATTCCATGCTTTGCTGATGCGCAGGGGAGGCCTGCCCCTTTCTGAGAGAATACAGAGAGGGGTGGATTGAATGGGTGGGGGACTGGGAGAAGAGGGAGGGAAGGCTGTGGTTAGAATTAAAATAAATAAATTAATTAATAAAAATGCTGTTTTTAAATTACTTAGCTTAGATATAAAATACTCCTCAGTCTAAGTGTAGATGTTTTGAAGTTATTTAAATGGCAACAAATGATATTAAATTTCTACTTTCTTATTTTTCAAATCATACAAAATATTGGATTAGTAAAGCCGTTAAAAGAAAAATGATTTAATTTGCTTTATAAACATCTAACTAAACAGTCATCAGCAATAAACTGAATTCTAAATCTAAAGGATTGACAAACTGTGGTATGCTTGAAATTCACTAATTAAAAACTTTGGATTAAAATATTTTTAAATTTACTCTTTAAATTATATATGTGTATGTACACACACACACACACACACACACACACACACACATACACACACACACACGTTGTGGTGTGTACACATGCGTGAACATGTCCAGGGAAGTACATGTGACACAGAGCTCCTGTGGAGTTGAGAGGACAACTTGGGGTAGTTTTCTCTTTCTACCATGTCGGTCTCCAGGATCAATGTTAAAACTGTGGCATCATCTATTTCTGTTACTGGGCTCTATTGGCAGTAGCAGAGCATATGCCTTTTAGGCAGAATGTTAGTTCATAATGCAAAATAACTAATCATAATACAAGTCTGTAGCAAAAGAGAGGTCCCAAGTCACCACACAATTAAAAGTTTAAACATCCAATTCAGACAAAATTATTTAGAATTATTATACTTGATAAAAATGTTGCATGGTAAACTAGGTACAGTGACACATGCCTATAACACTAACATTGGAAAGTTAGAGGCAGGGGACTTGTGAGTTTCGAGCCAGTCTGACGTACATATAGTACAGAAAAATTCTGTCCCCACAACAATAGGAATTAATGAAAATAGGGGTAGAATTTTCCAGGAAGCAAAAAAAACTAACGGGTGGGGAGAAGGGACAGGAATGAGCGAAAATACATTTGCATGAAAATGGCCTTATATAGCCCCATGTAATGAAAATATAAAATTATAAGTCAAGCAAACTAGAAAATATTTTAAATATGAGTAAGCCTGCTAATATTTTATTCTTCTTCTATGAGAATGAATTATTGTGGAGCAGGTTGTGGCAGCCTAGTAGTCACATGTCATTTCTTAGTCACATCTCTCTCTCTCTCTCTCTCTCTCTCTCTCTCTCTCTCTCTCTGTGTGTGTGTGTGTGTGTGTGTGTGTAGGGGGGAGTTTCTTTCTTTCTTTCTTTCTTTTTTTTTTTGGTTTTTCGAGACAGGGTTTCTCTGTGTAGCTTTGCGCCTGTCTTGGATCTCACTCTGTAGACCAGGCTGACCTCGAACTCACAAAGATCCACCTGCCTCTGCCTCCCGAGTGCGGGGATTAAAGGCATGCACCAGTGTGCGGTTTCCATTGCTAAAGACACCATGCACTTTGGACATAAGACCCAGAGGACCAGGACTATATCTGACCTAAAAAACCTCATCCCTGATGACTAGCTTTTGTGGTACCAGATGCCGTCATGTGAGTTCCAAAGAAGAGAAGCAACCCTGCATAGGCCCCAGGTTTCAAACAGCCAACTCATGCAATGAGCACAGGACCCGGTCCCACTGCCTGGATGCCTCCCAAACAGATCAGGCCAATCAACTGCCTCACCCACTCAGAGGGCCTGATCCAGTTGGTGACCCCTCAGCCATTGGTTCATATTTCATGTGTTTCCGTTTGTTTGGCTATTTGTCTCTGTGCTTTATCCGACCTTGGTCTCAACAATTCTCTCTCATATAAACCCTCCTCATTCTCGCTAATTGGACTCCCAGAGATCCACCTGGCTCAGCATGGGAGGAGGGGACTGGACCTACCTGGACTGAGTCCACCAGGTTGATCTCAGTCTGTGGGGAAGGCTTTGCCCTGGAGGAGATTGGAATGGGGGGCGGGCTGGGGGGAAGGTGAGGGGGGCGGGAGGGGGGAGAACAAGGGAATCTGTGGCTGATATGTAGAACTGAATTGTATTGCAAAATAAAAATTAAAAAAAAAAAATTTAAAAAAAAAAAAAAAGAAAAAAAAAAAAAAAAAAAAAAAAGAAGAGAAGCAACCATCTACCCTGGTATGTCTATTAACAACAACAACTATCATGGCATGGTAACCCTAAGGGTGCAATAGTGGCACATATACTTTGGCAGTAACCAACAGCTACTTAAAATGTCTTAAGACCCACTCAACAAAGAAATCAGGACTGGTTACTAGAAACCTAGCCAGCTATCTAAAGCTAGTGATGGGATTATTAAAGCGAACTTATAATCCTCTTATTTTGACTAGTCAGAAGCTTTCTTTCCATATTCTCTCTTTCTCTTCTACTGCTTCTCATCTGTGTATTGCTCTTTCTCATCAAAATTTAAACTTTACCCACACTCTTCCATCTTTAAAAGGATGTATATGAAATCTTGTTTCTCCCTAATCCAATAGAGACCATTGCTTAAAAAGCATTTTATAGACAATTACCTTTTTCCTCAGTGTTTATTTCCTTTCCCTGTCTTTTCATCACAGCAAACTTACAGTGGTCTCCAACAGTTTTGGGCGGCTAAATTCAACAGGTATATTGATTTTCCTTTACATGGTATCTATAGTATTTTAAATGTCTTCCTTGTATAGTGCTATTCTCACCTGTTTTTTCTGCCCATATTCTTGATTTCTTCACACTCGTCCATCAAAATAACATGGTCTACACTATACTTAATTGATTTCACAGTCCTGTTCTGTTCCTCTTCTTGATTCAAAACCTTCTCCAGACCTGTGTGGGTGTCTAATTAGCACCTGAAACTAATCTCCCATGAAAATAAAGACACCTTAGCTACAAAATCTCAGCGAGTAGTACATTTCATGCAGCTTTCCAGGAGAGAAGCTAGGGCATCTCCATGCTTCATTTGACCCACCTCCTCACTTCTATATCCAGTGCACCTCAAGTACTGCAGGTGTCTTTAGTGCGTGCCATTCCAAACTTGTTACATTGTTCAAGACATCACCATTTCTTATCTAGATTAAGCGAACTACCATGACATCCCCTTTGTTTGGATCCTGTTTATCCCCAACCTGTTTTTATTTTGCCTGTGTAATGATCCTCTGACATGCAAGGCTAAGCCCATCACTTCCTGTTTCTAGTTCTACAGTCAGGGATAATATAAATTTTAATTAGTTTGGCATAGAGGCCTCAAGATCTAGCTGCATGCCCACTTTCATTTCTTCAGTCCTTCCCAATTGACAAAGGAAGTAAGAACTGGGAGAGCTACGCAATGAATGCTTTGCTCTTTCACTTCCCAGTTCTCAGATATGCTATGTTCATGCTTGGCAGGTTGTCTGCTGCCCATAGCTCTCCTTTCCAGCCAACCAGATAAATAATTGTGTGTGTGTGTAACTACATGTGGCATGTGTATGGTTTATTCACACATGTGTATTCACGTGTGTATGTCCACGTATATTGAGGACAGAGAATGATGGCTAATGTCCTGTGCTACCATTCTCCATCTTATTCCCTTGAGACAAAGTCTTTGCATTGCTGGAAAGCCAAAAACAAACAAACAAACAAAAAACTCACTGGCATCCCTTTCTCTGGGACCAGCAGTGCTGGGATTATAGAAGAGCACACAGCCATGCCCAGGTTTTATGTGCATGGTGGGGATTTGAACACAGGTCCCCAATTTTGTGCAGCAAGTACTCTTACCCACTGAGAAATCTTTCCAGCACCCAAACATTCAAGTCTTACCCTGCAGCCTGACCCTTCAGAACTCAGTTCAGTTTTCCACCTCGTAATACAAATCCTCCACCTAGGCTTGCTCAAGTGTCTCTTGTCTGTGTCCTGTCTCACATTGTACATACCTCTGTCAAATCACTTATCACCCCATGCTAGAAGTACTTCTTATCAGTCAGCCTCCTACATGAGGTTACATGGAACTCAAGGCAAAGATTATGTCTTAATCCTCTTTGGGAGGTCTGTAAATTTGTACACTTAGAGGATTATATTTTAAATGCTTGTTGAGTTGCCCAGATTTTAAAGAAGAAAAGAGAGCATGTGATTCAATTAAAGTCACAAAGGCAAAAGTTGGTGTAATTTCTTCTCTCTAATATTATGAGGCAGAATCAATACCCAATCAAAAAGTATCCCCTTATTTCAGAGGAAAACCTGTAGACTTCTGCCCCATGAGATTTCAAAACTGTTGTGAACTGGTGACTGTTATGTACCTGGCCCCTTCTTTACATACAATCTTCACAGAGGTGTCACCATGAACACTAGCACAAAGGGACAATGAGGGGTACATGACAATGGCTGTTTGGGGGAGGATATATCATGGAGCGTTAGATTCTCAGGTCTTCAGAGAAAGAATCGTGGATGTGGAACTGAAACAAATCACTAGTTACAGGGGATTGAATCTGGTTCCATGAATGAAGGATAATCCTAGGAGGTTTTTGTCAAGAATGTTGTCAAAACTAAGGTATTTGAGCATGAAATCATGTGAGAATTTGTGATATAAAGGGCTTAGCACAAATGACTGAATTCTTTTTTTTTCCAGTTCCCAACTCTTTAGCAAAGCTACACATTTGTGACTCTGCAAGACCTCTCACAAAAATGGAAACAGGCACTTCTCCTTGTTGATCACAGACTTGCTCACATGGCTTGCCTTGACATACAAAATTTAACCAAAACATGAAGTTAGAAGGTCAAAGGTGTTTTTCTATTTAAATTTAAAAAAAATTTATTAATTCATTTTATATGTAAGAGTGTTCTGCCTGCCAGTATGTCTGTACCCTATATGCATGCCTTGTGCCTGTGGAGGCCAGAAGAGGGCTCTGGCTTCTCTTGAACTGGAGTTAAAGATGGTTGTGAGCCATCATGTGGGTGCTGGGAATTGAGCAGCCAATATTCTTAACTGCTGAACTGTCTCCCCAGCCCCAAAATGTTTTGATATGTGCTCTCCAATGTCTGTGGTTAATTCATCTTTCAACATTTGAGAAACATCTATTCAGATATTTTTGCCCATTTTAAAAAAGTGGGCTGCATATCTTCTTACAACAAAGTTGTCTATCTTCCTTACGGATTTTTTGGATATAAGCTTTCTATAAGATATAGCATTTGCAAATATTTTCTCCCAATCTCTGAGGTTTAATTGTTTCCTTTGCTGGGCAGAATCATCGAGTAAATTCAAATGAAAACCACTAGGATATATCACTTAATACCTGTTGTCCCACCTGTTATCAAAAAGGCAAAAGGTGCTGATCAGGATGTATAAAAGGAGAATTATGGTACACAGTTCATGGGAGTGCTAACTGTTACAATCGTTTTGAAAAATATGGAGGTTCCTCAAAACACTAAAAATCGAATCACTGTATAATTCAATCAATAATACCATTACTTGACAGACATCTAAAGAAATTGCTGGTAGTTACCTGTATTTCTATGATTATGTCAACACTATTTACCAACTCAAATAGTAAAGCACTCAAGCTTGTGCCACTGAGTGATAAATGCATGAAGAATATACAGTGTTCAAGCATACTAGGGCACAGAACAGCCTTCAAAATGCTGTCTTTTGTGTCAATGTGGCTATGATGTAAAGCAAATACTGTATGATTTCACTTGTGTGTAGAATGTTAAAAAGTCAGTCTTGGAATCAATGAGATGTCTCAGTGTGTATGTGCCTGTGCCAAGTCAGATAACCTGAGTTCAATCCCTGGAACACCTGTGATGGAAGGAGAGCATCAGAACTCAGTTCCCACACACATTGAATGAATGAATGAATGAATGAATGAATGAATGAATGAATGAATGAATGTAGTGGGTAGCTGTTCCAGCTTTGCCCTGGAAGTACTACCACCATTGAGGCTTCCATTAACTGTCCCGCCTACGAGGTGGGGCTGAGATAGGAGCCCATAAGACCCGAGATCCAGATGTGCCGGCTCTCTTGGTTCCTGGATCCTGGATGCTGGATGTAGACTGAGCAGAGTTCTCCAGAGAACACCACTGGACTGCACTTCACCTCTCCTGGACCCTGTAACCTATCCCTTTACTTGTAAGTTACCCTACAAAATAAACCTCCCTTTTAACTATGTGGAGTTGTCTTAAATACTTCAACTAATAAATGAATGGATGAATAAAGGGAGAGAGATTCAAATAAATAAAAAATTAAGTGACTCTCAGAAGCAGAGTACACAGCTCATTACCAGAAGATAGGATTAGTCTGGAGACAGAGAAGATGTTGAGCAAAGGTTGCAGAATTTCAGTTAGACGGAAGAATAACTGGTAATGATCTATTGCTGTACATGGTGACCACAGTTTTAATAACAGTGTATAATTCAAAACTGCTGAGGAATGAACTTTTAACATTTTCATCACAAAACATAAATTGGTAGGTGATTAGCTTTGTTGGATCTTTCTCAAATACGTATACAGATCAAAGTATCACATCAAATCACATCCATATTCACAATTACTGTTCATTAACTAGAAAGGCATTAAATTTTAATTGGCAAGGGGGGCTTTGATCCTTCACTATTGAGGCCACTAGGTTTCACGTGGCTCCTGGTCTGAAGACCAGATGAAAAGATGATGCAATGGTCTTGGCCCAACCTGTCCTAGCCCAATCTCCAATTTTGAATTTGCAGCCACATCCAGCAAATATGACCTAGATTAGCCACACCCCAACCAACTGCTGAAGAGACAAATGCTTCCAGGATACCCAGTTTGATTAGGTAGGTCATCTATGACACACTATTATTTTGGAGACAGAAAACTAATATAACAATCATAGAATGTGAAAATTACTGAGGAATAAGTCACTTGGAAGTGATTCCCAGCTTAGTTCAGAGGCAGATATTGGAAGTCATTAATTTATTCATATGCATGCAAGTTTAAAGAAAAAAAAAACTGAAACCAGTTGACTTCCACTCAGAGAACAATGGGGTATATATCTTCTCAAAGGAGGGGGCACTGGGTATATAAACGTCACGCCTGAACTTTACTGTGCAAACTCTTTTTAATCCTAATATTGATATCTCAATAATATAAAGTAAACATCACGTACAAGCTAGAAATCATTACCCTCACCCTCACAGATGAGCTTGACATTTTCTATACCTTTTCTTTTCCCATAAATTTTGATCAAGAAGAATAGAAATCTATAGCCCAGGAGCAAAAAGTAACTCTGTGAGAGGTTTCTGTGTAGACACAGCATACCAGTCACCCCTTCTGTGCCCGTGGCAGTTTGCAATAAGACTGTATTGTGTTATGATGCTCAGAAGATACACTTCCTCAACTGAAAGTTAAATGTTCCATGTGTTCCGTGTCAGGAAGTAGCACTACAAGTACGCTTTCATTTTTTTTTTATATATACATACTGTGAAGAATATCTGTGTGTTCCCGTGTGTATGGGGTACTCATGTGCTATGTCACAAGGTGGAGGTCAGCAGACACCTCCTGGTAGTGGTCTTAGCTTTCCACATTGTTTGAGGCAGGGTCTGCTGTCGTTTGTTGGGAAATACCTCAGGGCTAGCTAGCTCTTGAGCTTCCTGGGATCCTTCTGTCTCCATCTCCCGTCTTCCCTCAAGCACTGCTGTATCTGGCTTCGTGTTGATCTGGAGACTCCAAGCTCAAACCATATGGTTGTACAGCAAGCGCTTTACCTACTGGGCCATCTCCTCAGCTCAAAACTATCTTATGGTTCCAAAGAAATGACTCTTCTGAGGGTCACATGTAAGTATGGCCTGAACAGTTGAATCATCACAAACATATCTTACAGGGTAATGTATTATTTTTCTCTGTTCCTCCATTTTGTATCTTCTCTATTATGTTTTTTAACTACACATTAACATTTAAGGGAATATTAGCATTTTTTGCATTTATTCAATAACATTTCATAATCTATACTTCATCTGACATAATTTTCTAATAACCTGTTTCTTCTACATTTATCACCCTTGAATTAACAGTCACCTTTAAAAGATGCCCTGGTTGTCTCGAACATAAAAATTTATGACAAGAAAAGGTTTTTTTTTGTATATGGCAATATTAACAAATATGTTTTATCCATGAGATGTAAATATTTATTTTTTTCTGAGAAGCATAATGGATCACTTCTTATTAATTAGATTACTTTGATCATATTTCAGCTTTTTCTTAGGTTCTGCAACATGAAAATTTTTTTATGTACAATGAATCCATTCATGATACATATAAATGATTTTGGGAGTGAAGTGATTTAGGAAACCATGCTAACAACATTATGGCTAAAAAACATTTGTTTTAGTCATATAGTGAATCATTAGAAATGTATCATTGATTTTATAGGCTATTATTATGTAAAATTAAAATATCCTAAGTCTAAAAGGAAGCCATAATAAGATTTTAAATACTATGTTAGGAATGTTGGTAAGTACAATGGTTTCCTTATAGTTTTATTTAATTAATAACTGAATATATTTATGGGGTACAATAATTAATGTACTGATATTTCATAATGACTAAATCAAGAAAATTAACAAATCTATCACCTCACATAATTATTTCTGGATACCACATTTAAAATCTATTCCTTCCTTAAGCACTTTCAATACATAAATGTATTATTTTTATTATAGTGACTTTTCTGTGAAACAATGGTGAAGTAAAATCATTTAGTTGGGCTTACAGTGACAGAGGACTAGAGTCCATGACGGCATAGTGAAGACACAGTGGCGGGAACAGCTGCAAGCTTACATTTCCAACCACAAACAGGAGGCAGAGTGCATGCTGGGAATGGCCCAAGTCCATTGAGGTTTTAAACCTTGCTCCCCTTAACCCATCTCCTCCAAACTCTTCCCAAACTTTTCCACCAGCTGGGGACCAAGTGCTCAAGTATATCAGCCTGGAGTCATTCTGTTTTAAACTATCACAAGGGGAGACAATCTTTCTTTGCTTTAAAAAAAATAATAAAATGGCAAGCGTTGAATTATAAGGCATCTTTTTATTACTTTCACAGATAAGTGTTCTTTCTCCTATAAATGTTAGCTCGATTTTCCCTCTCTTATTTCTAATGACGAAGGGTAGTCCTTACCATTAATGTTTCCTAGTATTCTTAAACCATATTATATTGCTCCTATGGATTCATTTTATATGCTTTAAATAAAAGTGAATAATGTCACATATGTCAAAGATAGACAACGACAGAGAAACATGAAAACATCTATAGAGATGAAAGACTTGCTAGTAAGTCTGGGTTTCTAAATAAGAAGGCATGTCAGAAGAAATTCAATTACATAAAAATTATATTACCACTCTAGTAGACAAAGGAAGTGCAGAGATGGAGCAGCCCTTAATTTTAGCATACAAGCTCATGAACTCTCATTTGAAAAATGAATTCAAATTAGCTGTGATAGGAGTGCTCTCATCTGTACTAAAATAGCATGGAGGGTTGTGAGGAAAGGTAATGATTAATAGCAAAGTATTGAATCATATTTTTTCTTTTGCAAAAAAAAAAGTTCCAATATATTTAAAGCACTCAAAATACAAAACTGTTCATGCAGCTGCCTGACATGAAAGAGAGAGGAAGGGAGGGGAGGGAAGGGGAGAGAAGGGAAAGGAAAGGAAGGGAAGGGAAGGGAAGGGAAGGGAAGGGAAGGGAAGGGAAGGGAAGGGAAGGGAAGGGAAGGGAAGGGAAGGGAAGGGGAGGGGAGGGGAGGGAAGGGAAGGGAAGGGAAGGGGAGGGAAGGGAAGGGAAGGGAAGGGGAGGGAAGGGAAGGGAAGGGAAGGGAAGGAATATAATTTAGATATACTCTGTGAATTTTACACGTCTTGTATAGTGTATGGTCAATGATCTAATAGTTTGTACTGAAAGCCTATAGGAATTACATTCTATAGAACATGATAACAAAGCTTGACATTAAATGGTAAGTGCAAATCTAACATTACTTTTTCTCCTATCATTTCCATATGTAAAGTAATAGTTTTATGACTTGTATATTTACATATACAAGAATAACTAGAAGGTCAAATGTCATGATTGTAATATGTATTGAATTTATACTCTATGTTTTGTATATGTTGATAAGACTTCTCTAAAAGGCAAATCTAATTTTAATTCCAGCATCTATATCCCTACCCACCCATCTATCTACATTTCATTTCTCTACCACTTATTTATCAGTCTCTCTATACTGCAGATAAACCTAAGTCTTGTAATTGCTAGGAAAGCAATTTGTCTAGCTCCTAGTCCCATTTTATGGATGAATAAATAAACCCATTTCATTCTCTTTTCATGGGGCCAATAAATTGGGAAGCTAAACTTGACGGCCTGCCTGAATGTTAGGCTATGTTCACTATTGAACTTTGCTATTAATATTGTATCATTATTATTTCTGCTGTTATTATAATGACCATGCTTACTTTCACCAATTTAAAGGATTAAGAAACAGAAACACATTTTAAATATAAACCTCATGTTCTGAGTGGCAGCTTAGAACAATATTTACATACACTGAAGAGTAATTCATTAGGCTGACAAAACAGGTATGATCTTGACTGTGTTTTGGTGGTCACCATGAGGATTCAATTTGGACAAAGCCTGTCTAAACTTCATAGCCCAAGGAAGTTGACGCAAAGGAAGACAATGTGTCAAGCCTGAGTAAGATTAAGAAACTTCCAGGAAGTTCCAGTGGCAAAATTTAATCCCAGGAGTTCTGATTGGAGAAATTTTCCATTTACCTACTCATGAACAGAGCTTTTCACTTTTGGATCCCAAACCTGTTGAACAGATCCTGATTGTCTTGGTACTGCAAAAGAAGGTAAGTTGCTGTTGTTTGTGAGAGCCAGGGAAAGTTTTAGACAAAAAGGAAAGAGGACTTATATTTGTGCAGTGAGTAGACAGGAAAATGAAAAGACAGTATACAGAGTAGATGGAAAATAAGCACAGCCCAGAGATGAGGAAGTGCAAGATGGACTCTGGAAAAATGCAGAAAGCAGTGAGGATCGTATAGAATGATGAGGGTAGAGAGGAAAGGAGAGTGTTGGCTTCCTGTTGTAACAAGCCATCGTGTAGTTAGTAGCTTGAAACAACACACAGCCCTTACTTCACAGAAAGCCCAGAAGTCCAAAAGCAGTCTCATTGTGCAAATCCAAAGCACCATCAGGGTCAGGCCTCCTGGGAGCGGTGAAGAGAGCAAAGCGAGCATCCTCCTGTTTCTGCCTCTGGATGCCAAGTGCCTTTCTTAGCCCAGGACTCCTTTGCACCACTTCAGTCTCTTCTGCACTAATTCTCATCCTCTGTCTCTCTCATCTATGGATGTTTGTGAAAGTACTGGGTCCACTGAGATAAGCTGGGATGAAATTTAAGCATATCCACAATATTCCTTTGTCATGAGAAATAACATATTCCCTGATCTTGAGGGCTAGGACATGCAAATTGATGGGGGCATTTTCAGCCTATCACAAAAGAGGACGGGTAAATTCACACCATGTTATGAGAAACGGCCTTTTCATTGGAGATTAGGTAAAGCTAGTGGAGGTTATTTATGTAGGCAAACATCATAATTCAAGTAATATATTAGGTGGACAGATTTGGTGTTTGATAAATGATTCACCTATAGCAATAGTTCTCAAAAATTAACATCTATAAAAGTCACATTTGGGGTTTATTATAAAATAAGAGTGCCCAAGACCTTTTATTGCTGTAGATACTTATTAATGATTCCTTTACAGAGCCCAGAAATCACTATTTTAATATAATTACTAGAGAAGAGGTCTAAGATCATTATTTGAAAAAGATTAGGCTATGACGCTTACTTTTATGTCTAATGAATTAATAAAATTTATCACTAGCTCATGAAAATTACAATGCAGTAGAAGCTGCTCTTCCAATCATAAAAGGTAAGTTATTTGTTTCTGATGAAAAAGATGTGACAATTGTGCATCCCATTTACTAGGAACTTACTGGTGCTGTCCTAAGCATTATTAGTATTAATTAATTTAGTTTCATAAACACAATAACCTTACATGTTTAGTATGATATACCAATTTTATGGATCAAAATTTTAGGGCTATTAAATAGTTTTACCCACACCATAAAGCTGGATCTTGGTAACTGTCTCTCTGGTTTATAAATTCATACGTTGTTTACTTTGCTGCTGTGTCACTAGCAAGATGGTAATCCACATGAGATTAGCTATTCTATTCATAAGATTTAATTTGAAAACTAATAACCATTCAATAGCTACTTCCCAGTACTTTCTTAAAATTTTATTCAATTATGAATATTCTACCTGCATGCATGTACACCATATGTGTGCATGGTGCCCACAGAGGGCAACAGATCCCCTAGGACTGGAGTAACAATTGTGAACCACCATGTGGATGCTGGGAATTGGACTCAGGTCCTCTGTAGGAGCAGCCAGTGCCCTTAACCTCTATGGCATCTATCACCTACCCCTCATATTTTTAGGGAGAAGAAGGAAGTGAAGGCAATAACTCAGGATCCAGGGATTGGGGTTGCCATCTCTCTGGACTGGCTCTGGACCTTGAGCAGATCTGCTAACCTCTGTGCTCTGTGCTCTGTGCTCTGCCATCTTGCTAGAAGAGCAAATAAACAAATCCCCAAACTCCTGTATCACACTGCATGCCTGGGAATATTTTAAGGATTTATTTATTTTTATTTTATGAGTATGGTTGTTTTGCCCACATGCATTTCTCTGCACCATGTGAATGCAGTACAAGTGGAGGCCAGAAGGAGTCAGATCCTCTGGGACTAGAGTTGTAGCTGGTTGTGTGCAAGTACTCTTAAACACTGAACTATCTCTCCAGCACCCCTCCCCCGCCCCATGTCTGGACATCTATGAATACAGTAATTGTGAATCACACCAAATAGGATCACTACACACTAGTAGAATCAAAGCTTCTCCATAGAAGAAATTGTACATACTAGCAGAAACTCTTTTGGTTGAAGAATAGCAAATTTAGTAAAGAAATGTAGGAAAATCATATGCTCAAATCCTGTTCTGAATCCATGGGAATAAGACCAAAGAAAATATCCTAACCCATTACCTATTCCATGGATTCAGTGACACAAATAACACAATTCAGCTGAGAGACAAAATAAGCAAAACTTTTTTGAAGAAAAGAAATAATTTGATAGACTTAGAACCTTAAAGTGCCGGCACGAATTCATAGAGAAGTCCTTTCCTATGAGTCTTACTTTGATTTTTGAGCCAATTAAAAAACATGGTGAAATATGATCATCCACTGTAAAGCAGCAAACAGACCAAATGGTAAAATATGATGTGTGCTTATGGAAATGCAAAGCACTGATAAAGATAGTTAAGCTTATGAACGGAAGGAAGAAAGAAAGAGAGAGAGAGAGAGAGAGAGAGAGAGAGAGAGAGAGAGAGAGAGAGAAGAAGGAGGAGGAGGAGGAGGAGGAGGGAGGGAGGGAGGTAAAGAAGAAATAGAAAGAAAGAAAGAAAGAAAGAAAGAAAGAAAGAAAGAAAGAAAAAGAAAGACATGACTTAAATGCACAGTGTCTGAAGCTCTTCATTAAGTGACAAAGAGTAAAATACGGGTCGCTCACTCCCTACTTTGAGTGCTGGGAGATTGGATTTGGATCATGTTTCTAACACTGACTCAGCCTTAATGGAGTTACAATCTGACTTCGGTTTACACATCAGGTATCAGAGGGATCAGAATGAGAAGGAATATGAGATTCTTGCCAAGTCCTTCATTAGTCTAGACAGGATGATAGTCTCTGGTTTTAGTGTGTCAATCCAGGAAGCTGAGTTTGACGTAGATCCTTAAGGACAGAGCAGGAGAAATGATATTGACACCTGAGTGTTCTGATGATGCTGAGAATAACACTGCACTGCCCAAACCATGGAGAGCTGTTTGGGGAATTAAGGGAGTTAGCAAAGAGGCACAGGAGGATGAATGAGGGCTGTCCACAAGGGTTCATTACAACACCACTGCCAATAGATGGTACCTGTACAGATCTCTAAGCAAGAAGCTACACAATTGTTATTTTCAGATTAAGAGTGCAAGAGGTTATCATGACTCTGTGATCACTTTGTTTCTTTCAGAACTAGGACCTTGTAGATCCTCATCAAATACACAACCACATAGCTGCATTGCCAGACTTTTTTTTTTATTACCTTTTATTCTGAGGAGGCATATCATGAATGTGTGGCCCAGGTTGTCCTTTAACTCATTCTGTAGCCTAGGAAGGCCCTGAACCCATGATCCTCTTAGCTGTCTGTCCAGAGTTGGGATTACAGGCTTCAGCTACATGATGCAGGTAATACTCAGGTTTTTACCAGAAAACAATCTCATTAGTTTGAAAACGGAATGAAATATTGTAGTAGATAGCTGAAATTTTATGAATTGAACTTGTTGTTTACCATTCATTGTAAGTGTAGGTGCTGTCAGAAGAATGGTTGAGAGAAGGCATGTGAATGTCTTTGTCCTTGGAAGAGGCAGTTAATGTAATGGGGAGTGCCTGATATTTAAATACAGTTCTGCACCCATCTTCTCCTGCACAGAACACTGCTGTTTTGCAAAATACTTTTCATGGTGAAGACAGAAAAACTTTTCTGTAAGAAACCTTGCTTAAGTAGGTCTAAAGGTCCAGGTAGCAATTTAGATTCCTGCTAGGTCAGGACAAGATTAGGATTTTGTTCAATCTAGACAGCATATTCTATGAAAGTGGAATTATCTTTGTTTATGCTTTACATATCCTGACCAGTTATAGCTGGTTGTGTGCAAGTAAATGACGAACAAATGCCACTCACTGATCCCAACAGCATCTTTAACTCTATGTTCAGCATTTTTTTTTCATTCATGTTTGAACTATTTACTGAATTATTTTCAGGGGAAAAAAGCTGGAATATTTTTATATTCCAATTCAAAAAGAGCAACTGACGCAATATGAGCACATCCAAAACTAAACTCAGAAGGAAACATATATTGAGGATTGAGAAAAGACTGGTATTTATTTTTAGTCCTCCCCATTCTGGATGCCACAAACAAGTGAAAGGATTTCATGGAAGACCATAAGAGGCAACAGAAGGATAGAGTCCCCAGGACCTGGCTTACCTCCTGAATCCGCAAGTGAAGGCAAGATGAAGAGAAGCCAGCTGCTTCTTAATGCCACCAACTGCTGACACAAACTGGCAAGCAGAGTATGGAGACCAGCACAGGATGAGGCACAGGCTTCAGACATAATTAACTATTCACACCCTCCAAGAGATCTGTTACAAACGCACTCTTACCAGATCAGGGTATCTAAAGGAATTTAGCTGAAGCAAGCATTGGCTGTCAAGGCAATCTCAGTTTTCCAGAAGAGACATCCAAGGTATTTTTCTTTTACAGTGAAAGGTGAAGAAGAGAGAGCTCTTTGTGGCTTTTCTTCAAAGTCTATTTGAAAAACCATAAGGATGTTCCTTGTATGGTACCCTATGTATGCTTTGGGGTGGTAGTATAGCATATATATCATATGTTGAATGTATACATATACAAATAGAGAGGATATATATTTTTCATGCTTTCACATATATGTATATATTTACATATTTATACAAATGACACTAAATTGGGAGCAGTCATGTGAAGTCATGCTGGAGAAGACTCTGCGGTGGGATTGCAGATACTGTTGATACTAAAAATACTGAAAAACTTGAGTGAATATTATGATAAACCATGACCTTTTAAAAGGAAAGAAAGGGCTGAAGACATGGCTCCATGACTAAGAGCACTGGTTTCTCTTGCTGAGAACCTAGCCTTGATTCCCAGCACCCACAGATGGGGACTAACAACTATCTGTCACTCTAGTCCCAAGGGATCCAAAATCCTTTTCTGGCCTCTGCAGAAACTCACTGCATACACATGGGGTACAGACATACACACACAGGCAAAAAATAAACACAAAAATACAAATAAAATAAAATAAATAAAAGAGGAAATTTAAAATTTTTTCAGGCACTTTCTTAGTGATATGAATTTTTCCATTCCTTTATGGGAATGCATTCTTAAGTACACAACCACAAGCATTTAGTCAATTTTTATTTCTGTAGTCTGGATGACTAAAAACAAAAATCTGTAGGTAGCTTCCTAGAGAGGAATTCTAAACCAATGACTTCAATAACATCTAGTACATTTTGAATTATGCTTAAAGCTGAAACAATAACACACTCCCCCAAAATATAGCCTATGTTATGGGTTTTTTCCCTCCACTAAAGATTTCTGCACCAATACCGACGTATATAAATTCCTAAAAGTGTTCATCACCTGAAAATATTCTCCTTTGACATACTTTTGTTGAGTCTGGCAACTTTGGTGATCTCTGTGGTCAGCTATTCCTTCTAAACAGGTTGTTTGTGTCATTAGTAAAAGAACATGAAGTGTTAGGCTTCGATCTTCTGGTTGTGCCCAGACTAGATAAACAGTGAAACAGTGCTTCTTTCTGTGTAGAGCAGCTTTCGAAGTTCATCAACACATGCCATTGGGACTTCACTCCACAGGGGTCATTACTTACATTTTGGCAGTAATCAGAAATGGTACTCAAAACTATAGTATCTGTGAAAAATCACTGCCATTCCCCTTTCAAGCAGAGAATTCTACAAGATATCTGTTTGGTTTTTAGCTTTTGTTCCCAATACCTAAAATGCTCTTTGGTGTGCATTTAATAACATTGTGGTGATCAAATGTGCAAATGAATTTAAAGTTCTGCTTTGAGATGGCAATGGGGTAGGAACGGCTAAAGTATAACAGGAGGTTCATGTGTCATTCCGTGAAGAAACAGCCCTGAAATCTGTTTTCTGAAGTTGATTTTCTCAATATATGTTTTTCTTCCTTGTCTCATTACAGTTGAGCACTGCTCTCCAATGTAAGGAAACCTGAACCTGACAGTGAATGTCTGCCATCTAAGATCCTCTCAGTAGACAATAATTAAACATCTAGTATATACACCAGTGAGGAAAACAAACTGGTACCACCCATGACATAACACCATGAAAATAAATGGAACCTGTGGCTACAGACACAACAAAATGCAACTTTTGTTGCCAGAATTGATTGACAAAAAAGAAAGTTGTATTAGTAATTAAACACAAGAGAAAGCCCTAAATCACTGCTATTATGGGACAGCAAAAACCAGCTGAATATTCCACTGAATTAGTTACTTAAAATAAAACCCAAACAAAAAGTAAATGTCTCCTTGATGCTAAAAGGGCTTTTGATGCTGTTACAGCAGAACATTGATCAGTAAATGGGTACATGAATCACATGACCATAACTGCCACACTCTACACATCCAGATAATCGTTTGCCTTTGTGAAATCATAACTTTGTGAGTTTATACATTTTCTTGCAAATATCCAATTAAACACATAAAAATCATATTTTAATTTCTTTAAGTATTATGCTCCATTATTTTCCATAAATTCAAATGATGAATTTTATTTGGGGACCTGCAAGAAAACATTTACAGTCTTTTAAATGATATAAATCATCAAGGTAAGCAATAACATGTGAACTGAAACTGGGATGAAACTAGAATATCTTGGGAATTTTTTTGTGGTTGGTAATTTGATTGAAAGAGCACATTCAAGATAATGACATCAGTCTGTGCACATGAATATATGTATATACAAATATATAAATATACAAAGTGTGCATGTGTCTGGGGCTAGGGATTGAACACACAGCCACATACATGCTAGGCAAGCACTCCACAACTGAGCTGCATTCCCACCTTAGAATGCTTTTGAATAATAGCAGTATCAATGAAGAAACTGGAAAACTTATTAGCATTATCATGGTCAAGCTAAATTTACTCTGTCTAATTTAAATGTGCATGTTTTGAATCTCAGTATCATGCTTGCTCTGTTTTTTTTTTCCATTTACCTTTATTTTATTTAAATAACTTAGTTTTTCATTTATTTTATATACTGACTGCAGGTTCCCCTCCTCTCCTCCCAGTCCCCATCCCCCCTACTTCCCATCTACCTTCCTCCCCTTCCTCCTCCTCTGTCTCCATTCAGAAAGGGGAAGGCCTCCCACGGGCTTGAGCAAAGCATGGCACATCAAGTTGAAGCAGGACTGAGTTTAGCTGGCTTTTGGGAAGCTGTCCCCCATGCTCGATTATCAAGCTTGTTCTTTAGAAAAGTGCTCTAAAAGGATAATACTATTTGATGAACTTGGCATGCTGACACTGAGAGAATTATTGTTAAGTTATTGGAAACATGGTTAACATGGTCTTGAGGCAGGTGCTCACAGAAAGTTTAGTGTCCAGTCAAAGATATGGAAAGTTTAGCACTATGAGTCTTAAATGTGAAAACATCAGTGTGGGTTCCTCATTATCTTTAGTCTGTTACAAGTCTTTTCCTATGGCAGAACTACAACTGCTCTGTATGAAAACTGTTTTCTCCAAGCTTAAAAGCATCATAAAAAAATCTATTGCATGTTTTCATCTGTGCCACATGTAAATATCATGTTTCTGGATATAAATACTAGTTTCATAAGAAAGAAAAATTCTCACTATATTTATCATCTTTCCCACACTATTACTTTCACTACTTGAAATAAGTGGTACTCATTATGATCTCAAACACAGTTTTAAAGTTTCACATGTAACAACAGAAAATTATACTATAAGTATCCATCATAAGCTTTTGGATTTCATAAAAAATGACAAATGAAAAATTATGGTTGTGTCAGGATATTCTGATTTTGTGACATAATTATCCTTTCTAACAACCTAGTTAATATTTACATAGCATAAGATATTCAAAGCATTCAATTACTGGCTAATATCTTTAAAATATCACAGAGTAAAATCAAATATTACTTTAACAGGGTTTTACAGATTAAGTGTTATCATTATTTTATCTAAACACATCTATATTCCAGAGAAAGTTCAACTTTGGTAAGCCTTAGTGAAGGATCCAGGATTCTCAGTATATAATTCTCACGTATCTGAGGTTAACAAGGTTTAGAAACGGTTCCCTCTGCTCTTTCCTCTCTTTTCATCATGTACTTCAGCGTATTGTCTACATCTCTGCACTACAAGAGGCTTTGTAATCATCAAAAGGCAAACATTTCACTAAGATTCACAGTGTACAAGACTCCATAGGCCAAGGGATCCAGTTGAAGAATTGGGACAAGTCTGGGGAACCATATTGTATTGTGAACACACCCAAGCACATGGCCATTCAGAGTGCTACAAACAGTACATGAGTTCTCTGCACCTTCATATTTCTGACCCTGTGATGACCTGCCTGAAATGATTCCTGTACGGAAAATTCGAAGTTTTACTTACCTTTGTGCAATTAAAGAAATAGTCACTATTAAATAATGGTGTCAAGACTTCATTGTATGAGAACACACACTTAAATATCAAATTTACCCTCAATAAAAAGACAGCTACTTAAAAATAGGGACAAATACTGTAAATTAATTTTTAAACTCTCCAAAAGTGTCATCCTGGTTAAAAAAGATTCATCTGCTGACAGAGATTATCTTTTTCCTCTTTGTAACATTTTATTTTTGTTTTTCTGCCTTCCTTGTTATCTCCTGTTAGAAAACTGTTTCTAGCATTAATTTGTTTATTCTAAATCTGATGGCAAAAATCCATCAGAATTATTGCCCAGACTCCCTGGTGCCCAAGAATATGATTCTCAGGATATTAAGAGGAAAATCAAGTTTTTACTATTTTTGAACTGCCTTGACATTAGCAGTTATCATTTAGAAACTGTTGGGAATTAGCCCGTGTATGAAGTTCTGCTGTGCAGCAGCTGGCAGTTAAACTCTGAGTCGCGTGGTCATTACTGGCAGTGCAGTAGCTCTCCAACAATGCCCAAGGCAACCACTATCCACACTTCCGACGGAAAGATATTTCCGTGTCCTTTAGAAACCCACATGATATTAAGCGTGAAGTACGCCAGCAATTGCTCCTGAGCTAAAAGCGGTAAAGGATGAGAAAGCTGAGTGGTTAATGACATTACAGGAGATATGCTCAGAGGACATTTGTCTCAGTTTAGTGAAGGACTCATTTCCATTTTGAGTTCCAAGGAGGCTTTATTGATGTAAACTTATCCATTGGCTCTGCTCCTCTGGAAGGGAAGACACCCTGTGTGGGACTGGAATAATCATTTCTTATGCCTGAAATAGACACAGGAAAGGAACTTATGTAGAAGGAACTTGCTTATGATCAATGAACACATCAATTATTTATCATCTCATTTGAACAAACCAAGACTGGCAACATGAAATATTATCTAGAGAAAAGAATACCAGAAGGCGAGTGAGTTGGAAGGTGCTTGATGCCAAGCCTGACGACCCGAGTTGGATCGCTGGGAATCACAGCGTAGAACAAAACTAGCTCCTGTAAATTGTCCTTTGCCTCTACACATATGATGTGGCATGCTCCTCCAGCCCCATATATGTACAAAATAAAAAAAATGAATGCAATTAAAAATACATCAGAAAGAAAGGTGTCTTGGAAGGAAGACATAAGATATACTAGGAGGAGGACAATTAATAGCATTTTGTGATTTGTTGGAAATGTGAATAATATGTTTTGTAACTTAAATGAGCAAGTCATCTGTCTTTCACATGGAACCTCCAGTGTGGGCCTGGGACTCATGGAAGTCAGCTCATGGTACAACCATACAAGATTCTGGCTTGGGTTTTAAATGTCTGCTATTAGAAGCTGCATCACCAACTAAATCTCAAACCCGACCCAACCAACGTTTTGTATTTATTTCCTGCCATCAGACTTCAAGCATCAATTCATTTATTTGTTCCTTAAATATTACCAAACACCTACAAGATGACAAGCATGATTTGCGATCTATGGAGGCAGTAAACAGAAGAGAGAGTATTCTGGTTCTCAAGCAGATTATCTTCCAAAGGCAGACGGACCGAAGCCAACTAAGTCATAAACATATAGTAAGGCAGCAAGTGGGATAAGCATGCTGAAGCAAAATAAAGCAATGCGAGAGGGAAAACTATTCCTTAAACCAAATATTTATTGTACAGTTGGAAAGTAAACCAAGGACTAATTAATTACTTCTCTCCAAGACTTTCCACTGAAGATAATAATAGCTAAAAAGCCAAGTGGGTTATCTGTCTCAAGGAAGAGTTCATTTAAATCAGATGGGCTGGCAGCACTCTGGGTAAACATCCTTAATCTCTAGGTTGAGAGCTATGACCCCAATTTAGTTATGAGATAGCCATGCTTAAATGTGTTCATAACAGTCCACCAATGGACTCACATGGGTATCTGGGGCAAGGAAATGACTAGGCCTGTTGTCCTACAGTCTTGAACATTATTTTGGAGTTTTACCTTAATTTGATTTTTAAAATGAGTTTGGTCTTTTAGAAAAAGGCATGCAAATGATGAAATAAACTTAATTTTTACTATTGAGCAAAAATCTTAGGACTCATCACGTGGTTTTGTGAGAAGTTAATGAAGCCTTTAAGAAAAATATAGAGAAGTACAGAGTAACATAAAAGAACTCTTACAAAAGTAAAATGGTAGGAATTTCACCCAAATGAGACATGTTAAATATTTATTTTTATAAGTATGAGTGTTTCTCTGCATGCATGTATGGGCACAGTACCTGTGACTGGTGCCTAGGAAGGGCACCACATTCCCTAAAATGGAAGATTTACCCAGCTGTGGGTTGCCAAGTGGATGCCAGGCAAGAAAGCCAGGTCCTTCAGAAGAGTAACAAGTACTCTTAACTGCGGAACTATCTACCTCCCCAGAAGCCCAGAAAATATATTTTAAATGAACTTGTCAAGAAAGAATATTGGTTGTCTAAATGTATTTACGTAACATACATTTTTTCAACTGTCACTGGAATCACAATTTGATACAAAGAATAGTTGTGTAATTTATATATATATATATATATATATATATATATATATATATATATACATATATATATATATATACACTTATGCTAGTAATGTGTCAGAGGTAAGCTTTCAAATGTAGCTTCAACAGGTTGTTATGTAAGGCAAGTCTTAGGTATAACACAATTGTAACTAATTTAACTGAAAGATTGACAATAGGGATGAACAGAGTCAAGTATTTTAAAGCCCATCTGGCTGTAAAGATTTAGAACTATTCATTCATGCCCTTGCCTAGAAGCCACATGCCACTTACTCTAAATGAGCAATTCTCCTTTCTTGAACTTCTCTTTTCTTGGCTTCCATATCTAAGACTACTCTACTTTATTCTTGCTGTTCCTCTGTGAGCTCATTTCCTTCCACAAAACTAATAAATGTTGGCATGTCTCCATGTTGGAGTTTCTATTTTCATGTTAAACTCTCTTTATTGGTGGTCCTCCCACTCATCCACTCATTCAGAACTATATGGGGTGCTTTCCATATGTCAGCAATATTCTGTATACATCTATGAATCAATAATAAAATGCCTGAACACAGAGAACTTATGCAATATCAGGCTGGGGTTACCATTTACTTCTGACTCTCCAAGTTCTTATAGCCTGCTTCTACCTGTTCTCTGAGCTCCGATTCATCCACTTTTTGACTGTCTACTTAGATGTTTCAGAAGTATCTCAAATTTCGCAAGTCTCAAAAGAAACAGGTCGTGTTAGGGGTAAAATTACAAATTCAGCATTCTCCATTTTAAAAATGGCATCAAGTTTTCTCTGATAAAACCACAAATGTCAAAGCGGTCCTCACTTTGTCAATTTCAGCTATAAATAACAATCTACTGTGTGTCTTTATTCTACAGCCACTATCCTGTCTACATTGCTTCTTCTCTGTTGGAATTCTGGAGAAGTTACTCTGTTTCCAGTCTTTCCGTACACCAATTGGCCAGAACTGGCTTTTTAAAACGTAAATCTGATCTTGGCGACCTTTTTACAATGATGACAGCCTTTGGTGGTTTGGTAATTTGCTTGTATCTTAGAGTTGTTCAGTAATATTTATAGAATGAGTAACAAATAAATTCTCAGTAGAGCCCACCTGACCTGGCATAATTTGACTTTTGGCCACATTGTTCATCTCTCCATAACCCACTCCAGTTTGCACCATCTTCCATCAACAGACTTTCAGATTTTTCAAGCACACTAAGAATTTCAAACACACAAAGCAATCTCCTAATCCAGAGATTTGCACATACTTCTCTGGAATGCTTCTCTTTATGTGGCTAACTTCCACTCAGACTTCACAGATGACCTCTATGGAAAGTCTACATTAGCCTGTTATTGACATTGGAACTAACAAACACAGGCTGTGTGGCTATAACTACACACACGTGTATCTTCCCCATTTTGGAGGCCTTGCAGTTCCAGACTCGGGTGTTCGGCTGGGCTGGTTTCTCGGAGAACCTCTTTCTTCAGCTTGTAGATGGCTCCATTCTCACTGTCTCCCTGGATGACTTTTTCTGTGTGCTTGTGCCCTTTGCATCTTTTCTTCTTTGACCTCACCCAGGTTTACTTTGTAAATATTGCCATCTCCAAAGACAGTTACACTAGAAAGTAAATGAATTTTGAACTTTGAAGAGCACAATCCTGTTCGTAAAATAATCTTCCCATGACTTCCCAGTTGGGTTGGGCTCCCTGTCATCTATTTTCTGAATACCTGGATTCACTACAATATACTTTGTAGCCCCTGATAATGAGCATTATTTATCATTAGCAAAGCCTAGCTTCTTCCTCTGTTACAGAATATTGTTTTAACTAGGCAAAGATGTGTTGCATTAGTTCATGTTGCATTTGCTTAATGATGAAAGGATGTGTGTTTAATTATGTAAAGATGTGTTGCTTGCTTCACCTTGCCTGCCTAAGGCACCTGATTGGTCTGATAAAAAGCTGAATGGCCAATAGCTAGGCAGTAGAGGGATAGGTGGAGCTGATGGCAGAGGGAATAAATAGGAGGAGAAATCTAGGCTCGAGAGGAATAAGAGGAGAGAACAAGGGAGCAAGAGAGGGACACATGGGGGCAAGAAGCTAAGGATTTGCCAGCCAGTCAAATACAAGAAGCAGGGAAAGTAAGATATACAGAAGGAAGAAAGGTAAAAGGCCCTGAGGCAAAAGGTAGATAAAGAGAAACAGGTTAGTTTAAGTTGAAAGAGCTAGCCAGAAACAAGCCTAAGCTAGGTTGAGCATTCATAACAAATAACAAGTCTCTGTGTCGTGATTTGGGAACTGGTTGGTGGTTCAAAAGAAAGAAAACCTGGTACATTCCCCTCTTTCTGTTCTCATGCATTTCATTCCTCTGGCCAATACCCTAATATTTCAGGCACCTTCAACCCTAGGTTTCCCTATCAGAACAAGATATGACCTCTATGTGTTCATTATTTTTGTTCAAATACCAACTTAAACAGAAGTCCTTTGTCATCACTGGCTCTAAACATATCACACTAAATCAAAAGACTTTTGATACCACTTAATTGTTTCAGTTTTCTCTTAGCACCAATCACCATATCTAACCATGCTTCTTTGCTTACTTTCTTATTCATTCACAGAATGTGTCACAGCTTCAGGCACCGTATGCATACTATCGGTTCAGAACACAGAGCACACTCAATAGATATATTTGAACAAACTAATAAGAATATTTGTGTTTGGTGACATTTTACCTTGGGAGACATGAACAAATATTTCCTCACCACAGATAGGAAAATGGAAACAGAACAATGTATGGATAACATCGAAGTACAGCATAGTGAACTAGTGAGTGTTGTTTGGGCTACTTACAGGACTATATGTGAGTGGTTACTACAGGAACAGAAACTACTCAAAGACAACTGCATCACTAAAATATCACCCCACCATAAGTGACAGCTCATGAAAGCTAGGAATCTGGAGCTCACTGTATAACATGCATACATCTCAACAGTTTGGAGACTGTCCTTTCCAAGTAGCTAAGTTGGTTGATCTTCTTCTAGGCAGCTAAATTGGTGCATACATCTTCCAGGAAATTTAGGTAGACTCTGATTTTTCCAGGTAGGTCAGCTTCTCTGAGAGTGTGTCTCTCAGCAGTTCAGTTTCAGCAACTTCCTGAAGCTATTAAGTCATTTATGTCCAGCACTTAAGAAGCTTCTCTGGAAGGTGGAATATTTCATCTCCCTTTTGAACATCTTATATCTTAAATCTTAAGAAGCTTCCTCCAACATGGAAGTTTTATATCTTAGAAGAAAAGGGATATATGGCTTGAATAGCTATTTGATTCTTAGCCATTTGTATTACCAGACATGAGACCTCCAAGGTATAGAAGAACTTCTGTTATAATCACCAATGACATACACCTGAGACCTTGTAGATGGTACATGATTTATTTTTAGTAAATAAGAGCAAAACTTTTTTAAGTAAAAGCAGTGAAAGTTTATGAAAAATATTTTGAAGTGGTTTTCCAATCATGAACAGGAGCTGTACTTTTTTCTGCTTCCTTCACAATTGATTTCAGTTAGCATGGGTATACCCTTCAGATTAAGCATGTCTTTTCTGGGCCAAATCTCTGTGAGAGACCATAAAACTGCCATTAGAATGCAATGAAAATTATAGGAGAAAAATAATACAGCATATTCATTTCTAAGGTTATTTCCTCATGTGTAATCTGAGCTTATTACTTATTAGGATGGTACTTCAGTTCATGAATGAATGAGTTAGCAGGACCAAATTATTTGAATGCTTTGTACAGATTATGGTGAATAGCCTAATTGTTATCATAGCGTCTTCATCCAATAACTGATGGAAGCAGATGCAGAGATCCACAGCCAAGCACCAGGTCAAACAGGAGTCTGTTGAAGAGAGAGAAGAAGGAGTCTACGAGCAAGGGGCATCAAGATCATTATGGGGAAACCTACAGAGACAAATGAACCAAGCTAGTGGGAACTCATGAACTTTAGACCAATAGTTGTGGAGCCTCCATGGGGCCAGACTAGGCCCTCTGCATAAGCGAGGCAGTTGTGTAGCTTGATCTGCTTAAGGGGTCCCCTGGCAGTAGGATCAGGATCCATCCTTGGTATATGAGCTGGCTTTTTGGAGCCCATTACCTATGGTAGGATGCCTTGCTTAGCCGTGATGCAGGGGAAGGGGCTTGGACCTGCCTCAACTGAATGTACCAGGGTTGCTGACTCCCTATGGGAGGACCTACCATAAAGTATGTCTTCACATGAGTAACTACTTGAAAAGAAACCAAATTTATGAAAATTCTGTCATTTAGTTGTAATTAAAATGTAAGCGTTAACAAACATCAACAAATACATTGGTAAACAAGCATGAAGCCAAGAGAACAAAACCATTGTGACCAGTGAACAGCCTGAGCACAGATAAAGACTGGAGGTGGAGGTAAGCCTCGGTGGTTAAGAGCACATGCTCTTACACAGGACCTAAGTGCCTGTAATTCCAGTTCCAAGACATCCAACACCCTCCTCAGACCTCTGTGGGCACCTGAACTCATGTGTTCATACCCACACAGACACATGCATACAACTAAACATAAAAATAAATCTCTAAAATTAAAAAAGAACAAAGCTAGCAAGGATAAAGATGGGTGCTATGAAGAATTATGGTAATCCTAACATACTTGGACAAATACAGTATAGGTTCAGATTGTGTGTTTACGTGTTTGAGGTCAAGCTAAGAGTGAATGTATCAAGTTTTTAGAGTGACTTTGGCTGTCTCTGGAGTTTCTTAGATTTTCCAGAAAATGCCAGGAAATGCACTCCTAACAGATGAGGATCTACACATTCTTTCTCTTGAGGAAATACTGATACTTCATTGCTCAGTCAAATTTAACAGCCATCCAAGCAGAGCACTTAACTGGGTGCTCTTGACATTTGGGGGTGGGACTAGAGACAATTGTTTGTGGTAGGACTGCCTTGAAAGTTCAGCATCATTCCTGGCTTCTGTGCACTAATTATGATAAACTCCTTCCCAATCTCAATAATGAAAATGTATCTTAAAGACACAGCAAATGTCACACTGATCAAAACTAACCCTTGTCACTTACCATATTTATTACAGTCTTTGGATTCTACTCAATTATTAAGCATTCCTGAGCACTTAGATCTCTGTGTTCTGGGTAAGAAGAGAAGACTCAAATACGGTCCCTTCATTTAAAAAGCCAATTCCACATAAGAGCCCATACCTGTCAACATTATCACTGAGTTTAGATAACTTCTGTTTATAATAAACAGTGATGTAGAGTACAGAGTAACGTTGTTAGTTTGGAGACATTTTTGGAAGGCATGTCTTTGAGTACACATGGGATCCAGAACGTTATTTGGAAGTCAAAATAGAAAAAAACACATTTTATATGAACACAGAACCTAGTGTTACAAGGCCAAACGTAGAAGCAGGTGAAGCTGGTGTGAGAGAAACCAATGACATAAAGCGAAAGATGTCTTTAGAAGTTTACAGAAAGCCATTAGTTTGAAACCGAAGGAACAGAAGACAGGGCTGTGTAGGAGGTGATGCTCTTGAAAACTAGTGCTAGACTTGCTAGGATGGTATCTTTTTTTCCTCAAAGAGACTTTGTAACCTCCTGAATTAGCAGATGATGGGAATGATTAAAGGTCCTAGATCTGAAAAAAGAGAAACTCAGGAGAAGGTATGAACTTTGAATAGAAATATTTGAAATATCAAAGGTAAGTATTTGCAAGTTCATTGCTTAAGTCTTTAAGCCCCACTTTCGTAGTATACACGTTCTTGATGAATTGGACTACTTAACCTTCTCCCTGAGAAACTGGCAGGATGGATACATGAAATGTTCAGTAAAAATTTTCAGACATTTGTAGTAATAGCTTTCTTGTATTAGTATATGATGTATTAACTGTTTTTCTAAGATAAAATCACATACAAACTGTAATATGCCAATAATAATTTTATTATTGGATTCCTGCTTAATAAAAGTGGGAAATCTTATGAGCTTAAAATTCCTATTCATCTTTTTACTGCTTTTAATATATATGTATATATATATATAATTTTAGTTTCTCCGAAAAATAATTGTAAGCAATAAAATTATTTCTATTATACAAAAATATAAAATTCCCTCTTAGAATTACCATTATGAAACTAGAAGCTATTGTAAATACAGAATGCTATCACTTGATCTTTATGTGTCTTTATTTCATCGCCAACTCTTTCATTCAGTGATAAACAGAGAACCTGCTCTCTTCCTTTGGCTTCCAATTCTTCACTAGTTGCTACATTTAAAAGATTACTGTGATCCTTCATTACAATACAAATGACTTCTAGGAAAGATATTACATTTTCATGTTTTATTATGACTCTCCTCAGTGTGTGAACACAGAGGAGGTCCACTGCCTCCACAGTACCTAGTCTGCCTTCAGATTGTGGCACTTGATATTTTCTTAGTGTCTTCCTGAAAATAAATTCAACCGATCATCGCTTTCCCAGTGATTTTTGTTTTTATTGCCTCTCTCTCTTGGCTCAATTTAGTTCTGCTCTATAATGTATAGTTTTGGGTTTTTTTTAGTGCAATTCATATTCACACAGCTCCTTGTGGTGATATATTGTGTACCCTAATAAAATTTGCCTGGAGATCAGAGGACAGAACAAACAACTAGATTAAGCATAGAAGTCAGGCAGTAGGGTGGCACACATCTTTAATCCTAGCACTAGGGAGGCAGAGATCTGTCTGGATCTCTGTGAGTTCAAAGCCACCCTAGACTACATGAGATTGACTCAGTCTAAGAGAGAAACAGAGCCAGACAGTGGTGGCACACACCTTTAATGCCAGTACTTGGGAATCACACACCTTTAATCCCAGCACTTGAGATAGCATGCCTTTGCTTGGGAAGTACACATACCTTTATTGCCTGGCCGAGAATGGTATATAAGGCATGAGGAGACAAGAACTAAAGGCTTTTCGGCAGAGGTATCTCTTTCAGCTAGAGGCTTTTTCAGCTGAGGAGGCTCTTGGCTGGAGCCCTTGCGGCTGGAGCTTTTTCAAGCTGAGGAGTCCTAGAGGTAAGATGTGGCTTGTTCCTTTTTGTCTCTGATATTTCAGCACTTACCCCAATATCTGGCACTGGGATTTTTTTTTTATTAAAATACCATTTAGCAATTCGAGTTACAGCCTCTCAAACACATAGGGAGGTGGAGTAATGCTTTTGATGCATCCTGGGGTTTTCTGATAACCAATTACTCACTCTTGTCTAGAGGCTAACCTTTGCCAACACTGATGAGTAGAATGCACTGTGGGTCTGTCAACAAGGCTACAATATGGATACCTTCGTACTGAAGCCATTTACTACTTTTCTTTGTGTTTATTAAATATGAACAGTTACAAACATCTATAGCTACAATATATGGTAGAATTGCCTCCATGGAGTAAAAGAAACACTAGTTGTTTCCTTGTGGGGATAAGGTTCTTTCTGAGCAGTTAGAAAGTTGAAATAGATAAAGACTGAGGAACTTATGTTTGTTATGTAACTATTCTTAAAAAATGTGAGAAGGCTTTAATGTCAAAGTATGTTTTTAAATAAAACATAGGCAATAAGAAATAAAATTTGTAAAGTGCAACTTCTTATAAGATTTTGTAGTCTCTTTAAAATATAATGTTGGAATAAATTCAAAGCAATTATCAGATCTAAATTTTAACACAAAAGACCTTTCATATTTTATGCCTTAATTACTTCAATCTGGAAAGTAAATTGTTATATTGTTACAATGTTGACAGGTCCAATTTCACTGAAATAAAATAAGAAGTCTTGTGTAATATAACCTTTTACATTCTTTCTCATGTTTCTGTCTCATCTAAAAATGAAATTGTATGTGAAAACTAAATAAAATATAGAACTATTGAAATAAGAAATTATGATTACATAATTTCTTCCAAGTTAGTATTTCAGAAATGTTTGCTCTATGAAGAGTTTTATTAATTAACTTTGCAATTTTGTTTTAATGAAGCAGCAGAAATCAGAATTATCAAACACTATAAAATTAATTTAATTAAAATGTCATTCATAGTATAGTTATATTTTCTGCTTTCAAAATAATTACTTGGCTAGGGATTTATCTCAATTGTTAGAGTACTTCCTTTTGTGTGCATGAGGCCCTGGGTTCAAATCATCACTAAATATTTCAAATTTATCATTGCAAATATAGCCATTCATATCTCTTATAAAAGCAGATGCACGAATCCGTGGCTGATATGTAGAACTGAATTGTATTGCAAAATAAAAATTAAAAAATTTTAAAAAAGAAGAAAAAATTGTAAAAAAAAAAAAAAAGCAGATGCACAAATATACCTAGAGTACAAAAAGTGAGGTTGAATAAAAACTTTTGTATAAATTGAAATCTTATAAAATCGATTTTTACAATAGAAACAAAGTAAAATATAACTTATTACTTTGATGTTCACCATGTGTATGCAGGCGCCTGCAGAGGCCAGAGAGCCTCAGACTGTCTGGAACTGGAGTTGTAGGCAGCTGTAAGCCACCTGGTGTGAGTGCTTGGAATTGAACCCAGGTCATCTGCAGGGGTAGCGGCTCTTAACCACTGAGCCATCTCTCTGCAACCCCTTCTATTGAAATTTAAAATATGTATCCATTTTACTAGCAAAGCAAAAATATGTAATTATCCACCTGTTAGAGATTTCCTTGTGCTTTCTCTTGCTTAGACACCAAGGTGC
This sequence comes from Peromyscus eremicus, assembly GCF_949786415.1. Classification (NCBI taxonomy): domain Eukaryota; kingdom Metazoa; phylum Chordata; class Mammalia; order Rodentia; family Cricetidae; genus Peromyscus; species Peromyscus eremicus. Next base: position 50,592,935 of record NC_081432.1, on the reverse strand, counting down.
ACACCCATCATGGAGAGCAGAATAATAGTTAATTAATTATTATCCGCAGTGCCTGGAGAGGAAAAGGGGCCAGCCACTGAAAGAATGCAATAGAAGCAATAATTGAATAGTATACTAAGATAGTATACTTACTTAGCCTATGGTGTTGTGAGGGCTTCTAGAGGATTCATTAAATATTTTACAATATGGTCATATGAGTGCCTATTTTTATAATTTAAAAAAATTTAAGTACATATGGGACTACATGTAACTTACACTTTTAAAATCAGTTTATTGATTTAAGCTTGTAACCATTTGTACATTATTCTTTCCATGCCCAAATTATTTCTTAATATTAGATTAAGTAAATGAGAAAGCACAGTGTCAGGGTATTTTGTTAGCAGAATTCCCTCTTGTCTTCTATATCAGGGACAGTAGCTAACATAGTCGTACAAATGTATGCATGTGTGCACTCCCATTGAGATGTGCACCCATCACGTTTTTCCATAGAGAATGGCAATTAGCTACTTCATATAAGAGTTTTACATTTACATGCATATTCACTGAGCCATCTGCTAGCTTTCTATTACTAAATGTAAAATTTTGAATCTCCCAAAATTTTCCTATCCTGTTATAGAATTATTTTTGATAAGTTCTCTTCTAAATATCCCATTTGAATATACTACTCTAGTATGACTTTATAAACTCAGAAATGCATATTTGAACATCTATAATTACCTTTATAAAAATGAGATAAAAAATGACTGTCTTAGTTACCTTTCTATTGCTGTGATAAAACACTATGACCAGGGAACTTTATAGAAGGAAGGATTTGCTTTGGGCTTCTGGATCCTGAGACCTGAGACAATCAGCATCACAAGAGCAAAGCATGGCAGGAGGCAGACATGGGAGATGGAGCCGGAAGCAGAGAGCTGAGAGTTCACATTGCAGACCACAAGGGAAAACAGAGAGAGCAAACTGACAATGGCCAGAGGCTTCTGAGACCTCCACCTTCACCTCCAGTGATGCACTTCCTCCATAAAGCCACATCTCCTAAGGCTCCCCTAACAGGGCCACCAAATGAGAACCAAGCATTCAAATGCCAGAGACTATGAGGGACATTGATCATTCAAATCACCACCATAATCTCCTGAACCTCTGATAAACTATGTCTGAGGTTATCAAGATCAACTGTAGAATAAAGCACTTTAATTTCATTTTTATTTATGCACGTGTGCTTATGTGCAGGCACACATGTGGCGGCACAGGTGTGGCAGTGAGGAGATGAGAGTTCCACTTGCAAGAATCGGTTCTCTTCTTCCACCACATCGATCCCATTGATCAAACTCAGATTGTCAGTCTTTGGGGCAAGCACCAGTAACTGATAAGCAATCTCAGGAGACTGATCAATATTTGTCCTTATCATCGGTAACCCCTTCCTTTGCAGTGCTACATCCTCTCAATTTAGTTGAAAATTAAAGCACATATTACAGACAAACTTGGACAAATAAAAAACATATTTTACAATATCTGACTAAATCAATGGCTATCAAAAATTATTGACATGTGTTCTATCTAAATCACCTCAGCATGCTGAGATGAATTCTTTGCAAACGCTCCTTCATAACAATTTAAGTCTACCTAAGGTTCATGGTTCTGGCCAAATAAAATATCTTTTTTTTTTTGTTTGTTTTTGGCTTTTTGTCTTTTTTTTTCCGGAGCTGAGGATCGAACCCAGGGCCTTGTGCTTGCTAGGAAGAAATGATTTAACAAGCTAATTTCAGCCTGTCTGTTTTTGTAAGATTGGTAAAACCCTGTTCTCAGGTCTGAAAGAATAGCAATCAACTGAGAGATGTATATATTTAACAGAAAATTCCAGAATAATAAATAAGTGCCATGATCAAGGGATCCCAAGAACATAAAATAGATACCAACAGGTATCTACAGGAGGTGGCATGCATACTGAGTTTAAAAGAAGGAATCCGAGTGAAAGGAAAGAAGTATGTGAAAAAGAAGATGTGTGTGTGTGTGTGTGTGTGTGTGTGTGTGTGTGTGTGTGTGTGTGTGTATGGGTGTGTGTGTGTGTGTATGGGTGTGTAGAGGGGGGCAGGAGAGTGTAACAATTCAGGGAATGATGTCCACTCCTGTCTATGAGGGCTGTAGTCTGTCCCAGTCAGAGGCCATGCTTTGTGTTGGTTGTAGAGAGCCAGCTCAGGACTCTAGGGGGAAGGAGATAACAGACTTGAAGCCTAACCCCAATTCTGTAGCTGAGCTAAGGGCGGGGTGAAACGGAATAATCCAGGAAGGTAGAAGGTGGTTTGAATAGAAAAAAAGTTGAAAATGGCTCGAGGCTGGTCAGTAAAACAAGAGGAGGAAGATTGGGGGATGTCTAGCAAGAGGGCTGCCGTAGGCCATGCAGTTGACTGTGGGGCTGGTCAGGACCTGAGAAAATTTACAGCTACAGAAGATTGATAAAATTCATCAACACTGAGTCCAACGAGTTGAGAGGCCTAAACTTAGGGCAGTAACAAACATCATTGACTTTTTATCACCCAGGTCCATGAAGCTAAACTATACTGTGACATCAATTGTGGAAAACATGGGACAAAAAAATATCACCTTTTATCTGATGGCAGAGAGTCTCAAGGCTGCCTCCAAGTGTTTCCATGGAGAGGCTCAAAACAAGACAAGTTTTGTTCCTTGAAATGTGAAAACATATCTTCTGTACTTGAGCCATAGCTATTTATTGTATTACCTCAAGGCTTAATACTTTTGTCGGTTTAAAAAAAAATAAAGCCCATTCCTTAAACCTTTCATATGCTCTTCAAGAACAAGGTGGGGAGAAAAAAAAATGAGAGGGAAAAAAGAAAAGAAAACATGTTATTTCCTTAACCTTGGCCCATAACTCAAGAATGTTCACTTTTATTTCCCTTGAGCCACATCTATCTGCAGTCATGGTTGGCTCCTACCTCTTATCTAGGCAACCCTTCATTGCTAAAGAGATTTTAGAGCTTTATCTTTGTTCAGCTTCACTTTCATGATGTATTTCTGTTGAAGTCATTTGTTTGCGAATGTTAACTTTCCTCTGAAGGGAAGATTCTGAGACAATAAGTACAAACTGAGATCTTCAGCCAAAAATGAAAGTCGAATTTGCCTCAGATTTCTGGCTTCTATAATCCTAATGTGTTATAGAAAAAAACTAATAATTTTGAGTGGCTATTCTAAGAAATATATATATTATATTTCTTAATTATATATTATTAATATATATATGATGTATACAGAGTTTATTTGCTACATCAAAAAGAATCCCATAATATTTTGAATTGTTTCTGTCCATATGCACAAGTATAAGGTAACTTCAAGCTGTAGAATAGCTGTAGAATTTATAGCACTATTTACAAAATTATCAAATTATAATTACTAATAATAATTTATTTGCAAAAGTGATAATACATGTGGTTCTTGTTTTTCATAAGCAAAAAGAAATGGTCTAAAAATATGTTTCCGTGCTTAAGCTGAGTGGGCTAATTTCAGAAGGTCTGAAGTTAGGGTAAAAAGCTTTGGAATTTATGTGATTTCAGTTCAGCTACATTAAAAAATTGGCTTGCAGCTTCATTAAACGTTGCTGGAAACTAAAGCTTTAATTAAAGTTTTCTTTTTCCCTTAAGAGGTTATTTTACAGTATTTTCTACAGAGTGGATGAAATTATAATTTATTCCTCTCTTAGAGAGTCATTTTTGTAACTACAGCTACCAGAATTCCCCTTCCTAATTTTTTCATTAAAGTCCTACCTAGAAATGTTGTTGTTATTATTGTTTACCACAAATTAAATTAGCAAACAGTCATGTAGCCAAATCATGAGAGTTAAAAGAAAATGCAATCTGTCCCTGGACTGACAGAATATTTGACAACTTAGATTACACTGCACTTTTTACTCACCAGTTGAAATGGGAAACAGGGGAGGAACAATTCAGCTGAGGGTTACCTGAGGTATGGCTTCGCACACTTGCCGCCTCTCAGGCTGGCATCTGTGATGGGCAACATGGACTTCCTCTCCTGGGCATGGACTTGGGTTATTGATCCATGTATTTTCATTGTTTTTCAATTATTGAGAATTATTTTACATACTGCACTATAAAGTAGACATTCAGTAAGTTCAGTAATTTGGATATTATATTGACATAACCTCTAAGGTGCTTTTTATTTACATATATATATATTCTATACTGTGTTTGCATCCTTTATTATCCCACTGATCTATTTTTGGTATGAGATTACCAAAGTAGTAGCCACAATTCCTCCCTTTCCTTTCCTTCTCAAAGAAGCACACAGGTTTCAAGGGGATTGACAGAGGTGTTATTTCTGGAAGCATCTGCATGGTTTGAATTTACATTTCAGAAATCAGTTTTGAACTTTAGCTCTGTGTTTTATTATTGAACTGTGATGCACAATACCTGTTGTGACACACCCAGAAACTGGCACTGTTGTTCAACTGCAAACCGCAGGATCGGATACTGCCCTAAAAGTTAGACACTGATTGTTTTAGCCCAGTAAGAAAAAGAAAAGGAAAGGAAGGGAGGGAGGGAGGGAGGGAGGGAAAGACGGAGGAAGATTTGTGTGTGTTTTGGAGGGAGGGAGGAAAGGAAAGACGGAGGAAGACTTGAATGAGAGATCATCTAATTGTTGAATGTGTTTGAGCTAGAACAATAATGACATACTGAATGTCTATTTCATAGTATTTTATGCAAAATAAAAATATCTCAAGAATAAAAAATTAAGAACTATCAGGCTTGGTGGGTTAAAGCACTGGCCTATTACCTGAGTTCAACTCCTAAGACACAGACAGAAGAAGAAAAGAACAAACTCACAACAGTTGATCCCCATGTGCATGTCATGGCACATGCATGCACACATACACTTACTCCTGTGCCCCCCTCTCTCCAAAACACATACAAATATATGATTTTAACATTCCAGATTCTTTTTCATATTCATTTAGTGTGTGTGTGTGTGTGTGTGTGTGTGTGTGTGTGTGTGTGTGCGCGCGCATATATTCACACCCTATGTGTGTGTTATAACTACTTAGATCTGGGTTTGGAAATTATTTTGGTTACTATCTATATAACCTAACTACTCTTAAGAATTAGGACACTAATAATTACCTTTAACAAATTAGACGATAATAATATGCACCAACTAGACTATAGAATTGTCAAAATAGCAGATTGGTTTTAGAAATTGCTTATTATAATTTTCTTTATTTATTTTGTGTACGTGTGTGTGTGTGTGTGTGTGTGTGTGTGTGCACATGCACATGCCATGAAGCATTTGTGGAGGCAGAGTAAAAACTGATTGTGACAGTTGAATTTCTCCTTCTATCATGTGAGTTTCTGGGATCAAACCCAGGTCCCCAGGCTGGGTGGCAGACAACTATACTGGCTGAGGAATCTTGCAGGCTCCAAATGGGTGATTTTTCTACCTTATATTTACTTAGTATTTACTCTGTGCTGTTTTAACTGCTTTAGATACATGATCTTATTTAATTCTTGTTTTTTAATACTTTTTTTTTTTTTTTGGTTTTTGGAGACAGGTTTTGCTGTGGGATGGTCTGTATGTCAAGTGTATTGCTGATTGGTCAATAAATAAAACACTGACTGGCCATTGGCTAGGCAGGAAGTATAGGCAGAACAAGGAGGAGAATAAAGCTGGGAAGTGGAAGGCTGAGTCAGGAGACACTGCCAGCCACCATGATGACAAACAGCATGTGAAGATGCCGGTAAGCCACGAGCCATGTGGCAAGGTATAGATTTATAGAAATGGATTAATTTAAGATATAAGAACAGTTAGCAAGAAGCCTGCCACGGCCATACAGTTTGTAACCAATATAAGTCTCTGTGTTTACTTGGTCGGGTCTAAGCAGCTGTGGGACTGGCGGGTGACAGAGTTTTGTCCTGACTGTGGGCCAGGCAGGAAAACTCTAGCTACAGGGTTTCTCTGGGTAGCCTTGCGCCTTTCCTGGAACTCACTCTGTAGACCAGGCTGGCCTCGAACTCACAGAGATCTGCCTGGCTCTGCCTCCCAAGTGCTGGGATTAAAGGCCTGTGCCACCACCGACCCGCTCTCATTTAATTCTTAAATAAGCCTTTGAGACAGAGGAAGTGGGAGTGAAGAACAATTAATTACACCCAAAAAGTAAGGTGTAATACTTGGAAAGCAGGATTCCTAAAATACAGACTCAATAAATATTAACATTTTTTTTCTCACAGGAGATTAATCTAGCAGTGTACGTAAGAAGCAGTGCTCCAAAATGAGGGTACTTAAGCCTGATCTAGCAAATGTGATTAACTTTCAAATTAATCAAAGTTCAAATTAGTCATTTCACTGCAACATACAACAAATTAAGTGACTGAGAATGAAAATTGCATTATTAAAGGATTCTTATATTAACTGAAACTCCAACTCACAGGATCATAAATTGTTTGGGTTAATAGAGCCATTGCCATTTGTTTTCCAGTTGTGATGTTTACATACTCCACATTGAAGTGAGAGATTTGGAGCTTCTAATTAATTAGTTACTAATAGCTAAGTAGAATAAAGTAACTTTCACAGTAAGACAGTTGTTTGTCCTTAATCAGTAATCTCTTTGCTGTCAAGACAAGTGGTAAGAAAGGTCTTCTGTAGTTAACCTGAAGACAGGAATTGCTGTAGTCCACACTGGGCCCTGAGGCAGATTTTATATCCCTGATGGATTGACTTCAACCTCCATGATCTCATGTGTAATCATCATTCATCTGAACCTGACCTAAGGTTCAAATCATCTGACAAATAGGATTCCCTTGCTTCTTCTCTACAAAGTAACTTCCTCTGTGCATGGGGATGCACTTGGACACCTGCGTGTGTGTGTGTGTGTGTGTGTGTATGCACACATGTCCATGTTTATGCATCCGTATTCATCTGTATGTTGTGTACACGTATGTGCAGATATACATGTGAATTGGTGTGAACATGTGGAGGTTAGAGAGTAACTTCCAGTATCATTCCTTGTGCATCGTAGAGATTTTTCTGATACTAGCCTGGTGCTTGTCAAGTAGTGCTGGTCTGTGAGCCCCAGGGACCCATCTCTCTACTTCCTGAGCACTGGGATTACAAGTGTGTGCCAACATACTCATATCTGCCTTAAAAAAAAATGGGCTTTAGGAGCTAAACTCAAGTCCTCTACCAACTGAGCCTTTCTGTGGCCTAAAATCTACTCCTTATAAATTACTTAAAGCTAAAGATCCTCTCTTACTTTTTACCTTAATGGTGGATCTAGATTTCTGAGCATACAGCTACCATCCATGTGATCTATTGTTTTTCTAAGGCATCACCCTTCACTATAAGTTTTAACTAAACTTTGTTTAAAGAGATGCTTCTGGAACTCTCTCTAAAAATCCAATTAACCCTCTAATTTTATCTTCGTGTTATTGTTAACTCTACTTGGCCCTTTTAATAATAATAAACTGAAAAATCACAAGTCTGTTTTAGAATTTTCAAGGAACATATATTCATTCTCTCTTTCCTATGTACATACTCATCCTCATGTTCAGATGGTACCTACACAGCAGCCTAATTGTAACATAAAACCAAAACCATGTAAGTGCATTCATTTTCAGTGATCCTTGAAACATTTGGTTTTAAAAGCAAATGGTTTAACTTTTCCAAAAATACTAACTTGATAACTTTTAAGTGGAAAATGATTCACAAAACATTTGTTGACCTACCCTCAAAGATGTTTTATTTTTATCAAGGTCCTTTTTTATCAAAGATGATATGTATTTAAGCGGTACAACTTGCTGTCTTGATATAATGTGAAGCGAACACCACAGCTAAGCTAATTAATGTATCTACTCACAGATTATACTTCAGTAAAGCTGAAAAGAACCCTTCCTGTAAAACAACAGAACAGATAAAAAGTCACAAACTAATAAAATATTGAGACTTAAACATCAGGGTAAACTACTCTAACTACAGTTATGTTTTTAATGCTTTGGATGGATTTTATAACCATTTGTCTTTCCACCTTTCATCTTAACTTTTTCTTCATAACTTGCTCCCATGTGTGTTTTGCACCCAAGCCTATGGAGTTCTATACATTCTTTTTTTGTTTGTTTGTTTTAGAATTTTGAAACTGAAATTCATCTTGGATTAATTTGACCACCTTCTGTTTTTTTTTCTTTTTGAAAATTGTTTATAAAAGATATTTTCTTGAATATATCAAGGATTCCTTGATATTTTAACAGAAAAAGTCACTGGAACAAAGGTGTGACCCATCCTGAGTTACTGAATTCTATAACTATCACATTGGCTTACCCATTTCTGTTTCCCACTTGCTCCTTTCCCAGTTCAACGGGTAGCCAGAGCTACTGCAAATGCAAAATAAGTAAGAACTGTGGAATAACTACTCTCTGAAATGCTACTTCATAAGGAAAAGATTGCTTAATGATTCTTAGTACAATTAAGTGACAAAATTAAGCCCTAGTCAAGCATGGCAGTGTGTAATCAGAAGCATAGCCACTGGAAGGCTCAGCAAGATCTCTCAGCCTCATGAATTTGAGACTAGCTAACATAACAGCAAATGCTGATAGAAACAAAGAAACCTCCCAAAACACAAACTCTTGCTTGACATTAATGATCTATTTATTACTCACCAGACTTTATAATGGTAAGTGGTAACTTGGTATTCTCTGCATTAACAAGCTTATCATCACCATTGTTATGTGATATTGGAGCATATGTCATTAATCATTGATACATGTCTACCTTCCGTCATGTGGAACTCTCTTTCTTCTTGTAAAAGTACTCGTGAAAGATTGAAACAATCATTTCATATTCAGGATCCTCTGGGTATCCCTGGGAAAATCTACTTCTAGTTATAAATCTACTATTTTCTAATTTTAGAAAAATCCCCAGTCTATCCTATGTTTTTAAGTCAATGTTTTAATATGCTAGATTTTCCTTAAGTAGAGAACCCTTGGATAACACTGAGGTTAAGGGCTTCTTTGATTGTGATCCTCTAAAAATAGTATAGAGAGTTGTCACCCATCATCAGTGAAAATGGACAACATACCGTGAAATGATCTTGCTAATTCATCAGTCTGTATTTCTTTTGGAGAAATCTTCTTTTACCTCTGTAACTTTCTCATCCACTTAAAACAGAAATAAATTATATAAAGTATGTGGTGACTGGGGTATAAGAAAAAGTATTTTTGCTTATAAATTATCCAACATTTGATTTTTTTCCACACTTAGACTTTATCAAGAATAGTTTGTAATAGTTTCCCATTTCTTTTCTAGTATTTCATCACTTATTTTGTTAAAGTGCTGTTTCATCTGTTGATAGGCCTACACTGTTTATTTCACTGATTATGTCCATGTTTTTAAATTAAAACAATTGCTTTCCACATCTCTTTATACACTCTTTTGTCCATGTCAGACATTTTGAACATTATACATGGAGATGGGATTGCTGTCTCATAAACACCCAACTCTTCAAATTGACCTGATGTTTTCAAATGGTCTACCAAGTATTTGCATAAGGTTACTCCCTACCATCAACTAAAAGACCATATCTTCTTGTCGAACTAAAACTGTATGTATTGGCAGGTAAATATCCCCAAACATTATCTCTGAATGAATTGAGTATGTGTATGAATACAGAATATATTCCACTCCCACATAGTTGAAGTTCAAAATGTATAGTAAGGAAGACATCAATTTCAACATGGTAACATTCAGAGAGGAAAAAAGAAGAATAGGATAAGGAAGTGTGGTGTTAGAAACATCTATAAACCAGTTTTTGGGAAGAAAATTTAAAGGAAATATGACAAAAATACCACTTCATCCTACGTAAAAAGTACAAGAATATTGTTTATTGGATTTAAATTTTTTAAGTACTAATGAAAATACATTAGTTTCTATGTAAATTAGTTTTGACATATTGTGACAGCCATGAAGTAGATTTGTATAGTTCACAGTGATCAGAGATGTGTTTGGTTCTCAGTTTCACGTGCTCTTTATCACAGGATGATGGGTTCTGTTGTCATGGTGATAGCACATTTCCTTCCATGGGGAGTCCAGGTTCTTCTGTGAATCCTCTCAGCCATTTCTGAAGTAGCCCCATCACATCTCTCTGTTTCAGAGATGTGGAACTAGACTCAACACGATTCATTGACTTGTCAACCAGCAGTCACAGAGTAGATGAGAGTTTAGTCAGCACTAGAAAGCAAGGCTTCTTCCTAAGCCAGTGTTTGCCCTTTTTACCTTTACCACTCAACCTCTCTCATCTCAGCCCATGAGAGAAAGGACACACAAAGAGGATGTATGTGTCACTTTGTCAAGACTTTATATTAACATAGCCGACATTATCAGCCATCTAGCTGGTGAATTTCCAAAACTCCTTCCAAACTGTGGGACACACACCCAGCAAGCCAGTCTAAGGGCCTCTCCTGGATATTCCAGCACACAGACACAGATGTTGCATATTTCTTGTGCACTGTTTCTCAAATATGGCAGAATACAAAATATCCAAGAAAGGAATCACCATGAAAAGCACCTATATTTTACACAATCAAAAAAGAAATGTATAATTTTTCACTAATTCTCAGCAACTTTGATACTTAAACAAAGGACTGTGAAACAAGGTTGGCACAGTTTTATCTTGTCAGATGGAAGCTATATAGTGGCCCAAAGATATTAACTAAGCCTAAAACTTAAATTTAATTAATGTTCTCCAAAAATCAGTTAAAAGAAGAAAGAGAGAGAGGGAGGGAGGAAGAAAGGGAAGGAGAACCTGGCTTCTGACGTCCTCAGGAACTAAAGCATCTAAAGTTGTATTTCTTACTTTATTTCAACAATTCTTCTTTTTTTTTTTTTTTAAGAGCACCAGGGGCTGGATAAAGTGCTTCTCATTCAAGCCAGGGGACCAGAGTTTGGATTCCCAGAACCTATGTAAATGTCAGATGGGTATGATAGCCTATCTGTTATCTCAGGTGTTGGACGGCTGAGACAGGAAATCCTTAGAGCAAGATGGCTACACAGACTAGTTCAAAAAGTGAGTTCTCAATTTAGTGAGAGAGCCTGTCTCAGTATATAAAGTAGAGAGTAAGAAAGGAAGACACCTGACTTCACTCCAGAACTTCATCTCTGAGTTCACACACATCCATGCAAACACACCCAAACCCACGTGAACATGAATACAGGCACACACACCACACACATATGCAAAAATTTAAAAATATTGAGAACCAATTGTGAGATAAACATGAGTTTGAGAAGGGCAGAGAGAAACATCATAGAACAGTTAATAAAAATGTCACTCCAAATTAAGTCAGCGGGATGCTAGTTTGAATACTTCCTCTTATTAGCTCATAATTAGGATACGATGTAAGCAATTAAAACTTTAACCACTACAGAATAATCTAGGTGGATTCTTGTTCAGTGGTGAAACAATTTACACATCCAGTAACAGTTCTATAATTCTATGATGAGGGGTTCTTTTACCATCACATGGATTTTATTTTTCTAGAATATTTCCCTCTTTTTCCTCTAAAGAATTTCTTGTTCTTGTTGTTCCATTAGTTTCCTCTTTTCTCTGCAGGAATCACCTGCCCTAAAATTAACAGGTTTTTTTTTCCTGTTAAGAATTCTTTGATATTTCAATAGAAGAAGCCACTGGAACAAAACCCAGGCATTGGACTGGCCTGATTGACTAATCCATGTACTTCTTAAGTCCTCATCCAAATTAACCCAGAGGAGGTGGCAGGTTTCTGTCCTCATTGGTTCTCTGTCTGTCTCTTTCTCTGTCTGTCTCTGTCTATCTCTGTTTCTCTCTGTCTCTCTTTCTGTCTCTCTTTGTCTCTCTCTGTCTGTCTCTGTCTCTGTCTCTGTCTCTGTCTCTCTCTCTCTCTCTCAGCTGTCCTCACTTCACTCTTAAACACACTATCCCAGCTGTTTCCTAAGTCTCTACAGTCACATTTCTGGATCCTCCTCTTATCTACAACCACATAAGCTCCTGAGGACTCTGCTGCTCTTTTCCTTGTTCTTACTTTACATGCTTTCTTTGGGCCGTCTCCTCCGTTCCCATGGATCGACTATCATTTGTCAATTAGTAGCTCTTATTTTTCTATCTCTAAATTCAATTCCTTTCTCTCTTTTCCCCATTTTTCTTTTATTAAAAATAGATTATTTTATATAATATATTCTGATTACAGTGTTGACTATCCCAACTTATTCCAGATCCTCCCCACCTCTCTTCCATTCAAATCCACATCTTTTCTCTCTCTCTCTCCATTTTCATTATTTCTATCTTAATCTCTTCCCCCTCCCTCTTCTTCCCTCTCTCTCTCTCTCCCATCTTTCTTTTAAATGATCCAGCAGCTTCTTTGGTTGGGAGAGTAGCAGTGGCTCTTGTGACTTAGGACATAACATCCAGCTCTCTTAGTACTGCATATGAATACTTTCACACAAATTCCTTACAGTTTTCTAAACTCATAAATTCTGTCCTGTGTCACAATTGTACCTCACTAACACTCTTTAGTTCCTCTGTATTTGAAAAAATTCACTATCATCCTTTGGGCTGGAGAGATGGCTCAGGGGTTAAGAGGGCTGACTCTTCTTCCAGAGGACCTGAGTTCAATTTCCAGCACCCACATGGCACCTCACACCTGTCTGAAACTCCAGTTTCAGGGGACCCCGACACCCATGGCAAAAACACAAATACACATAAAAAATAAAATAAAAAATATATTTGCGGGGAGGGCTAGGGGGTGGGAGGAGGGAGGATAGGGGAATCAGTGGTTGATATATGAAATTAAATTAATTATAAAATAAAAGTATTTTTTTTTTAAAAAAAAAGAAAGAAAAAATTACCACATTGCTAGAATTGAGTACATCAAGACACAAGTGTCTGACAAGCACCTCATATACTCGTGAGGGTAAGAGGACTCCTTTAGAGTCAAGAATCCCCTAGAAAGTCTAGAATATGGAATATGTTTCCTGTAGAGAACCATCAGGCATGCCTATAGTCACAGAGTTTATTCTATTTTTACACAGGTGTCCATGTTCTAGAATCTCCACTGCAGGAGAATGAATCTCTCCCAGCTGAATTATTTTCCTTAACAAACAAGGTGTGAAGACATTTTCCCTTACAGGGACTCTGACAATAAAGTAATTGACATGACTATGTACATGTGGTTTTCCTGCATCCTGCAAATCCTAAATCACAATGTGAGCTCAACAAACTTATTCCAAGAATGCGTTTCATCTTTTATGTTCTCATAACATCTAGTTTCTAGATTTATAATAGTTCATAGTATTTATGTATATGTAATTAGTTGGTTTTTTATCCAACTTTCCAATCAGTTTGTGAGCTCATTATAAACAAGAACACCATGAAAAGAGCAGATGTCAATAAAGGGATGATGACTGCATCTTACAGTGGCATCAATGCCGAGGATACAATGAATAAAAGGTTATTTTTCTTAATCCTATAGGCACAGTAATAGCTATAATGAAATACTACAATTTGGCCAAAGAAATTATGAGTGTTGTTTTAATACATTTCTCATAGAATCTGTCTCCTCAAACCAATATGTGTAATAGCACAGCATATTTCTGCTTGCAAGCCTAAGCTCAGAAAATTTTCCTATGTGATTGTCTCAAAACTTCACTTCCATTATTTTTTTCAAAAACCTCTAAAAACTAAAGACATAAATTCATGTTATAAAGGAAAGACTTGGCCAGTAAACAGGGTTAATCTTCTGGGTATGACACATGGACATATAGCATGCCCAGGAGAGTAGAAAATTTGTACAAACTGCCAGGTAGTTACCAAAAATGTGCAGTGAGTAATTCTTTTTCTTATATCCACATCTCTAATATTCCTGTTTCCATTTCTTCCCAGATATTTCCCATTTATATGCCTTCCTTCTCTACAATTTAGCTCTTTATTTAGCTCACAAAGTAGGCATTATACTAAGGAGGTAGAGTATTCATCTTTTGGCTTCAGTACAGTTGCCCATAGCAACTACCACTTGAAGGGAAATCTTATTTTCATCTGGTAACTCAAAATAGGGCTGAAGGGTCAACTGCAGGGCAATTGTGTGAGGCAGGCCTTAAACTGCAAAATTGCTCAATATAAGACCTTCCTTCATTAGGATCATTCCAGTGACACTGGGAGTTTTGCTCACAAATATTTCATAAATCACAGGGTTTATAAATTGGCTTCTAAATTATACTTGTAAAAATAGAACTATGCATTCCAACTTCAAATGTCCTTATTGTTGAGGGTATAAAGATGAACTACAATTGACACACTGCACAGTAAACAGAGAGACAGGTGAAGAGAATAATATCCCCTTGAAATATACTACACCAAGTACTCTGAAATTGTATCTCCCCTTGGATTTGCTGATTTTCAATTACATTTCTGTTTATTCTTGAAATTTCATATTTCTATGCAATGAAATGATCATATCTCCTTCTCCCATTTCCCTTTTCCATCTCTCCCCATACAGCCCTGTGAACTTCATGTCCTCTTTTCTTCTTTTTTTGATAAGCTACTAAATCTAATTCATGCTGTTCTTGTGTGCATTGGTGTGAAGCCACCCACCGGACCATAGGAACCCACCGTGGGAATGCCCTCAAAAATAGATCAATTCTCTCTCCCCACAGAAGCTATAAACTGCCACATTAAGCAGTGAGGCCTGGAGAGCACCTTCCATATGTATATTGGAATTTTTGGTAGGCTTCATCTTGTTCAGGTCTCATGCAGGTAACCACAGCAGTTATAAATTCATGAGTACTAGACATGGTGTGTCCAGATGGTAGCGTTTCACTGAACTCTGGACCATCCCATGAATTTGGTATTATTTTTGTTTCCTCTTGCATGATTTTCACTGAGCCTTGGCAGAGTAGGGAGAGTGTTAAAGATGTCTCACTTGGGGCTAATCAAAATATCTTCCCTGCTAGCTGGCTTTCATAGTGCCATAAGGTGTATGTGGACTTCCAGGGGAGAAAAAAACAATGATCTCCCTAGTGCTTGATCCTACACACCACAATACTGACATGCTAGGAAAGGTGTGTCTACTCATATAATAGTTTCAAAACTTTTATGAAGAAACTAACCACTCTCTGATTGGATTTGAAGCCTGTTTTGCAAGAAAGAATTCCAGGCCTGGTTCTATAATCCCAGTCAAAGTGCATGGCTGGGAGTGTCAATGGCCCTAGGCTAGAACCACTATTGATATTTTGGTAAATGGCTTTCTGTAAAATTCTTTGAAATATTTAGGGTTATACTCACAGGTCTGGGGTGCTCTCGATATTAGTATGAGAAGCTTCCTTTTGCAATGGGCAGCAGTCAAGGGCATATACCAAAGTGCTAAGAATAAGTATTTGCTGGGTTTTAATTTGATTTCAAGTTTCTAAGAATAGATGCTATGCCACAAGGGAAGGGCTCAGTCTTCCATTGGTATAAGTAACTCAGTTAAGTGACTCAGAGTCTAAGGAAGCTACCTATTTCTGAAAAATCTGATGGATAATGGTTATTAATGAAAATTATTAGTGCAAATAAAGACAAATATAATTTTCATTACATCCTCTTTAAAGGCAACTTTTTTTAATTTTATAATTTAATTTAATTTTACATATCAGCCACGGATTCCCTTGTTCTCCCCCCTCCTGCCAGCCCCCCCTGCCTTCCCCCCCCCATTCTCATCTCCTCCAGGGCAAAGACTCCCCTGAGGATTGAGTTCAACCTGGTAGATTCAGTCCAGACAGGTCCAGTCCCCTCCTCCCAGGCTGAGCAAAGTGTCCCTGTATAAGCCCCAGGTTTCAAACAGCCAACTCATGCACTGAGTACAGGACCCAGTCCCACTGCCTGGATGCCTCCCAAACAGATCAAGCTAATCAACTGTCTCACCTATTAAGAGGGCTTGATCCAGTTGGGGGCTCCTCAGCTATTGGTTCATAGTTCACGTGTTTCCATTCGTTTGGCTATTTGTCCCTGTGCTTTATCCAACTTTGGTCTCAACAATTCTCGCTCATAGAAACCCTCCTCTTTCTCGCCAATTGGACTCCTGGAGCTCTACCTGGGGCCTGGTGGTGGATCTCTGCATCCGGTTCCCTCAGTCATTGGATGGGGTTTCTAGCACGACAATTAGGGCGTTTGGCCATCCTATCACCAGAGTAGGTCAGTTCAGGCTGTCTCTCTACCATCGCCAGTAGTCTATACAGTGTTCTGAGTAACATCTAATATACACCATACACATTGGTATGTATTCTGAGAAGAATAGAAAGCCCTGATAATGATCACCTCAAGTCTTATGCATTGTTGTGCCTTGAGATTTAAAAGACATGATGCAATCAGGATACCTCAGCAACCATTCTGAGGAGCTCAGGAACTCTGTGTGTGCTTGGGAAATGGATACTAATGTCAACAGCATCATTTATGTTGACACTTCACAGCTTTGCTTCTTATAGGAAGATGTTAAGGTTGGAGTCTGGGATCTGGCTCATGTTTTGAACACCTGTCCTCCACCTGGTCGTCCTATTTTTGGAGACTGTGGAATCTTTAGGATGAAGTGCCTAATTAGTGGAAGTGGCTCATAGAGAAAACAGGCCTTTGGATGCATTGTATCTCTAGGCTTAGCATTCTCCACTTCCTGGTTCACAGTGATGTGAGAAGCCTCTGCTAGACATTCCTGCTACCATGCCTTCCCTTCCATAGCAGAATAAGTCCCTCCTAAAACATGAGCCAACGGCTCCTTCTTCCATTAAGTTATTTCTGCCAAGTACTGTGAATACAGTAACTGATACAGATGCTTACTGATTGGTTACACCAACACTTGACATGTTTTAAGTCAATTCAATAATAGATGGCAAGAAATTTCATCAGTACCTTATCTATAATCAAAACAGGGCTTCCTTTCAAAAACACAGAACTTAATAAGGAAGAAAAGATAAACTGAAGGATGGGAACCCAATCATGGAGAATCAGAAACAGCTCAAAAATTCAGGGGAGGTTGACTTAGTTGACTCATTTGTGGCTGAGCATTACCGTCACCTATTCTCAGCACTTTGACCAGTTATGGGTTATTGACTGCTAATCCCCCACAAAAAGAAGCTTCTCTGATGAAGTGAGAGCAGCCCAAATCTATGGGTACAAACATAAACATTTAGAAAGCAGTTTGACAGCATGACCATTTAGCAAAACACCAGCAGGTTTCCCCGTTGGACCTATGACCTCCCCACTCATGGTCTTTTGACAAGGATTACAGTACCAGACATGAAAAGGCACCTCTGGAGCAGACCTTGATTTCAAGGTTCAATGTACATCAAGGAAGAAGGGTTAGAAAAAAAATGGAAGAGCTGCAGGATGGAGAGGAAAGCTGTGGCATGCTTTCTTCTGGATATAGCATATCTGATGCACAAATCAACTCACAGCACCTGTAGTAGCCTGCACAAGAGCTTCATAAGATCAGGGCATACAAAGGATCCTCATCCCTGGCTGAGTAATTATTGGAAGTTGATGGCTGCTTAATGAGTCAAGTTACTTTTCTCTGGGGATGTGGCTGCTGATAGCTTTTCTATATCCCAGGGGATGGTCCCATTCCAATACATGTGCGGTCAACATTAACTGGACTCAGGGATAATAACAATAATAATAATGAAAGAGGACATGAAGGCAGGAGAGACATGGGTTTGAGAGGCCTGGGAGGAGTTGGAGGGAGTTAGTTAGTGGTAGATACACTCAAAATATATTCTATACATATATGAACTTTTCAAAGAATAAATAACTAAAAATTGTTGAATTTTAAAAAAAAATTAGGGAAACAAACATGTAAATATGTTGATGAAGATTGTGATAAAACTTTACTAATATGCATGGGAGAGGAACCATAATCAATAGTAAGACAAAGTTCTGCAAAACTGTGCGATTCTGTTGAAATAGCATGTTCTCATGACTTTATAAGCTGCTCGAATTCAGTTTTGAAATTCATGTTATGAATTTAATTTTCTATCCTTTAAGGCAGTCTTAAATAATTTTTCAAAACAGAAGATCAGTTACTGAATCAGATTACAGTCAATTTACCATGTGGTTTTTGCTTTGCTTTTCATTTTTCTGCTTTATTGAGGTTATATCAAAACTTGTTTTTGACTAGAAAAATGAAACATAACAGGTATTTTAAAGCTGCTTGTAGCATGACTGAATTGTATGCTTCACGAATGTAAATTCCATTATAACAACAAAAAGTGTAATAAACACAGGTTACCATTTGCTTGACATTTAATGAGTTAATATTAATAAACATGAGTGTTCATTGTCTTCAAATTTTATTTAAACCCCAATTCTTAGACACTATAAAGTCTCTCACCTCTGAAACATATTTCCCAAAGGGTGTTAAAAGCTGGCATGGGTTTATCATGAGTGATTCATCCTTGGCAAAGATGCTGCTATGGACCCATTCCCCTATCTGTCTGAATCTATTTGACCTTCTCAGTTGATGGTCCCTCACCCAGTTCCCTTTGGACATGTTTGTGGGAAATTTGGGTGGCTTGTAGAGATTGCCTGAGACTATGGAAGTCTTCTTTTTGTTGGAGACTGTGTTGTTTTTCCTGTGCAAAGGCAAGCTCTCTCCACAGGGGAATGGACTCGTGACTGAAGGTCCGTTAGTCACTGGCCCTAGTCACTGCTCTCACTGTTCTGGCTGCCAACACATTTGGAGATGCAGTAGGAGCTCACAGCTTGTATTCAAACCAGTGGCTCTGGAGGGCATTGGAGGGTCATACTGAATGTTCTCAAAATTAAGTGTACATACAGACAGACAATAAATAGGAAATTAAGTAGTCAACTGAAAGAACTTTTAATGAGAAAAGGCTGAGATGTGACTTAATGCAGTATTTTCACTTCCCAAAATCCTTTATGTTTTTCCCTCTAAACGTTTTTTTATCTTTATATGTATTTTATCTCAGCATGAACTATTTCTTGAGGAAATAGTTTTTTATTGACTTTGTAATTTAGAACAATTTGATTACAATGAGAAAATAGACTACTACAACCCAATACTTTCTCAAACTAATGTTTTATGATTATCAGTGTTTTGTAGTATCATAACATTAGGACAGGTTCATTAAATAAATATGATAAACATTATCTATAGATAAACACAATGCATTCTTTATGAGGAAAATAAAACTAAATGCTCCTTGAAACCTTACACATTTTTATATCACTTTGTTCCATCTATGCCCAAGGTAAGTTATCCAGAAACTTCAACTGGGTGTGGTGACACATGCCTGTGACCAGGCTCTTAGGGAGGCTGTGGCGAGAGGATCACAAGATTGAGGCTAATGTAGGCTGCATGATAGAGAAACCTCAACCTCAAGTGTTCAGCAACATTGCTGAGAAGTAATTAATCTTAGGAAACTTGATGACAATCGCAGTTACTTGTGCGTGTTCAGCCACTGCAACTCAGAGTTCTTTATAAGATGGAATTCCCTGACAGCTCAACCATTGTATATACTCTCCTTTTCATATAATTCTGACCAGTTTCTACATGTTTTCCCAAAGAACACAATGGAAGCAGCAGCAAGTGAGAAAAGACAGACTAGTAGTCAAGATCTACATCTAGAGTAGCCCGAGGAGAAGAAGAGAAAAAGAACTCCTAAGAGCTGATTTTGAGACAGGGTCTCTCTATGTAGTCCTGGCTGTCCTAGAATTTGCTAGATACAACAGGCTGGCCTGGAACTCACAGAGATCCACTTGCTTCTGCCTCCCAAGTGATAAGATTAAAAGCAGGCATCACCATGCCTGACCTCAAGAGACTGATTTTAAATATAATCTCATCAAAGAGGTCCTGAAAAGTTGTGAGGTACAAAGGAAAACACCCTGTAGAGTGTTCTGGACACCTTATATAAAGTACAAACTCCTTTGAGAATAGATGGATTAAGAAAGCAAGGTAACATGCCTTTCCACCTTTTAAAAAATGATCAATTAAAAAGTTAAGGTTTTATAAATTCAAGTTTATATGGGCTCTCTGGGAGGGAGTATTTCTTTTATTTTTCCAGGAAAACCACAGTAAAGTAAGCACTACTCCAAAAACTTTAAGACACAGTGCTTACAATATAAACAGACATAAGATACTGGTAAGGATTTTCCTAACCACTTTACATCCATAATTTGCCTAGCACTCAGTCTAAATGGAAGATGTCCTTACAGTTTATCTCCTTGAGTCAGCCTTCCTTGCCAGTCAAATTGGATGGCCTTCATCTGAACTTCTGGAAATTCTAGGAATAAGAGGGTCACATGCAATATCACTGTTAATGCTTCTCTCTGCGTCTCCACTGCACACCATGCTCCTTGACTACAAGACCTAGCTCTACGCATTTTGCCTCACTCAATTGCAGGCTTGTGTTTGGATACGTCAGACACTCAGTAAGTGTTTTCTGAGTAGATCAAATGGAAATACAAGGCATGGTCTCTCTGATAAGGACTTCAGAGCTTTCCAGGAGGGGGCAATCAGTTTTGTACCATGGAGATAACATAAGGAGGAACCAGATTTTCCACTCAAGGCTTCCAGTATGGGCAATAGATGTCATTACAGTCGGCAGAGAGCAGTGTTGGCGAAGCTCCTCATGCCTTCAGGGATTGCAAAAGAATCTTAATACTCCTGCCTTTCCTGGCTGCTTGAAATAATTCATTTTAACTATTTAAGTGAATCTGTAGATCCAGAAAATTAAACAGAAGAGGTAAATGATTAACAGGACTAGACCATAGCTAATTCTAGCAATTAAAATGTACATACACATACATATACACACATGCATGCACAGCCTGACCATAATTCCTCGGATGGTACTTAGAATAAAAAAAATCCACGTGTCATCATATAGAATCACATTGCTTTAGCACTGTTTTGACTTTAAGAGGCTTGTTTTCTCTTATTTGATAGATCTGCCTTTTTTTTCTGAGGATATCAACAAACATAGGCTGACTAGGTAGGAAATATTAAAAGGAAAGAAAAAAACAAATCAAAAACAAAATAGTGAGTTCTATCTCACAATGCATATTATAATAATTGGAAAGTGCCAACGACTTTAAAACAAAAAAAAGTCAAGAAAGTTCTATAAATAAAGGTGTGAGAAATATTTTATAACTTTGGCCTATAGACAGTACAGAAGAAAATATTTTTAACACAGTGCAAAAATACATATTAGCAAAATTCAAAACATAAAAGATAAGCTGGAAAAACTACTTAAAGCCTATGCAAAGGAGTAGCTTTCATATACAAGCATTTCCAACAAAATCTGAAAAAGACCTCTAGTCCACCTAGAAAGTGAGTAAAGACAACCATGATTACCTACCTGTTTCCTAAGAAATGAGTTGTTTACATTTGCCAATCTCTTGAATTATTTTTTAACCTCACATATTAACAATAAAAAGCTAACTTCAGGGACTGGAGAGATGGCTCAGTAGTTAAGAGAACTGGCTGCTATTCCAGGGGACCCAGGTTCAATTCCCAGCACTTACATGGTGTCTCACAGCTATCTGTAACCCCAGTACCAGGGGTCTGTCATGCTCTTCTGGCCTTCACTGTCATATGATGCATAGACACATGTATGCAAAAAACCCATACACATAAAAATAAATATTTTTTAAAAGCTAACATCCAATAATGAAGGAACATATGAAAACTTGATAATTCACTTTCCTGGCAAGGTTCAAAGTTTTACCCTTACATAGGAAATATTTAGGACAAAATGTGAGATAATAACTAATCAAAAATTTGCATTGTTAACAAAGTAGACACACTAAATGTTTTGTGTCCACTCCAAGTTCATATATTGAAGCCTCTGATATGATATCATTAAAAGATGAGGGCCTTGGAAAGCAATTGGGTTATTTATTCATTGCTTGTATACCTGTTTTTGATGTGTGTATTTATGTATGTATGCACGTGAAACACACATGTGGAACCTGTGTGTTTGACTTTGGGCATCTTCCTTGATCATTTTCCACTTTATTCCCTGAGGCTGGGTCTTTCACTAAACCAGGATCTCACAAGTCCATCCAGACAAGGCAGTCAGCTTGCCCAGGTGATCCTGTTTAGGCCTTCAGATTGCTAGAAGTACAGGTATTACCACATCTGCCCAGCTTTAATGGGGATTCTGAGAATTTTAACTCCTTTCCTTTTGTAGGAAGGGCTTTACCTATCTACTGAACCATTTCACCAGCCTTCTGTTAGGTTCAGACAAAGTCATGAGACAGGGCCTCTGTAGTAACACTTAGCATCTTTAGAAGAAGAAATACCAGAGCTCAATCTCTGAGTATACATGGAAAAGAGACTGTCAGAATGTAAATGAGCTGGCAACCTCTTTGCAAGGCAGGAAAGGAGCAACTGCAGGAACAGTAGCTTGATTCTGGACTTCTCTGTCCCTAGAACTATGAGAAACAAACATTTACTATTTAACCTATCCAGCCTGTAACACTTTATTATAGCAGCCCAAGCTAAGATACACACAGAGTTATCTTCTGCATCTACAAGTATACAAGAACAATGACACTCATCTAAGCATTTTTATTGAAATATGACAGGCAATATTGGAAATAATAGAAACCTAGGTTAAGTAAATATATATTTATTTACTATAATACAAATATATATTCATACACACACAAACATATCCATTTGATAGAGTCTTATGTACTCTGAAATGAACAAAACAGTATTATATGAACTGTTACAGCAGAACATACAGTATTATGATACATTAACACTTACAGGAAGAAGTAACATAACACACCTTTGATAAACACCAGAAAACACCAGGACACTGCTGCTAAAGGAGAAGGAAATTCATTCTTGGGGAAAAAACTAGAAATGAGTAGGAGACTGTATTAACTACTGCAATCCTTTTCATGTTGGGTTATATACTAATCCCAATTTAAAGAAAAATAAGTAAATTATTGTAACAGTTAATGCTGCTTGTCATCAAAGCAGGCTTGCTGGGATCCTATTTAGTTTTGGTTACGTACTACCCCAGTCTCTCTTAGCAATGTATTTTTCAGCCATATTTCTTCATGTGTATGTACTATGTACATATACACCTCTTAAAACAACCCATCTAGCCCCCTCAGAACATCCATAGTGCCCCATCTGATTCAGACTACACACAGTTCTATCTCTGAACCAGAGTATAAGCTTCCCTACTCCTGGTAACAGTCGAATTTAGACAGCTTTTATTCAAGTGTGTTCTCAGTGTATCCGGATATGAAGAACAGAAGAGCCAATCTGGTCTGAAATGGTTTTAGGTGCATTGGCAGCAAGGCAAAACTGTGCCATCTGGTAAACTTTTAGGGAGAATCTCCTATTTAACCTTTTGTGACTGTGCATAATTAGGTATGCATTTGATTAAAATCAGATGCATTATGGGAAGGGACATGTTCAGTAGAAGACATGAATGAATGATCAAATCTCTCATTCAAAACAGAGAACCACCCAAACTAAACCTCTTAGAAATCAAACTCATCCTTCTCTTGAATCCCATAAAATAGAGCCTGGGACAATAACTGGGTTCCTGAGTATTCTCACCCTGTGATCTGCTGCCAATTTTGACAGTATATCCTTTTATAATCTGTATTATTGTTTTGATCTGAATTAAGTTATTGTCCTGGTTAGCTTGTTGTTAATTTGGTACAGCTAGAGTCATGCGGGAAGAGAACTTTAATTAGGAAAATGTCTCCATCATGTTGCCTGTAAGCAATTCTGTAGGGTATTTCCTTGATTACTTATTATATGGGAGGGCCCAGCCCACTGTGGGTGATACCATCCCTGGACAGGTGGACCCTGGTTGTGTAAGAAAGCAGGCTGAGGAAGCCATCAAGAGCAAGCCAGTAAACAGCATTCCTCCCTGTTTCTGCTTCAGTTCCTGCCTCCAGGTCCCTGCCCTAACTTCCCTCAAGGCTGGATTGTAGACTGTAAACTGAAATAAACCCTTACCTCTCCAAGCTGCTTTTGGTCTTATGTTTATCATAGAAAGCACACTAATACAGTTATTTTGCTTCTTTTGTATGGATGAGACCTTATTTTCCATTCTTTTGATAAGAAATCACACACTAGAAACTCCTGATCCAGATCTAGACCATCAGTAACAACTTGACAGGGATCTAGAACTATCCAAAATATAAACCTATGGGTGTGTCTGTTAGGGAGGCTTTGTATTGGGCTGAGATGAGAAGCCCCACCCTAAATGTGGACAGCAATTCTACATGATAAGGTCTTGGGCTAATCAAAAAGCAGAAAGTGAGTGGAACACCAGTATTCATTGTGTCCTATCTTCTGATTTTGGATATAATGTGACCAACTCTCTCAAGCTCCAGCTGTCACACCTTCTTGGCCATGTTTACACTTAGACTGTGAGCTAAATGTATCCCTCTATTCCTCAAGTTGCTTTGGTCAGGCATCTTTGTCATAACAATGAGAAAAGTAACTAATATACTAAGGTATCTGACATACATATAATTTTGCTAACTAAAAACTGATCTTCAACTCAAAAAAACATATGCTTCAACCGATGAAACTATTGATTCTAAGAATGGGCCACAAACTTTGCATCATAGGTAGAAATCTCTGTATAGGAATCTTAGTTCTTAGGTTCTGTGCTTTAAATACAGGTATTAAAATTGAGGCTAGAAACCTCATCTGAATGTGCCTAAACTGAACACAACGCACAAAATGCACAACAAGCATTCCCACATCCCCTCCACTCATCTCATATTAATTGCCTACTTCTTCTTATTGTCCTGTGTTTATTTACTGCGCTTGCTTATTTGGTGCCCTATATGTTAACAAATAATACAGAAAGAAGGTCTATATTATTTGTTGTGGGGTCAGGAAATGCAGCCCCGCCTAGAAAATAAACGGAGCAATGCCTAAGCTCTAAAAAGCCTAAGGTTCTAAAAGCCTCCTGTTAAAGCTTAAGTGTGAGAGATAAAGCTGTCTAAAAAAAACCCACTATTTTTCTTGTTTGTTTGTCTTTTGGATATATCTACTGTCTCTCACAGCAGATAGGTTTTTCTAGGTAAAAGTTAAGTAACATGCTGGAAAGAAGCCAAAATACTTTGTCAGTGAAGCTGCAACTCTTCCACCTAGACACATCCTGAAATGAATGATTTCAGTTAGGATGCTGTCCATCTCTAACCAATGACAGTGGGAAGTATGGGATGAGGTTGATGGTAGAGCAAACAAAAGCTCCAGTGCCTAACAGAGGAAGGACCATCAATGAATAAGGACCATGTTGTCTATGGCCAGTGGGAAAAGTGCTTATTCACAAAAAGGAAGGCCACAGTGTGCTTAACTATTTAAGTGGACATGCCACATGTTAGCGGGCACAGAAGTGCGCGTATGAACAGATTACTAAAAGGTACACCCCGACATTGACTATGACATTGAACTCTAAGTCTCAGTTCAATGCCAGAAAAATAAAGATACCCAAAGCTGTCTTATAGGCAGAACTCTCTGTGAGGATACAAAAGGATAACTGACAGGTAAATGTGAAGGAAAAACTTTTGAACAGTGATACAATGGAGTTCCAAACATTGTGATGAAAGCATGTCAGCTGGTGAGAAGCGCTACAAATGGCATCACAAAGGACAGCTAAACATGCACAGTTGCCGTGTGAATCAGGAGTGTGCTGCCTGCTCCCACTGCAGACTCCAGCAGTGCCTGGGACGGTGTATAGGTTTCTCCCTTCTCTGACCACAAGTGTCTGAAAATGAGCTATTCTGGGTGCCTCAGATAGTCTGGAGGCCAAGGCAGTCTGGCTTCTGAGTTCAGTCACACTTTAAAGACTAGCTTTAACACTTTCATTCATTTAATGAAGGTGAATTAATTACCTCTAATTTCCCCACTTAGAAAACTGACTAAAAACACCTTGCAGAAAAAGATTATAGAATCAAAAGTATACACAAACAAAAAAAAAAAGGAGGCAAGTCAAGCACCATATCTCCCATCTGTTGTCTCTTGGACAAGGCAGACACGTTGCTTTTAGCCTATGAGAGGAGACAAGTACTGTGGTGGTATTGTGTTCCCCAAAATATTGTGCACTCTAATAAACTTATCTAGGGTCAGGGTCAGAGAACAGAACAGCCACATTAAACATAGAGGTTAGGCAGTGGTAGCACATGCCTTTAATCCTAGCATTTCAGAGGCAGAGATCAGCCTGGATCTCTGTGAGTTCAAAGCCACACTGGAAACAGCCAGGCGTGGTAACAAGAGCCTTTAATCCCAGGAAGTGATGGCAGGAGCAGAAAAGTATATAAGGCGTGAGGACCAGGAACTAAAGGTGGTTGAGATTTTAGGCTTTTAACAGTAGTGCAGCTGAGATTCATTCTGGATGAGGACTCAGAGGCTTCCAGTCTGAGGAAACAGAATCAGCTGAGGAATTGGCGAGATGAGGAAGCTGTGGTCTGTTCTGTCTCTGATCTTCCAGCATTCAGCCCAATACCTGGTCCTGGGTTTGTTTTTTATTAATAAGACCTTCTAACAATTCGTGTTACAAAGTACCTCAGAATCATCCCTAGAGGGAGGTGTGAACTACAGAGCAGAAGGGAGTAGGGGAGTGACGATCTTCTGCTTTCCATGAAGAAGGGTGAAAAACCTCTTGGGCCCTGGAGCTAGGTTAAAAATAAGCAGTTCACCTTCCACAATGCCTTCACCACCACCACCCTTGGCCTTCCACTAACTAAAGACTCAATGGACTTCATAAGCACCTCCTCTTCCCTCCCAATTCCTTGCTAATGGTGAAAATGAGCCATGAGAAGTGAACTACACACAGTGTGACTTGCAGATGCGGAATGAGAGAACATGAAGAATACTCTAAGATCTAGGGTGATGTGAGATAGCCAGGTGTATGAGGTACTATGACAGTGTAGCAAAGCCAAGAGCATCTTAATGATGACATATCTGCACACTTCAGCAAAAGCACAAGAGTGGGGCTCAGGGAAGGCAGCAATATCCAGCATTGGCTCAGAGTTGGAGGGAAAAAAATGACATGTCCTGATGTATGAAAGAATGGAAGGAAGAAACTTAGAAAATTATTGTGAACAGAAGGCTGTAGAAGCAAGTGGCTTCAGGGGCAGGCAATAAGTGGGACAGATATCATAAAAGATCTTATCGTAAGGATATGTATAGAAAGGTTAGGCCTAAAAGCAATACCATTAAGAATAACTATTATGCTGGCTCAAATAACCATGAGAGGCATTTTTCTGATACTTTTAACGTTGCAGATGTGCAATATGGTGATATGGTATACCTTTGGATATAAGTAATGATGCAATTTAAGTTCTTTTTCTTATAGCCTTGAAAGCAACGTGAATATAAAAGATCTACAAGGAAAAAGGTAGCTTATATTCTCAAATCTTAAGGAATTCCAGCACTTTCTTCATTCTCCCTTAGGAGTGAATACTCTTTAACCTTCAAAGCAACCAGGAGGCAAGGTCAGGGAGTATCTCAAGACTCGTCAAAGACAAAATAGAATGTAGAACGGTTTCAGATTCTCTGAAATGGGCACTTAGAGTACGAAAAGAGAATGCTTCTTTAAATTGTTCCCATCAAAATGTCATTATTTGGGTCAGTGGTACTGGCTATTCTTTCAAAGGACCTGAATCGGATTTCCAAAGCTCACATATAATAGCTCAGAACCATGTGTAACTCCAGTCCCAGAGGATCTGATGCCCTCTTCTGTTCTCTGCAGACATTGCACACATGTGGTGCACAGGCACACATACAAGCAAAACACCCACACACATTTAAAGGAAACTGATATTATGTGTTAATATCCTGTGATCATAACATGGTAAAAATAAGTGCCAAGGATAAGCTTGAAGGGGCAAGATATGTACAAAAACATTTGGAACAGGTTCATGTGGTGGGTGGAGGTTGAATATCTATCATCAAGAGTGGGGCTACCCTCTTTGCCTGGTTCAAAGAGGAAGACATTGTACTAGTGTTTAAATTCCAATTAACTTGCTCATGCAGAGAAAAAAAAATTTCACTTTGGTGACATTTCCTGCCTGTAAAGTCATGATAATAAAACTTACATTGGAGAATTATAAAGTTAAATGTAGATGCAAAATGTCTAGCAAACATTAATTACTCAATGAACAGCAGCTGCAGTTATCACATCATCTTTGATATTATCTCAGCAGAAGTTATAGAAAAGCATCGTCACAGAGCAAACCCTTAACAAAATTCTCTAAGCTTGAAGGATCTGGGATAAGCATCAGATCACTCAACATGCAGTACGGTTCACAGAAGTTTGTGAGTAGGATGGAGGAAGTTTTCACTCCAGTTCACCCTTTTTACACTCATGTTCTGGAATCAGGATAGAAGTAGTAAGAGTTATATTCTAGGTGTTTGTGACTTGCAGTAACTGGTTGTATTCTCTTGCACCTTCTTTTGTTGCTACTTGTTAAATAACATAGATCACAAAAGTTGCCATAAATTGAAATAGATGCTTCTCTTTCTAAGAGTAGGGGTGATTCCACCAAGGACAATGAAAAACTTTGGGGTAATATATACTTTGGGTTCCATAAAATTATATTATTTCCAGATTTAATTTAGTACACAGTAGTGTAAAATATTTCCTTTTATAGATTTATGAATGTAGATTGTGTGTGTGTGTGTGTGTGTGTGTGTGTGTGTGTGTGTGCACATGTGTGAGTGTTCTACACAAGGAATTTCTATTAGCAAATTTTGGTCAAACTTGATGAGCCATTTCAGTGAGGAGAGAAGGCTTATAGAACTCTGAGGACTGGGGATTCAAGCTCATGTCCACATCTTTGTGCAGCATGTCATCTCTCCAGATCCTACTAGTTTTACACCTAAAAAATGTTAAGTGTGTGTGTGTGTGTGTGTGTGTGTGTGTGTGCGCGCGCGCGCGCGCGCGCGCGCGCGCGCGCATGTGAATTATATCTCAAGTTTCTAACCAGGAAAATCCTTGCCTGTTATCATCATTTTCCCAAAATAAATATTGCCCTGGAACTTACTGTGTAAGGTTTGATGACTTCCTAAGTGACACTACATTAGCAAAAAAAGTTGGAAATCCTTATATGCAAATCTGTTTGGTTTTCAAAGTCTTATAAACAAAATTCCCTGCCAATTTTCAAGTCTGAAAAGAACAAATGCTTCTGATGAGTCTCACTGTATTAGCTTTTCCAAAGGGATCAAAGAAGGGCTTCATGGTTTTTGTTTTTCTCTTTGTTTTTAGAACAAAATGGGATTCAATAAGAGTGATACTGCATGACTTCTGGAAACAGCAGCAGATCAAATATGGAACACATCCAAAGTGGGAAATAAAGTACTTAATTGAGCATATTAATTAAAAAAATCTTGCAAATTAAATGTTGTCCTGAAAACATCTTAACTACTTATTAGAATATCTTACACATTTGGTGAGAAAATGCCAGGTTTTATATTTGTCTTCTTGTAACTTATTTTGCCTAATATATTTTTATTGGCTTCTTTTTTCCATTATGTTTTATTGATCATTTGGGAATTTTACATATGAACCCCAAGCAAACTCACCTTCCAGTCCTCCCAGATCTGGCCTCTCATCCTTGTGGCCTCCCCACCCCCTCCAAGAAAAGAAGAAGAAGAAGAAGAAGAAGAAGAAGAAGAAGAAGAAGAAGAAGAAGAAGAAGAAGAAGAAGAGGAGGAGGAGGAGGAGGAGGAGGAGGAGGAGGAGGAGGAGGAGGAGGAGGAGGAGGAGGAGGAGGAGGAGGAGGAAGAAGAAGAGGAAGAAAGCAAGTCCAATTTGTGTTGCCCATTTACTCACTGGAGTATGATCAAACACCCAGTGGTCAGCCCCTTAAAGAAAACTGAGTCCTTCCTCAACTGCGCCCCCTCCAGAAGTCATCAATTGCAGAGGACTATACATCTTCGTCCTTATCACAATTTTTAAAAGTTCTCTTCAGTGACTTTCTTTCTGGGCTGCTTGTATAATGAGAGTTTTCAGGGAAAAAATTATTAATTAACAAAATACGCATGCACACATATGACCACTGTTCCTTTGTGCTTAATTTTCTACCATCATATATTAATTATGGGTTAATGAAAGGATTGTGACAACTAAGAGACCAAAGCCTCATTAAAACTATCTGACTTGAGTCCTGATTTTCGAATTTATGCCCTTGAGATGTTCTTGATCTTTGTAGCCTTCAAATTCTGTATCCTTAAAATGAAGTTAACAATATATGGCAGTTAAAATGTCAACAGTGGCCACTTTGTTGAGCTGAACTATTGATATCATTACAATCATCAGCATCATTTTTAGCATTGACTTGGTTAATCCCCTATCATTGGATCATTTCTTCTCCCAGTGACTTCTTTGACAGAGTCCATGGGTTTCCAACAGATGCAAGGTTACAAAGCATTTCAATGCTACAATGAGATACTGGTTTTTACTCTTTTGCTATGAAAATTCAAATTACAAGAAACCATTCATCCTTTTTATTAACAAGCTTATAACCACGAATTCATATTGTGTCTTTTTTCCATAAACAAAGCCAAACATAGTATCTTATTCATCTGTTTATAGGCAAAATAGCTGCTATCTGAGCTATGCTGTATCACAAACAATAATAACTATAATTACTAGTCACCCAGGAAAAAAATCACCTATGGAAAGATATGTGGCATCTATCAGTGTAGCGAGTTTCCCATTCCACTTGCATGTCACTCTCTAGCTTATAGTTCAGTACCATTAGCTCTGTTGTGGAAGCAATTCCTACTTACAAAAGGTATTCGTCTCATAGAGATCGTCTATCATTCAACTTAACTCCCTGGTATTGTGCTAGCTGTCACAGACACCAACTAAATCGAGAGCTTACCTTATCTAGCTCTTACTCTGAGATATACTGTGTTTAGAAATAAAAATAGTGAGGTAAGTCTTAACATAAGTGTATATTAATGTCACAGTTGGTTATTCTCTGAGATAGGAGGTACAGGTCTCACCCAGGTGTGTAAGGAGTCTACAAAAGTTCACAGCATGGACAACAGAGATGGCAGTCATACCCATGACTCCCTCTGTCATCCTAATGTAAGCATTCCCATTCTTGAGGATCAAAAGTTGTCTGGCCACTACCCCTGTCCATCACCATCCCTAAAGACAATCTGTTGGGACAAGCACTTCCAGAACATAGCTCTGGGAGGCCTAGACTGTGCCGCCTCCATTTTGTGTGTCTGGCTAGAATGATTGAGCCCTGGCCTCGATTTACATAGCAGGGTAATGGTGTCCTTGGGAACTGATGCAGCAGTTGTACATTTAATCATGCCACCCAGTCGTTGTGGGCCCATTGTTACAGAGGCAAAATTACCTGAAATCCCATTTTATGAACTAGTCTGGTTTGGTGGACCAAGGAAATCCCAAGTTTGCAGTAGAAACATGCATGCAAACACACACACACACACATACTATATCTCTACTGAAAAACAAGCTGAAAATACATACACTATGCACAAAAGCAATTGGACCCTAAAATATATATATATATTCTCTGCTGTGTTAAAACACTACTTTGGATATGGGCCAGTCATATCTCTTAACATTTAGTCCTATATTGTTCTAGAGCAGGCCTTAGAAAGAAAACAAAATGAAAGATCTAGATATACTAATTTCATTTCCACAAAGAAATTTAAAGAAAAAAAAACATTTTATAAAGAATCAGAGGAAATTAGTACAAAGATATGCCCAGATTCTAAAGAAAATGTCCAAATGCTAGAAAGAAACAGAACTACAAAAAATATATAACAATATTACATTTTAAGTAGTATTAGCTGGCCTGAGGATGTAGATACTTTACCTGGCACTTGTGAAGCCCTAAGTTCAATCCCCAGCACTGCTGAAAGTAAATCAAAAATAAATAAATAAGTCTTACGTAGATTACTTAATATAAAAAGGTGTTATACCAAAGGAAAAGCTGTACTGTAAACCAATAAATTTGCTAACTACCAGAGCATTGTGTTTTCCATTAATGCTGCACAGAAATGTCTGTTATTCCTTAAATCACAAAGAGTTTCAAATGATTTATTCCAAATTTCACTTAAAAACCAATTAGAGATATGGAAGTGGGTACAATCACACATAGTTGTAATCCCAGCCCTGTGGGGGCTAAAGCAGGAGGAGCTGGAGTTCAAGGCCCACCGGGGATACCGGTCTCAAAACTGCCACCGTAGCCACCACAAGAGTCCTAGGGACATGGCCACAAGCCAGCTTTTAAATGGAAACCCTGCAACAGGAACACATCATCCTGCCTCTGTTAGCCCTAGGCGTATTCTGACTCAGTAAAATTGAGTTTCTGCTAGAATGAGGTGCTTTATGGTGGAACCATTATTGTGCTGTTTTCTGACAGCGAAAGGCAATACTTGAAAGACACTGAGAAATGTGAGAGAGAAAACTCGCTGCTCTTCTTCATGTTCATCTCCACATGCTTCTGCTCCGACTCACATTCCAAGAGTTGTCTTTGCTTTCGAGATAAGATGAGAGAATAACCAGTTGTCTCCATGGAATGATGATGACATATTCAGCAGACCATGTCAGATTCATTGCCTGACACTTCAAAAGTCAAAAGCCTTCATCAGAGTTAATAAAAGTGGATCCTATGACAGTTGTGACAAAGACGCACTTCTCTGAATTTACTTAAGTAGTTAGGTGGGAGTACTGCAGTTCCGATCAATAAGAGGTTAAGACGACATATAGTAGAAACAAAGAAAAGACTATACCAGGATAGTAGGTAATATCAGTGATTTACACCTTTAACTCTAGAAAGGATCAATTTTTCTAAGCCTCTGCTCCAATCTGATAAAAAACCCCTAAAATTTCTTCAAAAGATTAATAGTGTAAAGCTACAGGAGGATAAATCCCAAAGGCTTGGTTGTAAAGAACTTGGAGTGAACAAGATAGGCAAATGCCGTAGAGCCACTGGTTCACTGGGGGTCATTCTGTAAAAATGATGACACATCCCTCAGAAAGCTGGTATGAGGAGCATGTCAGCAAAGCTGAGTTATTATCTCCCTGGCAGTTCTCACTTCCCTCCAGTCACTCCGCCTCAGCCGCCAACGGCTGGCTAGCTGGCTAATCTCAAAAGGCTGCCGTTTGTCAGAGTAAAAAGCAAGACTGCAGACCTCGGGGTCAGAACTGAAAATTGAAAATCTATAGCCCATTGACAAATACCAGGTCCCACAACAGAATTCAGAAGCACAGTGATTTAATTTAAATATCATGGCAGTTCCAGAATAAATTAATACAGATTGATTTTAGGCCCCCTCTTCTCCTCCCCTCTGCTGGGGAATTAGCTTCTCCCTTCAACAGATAGCAATTTTATATATTCTTTTTAAATCCCTTGGATAAGAAGTATAATTAATTCGCTAATTTAATGTTAGTTCATGAGTAAGCCTTATATGTCCCTAAGACTGTTTTAGACACTCGATTTTGAAAAATCAATTAGTCCCTGAGTACCACTATATAATACCCCTGGGAAAAATAAACAGAGCTTTTAAAGATTTGTTTGTTTTTATAAAAAACATAAGCAAAGCAAAGTCCACCCTGCCATTGTGACATGGTCACACATGTTTACTCACTAAATGATAAAGCATGAAGAGCATCTATGAAACTAGCTCAGAATGAGCTGACAGCAGAACCTGGCTGTGATTATTAAAGGACCAATCTCTGCACCTATGTCCATGCTTCCTCAGAACCTCCACCAAGCATCCTTTCAGTCCATTCTCTAATCCCAGTTACCCAGGAGCTGAATTATTATCAAGATTTGAGAAAACTGAAAAATATTTTTTCTGAAAAACCAAAATATTAGAAGATAAGACAGAGAGATGACAGATGGATAGAAAAATGGATGAATAGATAGGCAGACAGACAGGCAGGCAGACAGGCAGATGAAGATTTCCCTCTTTTGTTTAAAAATAGTTGTGATGTTTTATTTAGAATATAGCTTTAATCCTTAAGTTATAAATGTAGCTGATAAAAATCATAGTGCTGGATAATAAAACAGATTTAGTGTAATATTTTATACTATGATTGTCTGAAATTCTGGAAATAAGCAGCTCATTCATTCTAACCTCATGCAGCTGAGGTAAAGATCTTGTTTAGTTTCATTTAACCTAGATAAAACTGACTTGTTAGTACTATCATAGTCTAGAAAATGTTTCCAGGGTCTATTGTGGGACCCTCTCAACTATTGAACCAAAGTGGAGGCATCAGAAGGCTGAAGATCTGAGCACAAAGAATTACCGTCTAACTAATCTTCAGATTTAACAGATACTCATGTTAGCCATTCTTACTGGGGTAAGGTGAAATCTCAAAATAGTCTTAATTTGCATTTCCCCAAGCAGGAAGTCTCAGACCCAGCTGAGAAGCTACTGGCAACTGATGGCCGCTAGGTCAGTTTTCTTCAGGGATGTGGCAACTGAGAGACTATCTATGCCTCAGCAGATGGCCCTATACCCATGCACACACAGGCAACATTAATAAACTCAACAAGGTTAACTTTATTTTAAGAGAGTGTAAAGAGCTGGGAAGGAAAACTGGTAGGGGAAGTAGGAAAGGTACTGCATGGGAGGGACTGGCAAGTGTATTTGATCAAAGTACATTGCATATATATGCATGTATGACATTCTCAATAATAATTTTTAAAAACAAGATAAAGGATAATGCTAGCCAGCTTCTGAAGTCTGGAGAATCGGTCCTGCATGCCTTTCACTAACACAGAAATTGCTTATACCTTGATCTCCTCCCTCCTCTGACCTTTCTCTGTCTTCCTCTCCTGCATAGACACAGCCATGCCTTTTGGAGTTTCTTCCTACAGGATCAATTCCTGTCTTGCCTCTAAGCAGCTCACCCCTCATCCTTGACCTTTGTCCATCTAAATCACTTTAAATGACCTTGAAAAGACTTGTATTATTTCCTATGCTCATTAAATAATAGTGCTGACAATATTTTAAAGTAACAATTGGAGGCTGGTAAGATGGCTCATTGGGTAAAGGCACTTGCCACCATGCCTGAAGACTTGAGTTCAACCCCAGGACTCACATAGTGGAAGGAGGCAACTGTCTCTCACAAGCTCTCCTCTAACCTCCATATGCATGCTGTGACACACAGACACACAGACACACACACACACACACACACACACACACACACACACACACACGTGCACTCAAAGTAAATAAATAAAAATGTGATTTTTAAAAGTTTAAATGATAAACACTTTTATTTTTTTAAGGAAAGAAGCAGACACGTGGTCACCCATATCCCAGGTGTGACTTTTCTATTGCTTGTTTCTTTACCACAGGTCAACAATAACAACCAGGAAAATAAGTTACCTTCCTCCCATTACAGAATCCAAGGTTCACACAGCTTTCTATATCCACACAGCACAAAAGCTTAAAGAGAGAGAGAGAGAGAGAGAGAGAGAGAGAGAGAGAGAGGCTGCATCTTTTCTGTGAGTGGCCCTGAGTCCAGCAAGACTAGCTTAACTGTTGGCCCCAGGATATCTGCCCCCGACGGCTATTCTACAGCCTCACTAGAAGCCAATTCTACTTTGAAGTGACTTTCACTGTGGAAAGTTATTCTGTTTAATTAGCTTAGATCTTATACGCTGACCTTTCCCTTTCTGTTCATCATTATTAACTCTGCCAAGTGCTGGAAGACAATTACCATATTACCTGTTGGCCATCTCTTCTTCATACATAATCACTACAAATTCTTTCACCTTTCACAAGGACTTTTTATCATACCTATACATTTTTATGTGACACTGACATCTCCATACTTATTGGCTTTAATCATGAAACTTGAAAGTAAAAAATATTAGAAAATAATCACAGTATGGTGATGGCATGATGAGTAAAATAATTGTGATACTTAAAAAAATCACTTTGGGGGTATTATTACTGATTCTGATGAACCCGTAAGGTGAGTTTGAAAGAGGATAAATCTTTCAGTTTTCTCATATGAGAAAAATGAATCCTCAGGGGATTATTTTTCAAAGAACTACAGCTAGAAAGCACTAAAGACTAAACTTCAACTTCTGTCATAAAATCTCGTTGTTTCTGACTTATTTTATTTTATGTGTATGAATTACTTGAATATAATGTCTGTGTATCCTGTGCATCCTGAAACTGGATCTATGGACAGTTGTGACGTACCGTGGGGTATTTGGAATTGAACCTGGGTCCTTTGTAAGAACAACAAGTGCGCTTAACCACTGAGCCATCTATGCAGCCTCCAAACTTCGATACTTTTATTTGTAAATTTATTAGGCTGCCTAGTCGTGCCTGTGATACACTCTTAGTGGCCTTCTTTGGCTCTTTCCGTCTTCGGTTTTTAAAAGACTTGTTAATGTATGTACATGCATATAAAATTTCTGGCAGGGTAAGTATGTCTCATCACAGACAAGTACTTCCTGCCAAAGATCTGCATGTTCATGGACTCTGCCTTCATGAACTAGGTTATAATAGTATTTGTTGTCATGATTACTTTTTTTTAATATAGATCTCATATACTTGATGTGTAAAGGTGAAATTACTACATGCTTCATAAAAATCAGTGCTGTGTCTTGAATAATATTGCAAAACTTAAGCCCAAGAAGGATCATTGTTTTAAAGTGGCAAATAAAAGGTGCACTCATTGTCACCTCTTCTCTCTAGATAGCAAGACTCGAGTGCAAACACACAGAAGGATGCGGTTTTGATGAAGCTGATGGAGTTGGTGAACACTGAGTATTCCTAATTACTGAAACATGATCTGAATGATGGTAACTTAAGCATGAGAAATGCTTCTGGTGATTCTGACAAGGTGCACATCAAAACTCAATAAGCACCCACCGTGGACTCCTTACGGAAATATGAATGTCCTCTTCCTTACTCCCTCACCAATGATTCACTCTACTCTCCC
This sequence comes from Peromyscus eremicus, assembly GCF_949786415.1. Classification (NCBI taxonomy): domain Eukaryota; kingdom Metazoa; phylum Chordata; class Mammalia; order Rodentia; family Cricetidae; genus Peromyscus; species Peromyscus eremicus. Next base: position 50,555,951 of record NC_081432.1, on the reverse strand, counting down.
TTATATCTTAATATTTGTGTCCTTCTCAAATTCGTAGATTGAATCTCTAATCTCCAATGTGACTGTATTTGGAGATAAACATGGGGAACTAAAGCCCAGAAATCATTTCTTTATAAAAAGTAGACATGCGAGTCCATACACTGTCTCCCTGCCATGTGAACACACAAAGCTGGCTGTCTATGAGCCAGGAAGAAAGCCAGGAATTAAATTGGCTGGCTAGAGTCTAAATTAATTTTAAATCATATGATGGTGGAGCCCTGGTCCAATAGGATTAGTGCCCTTAGAAGAAGAGATAAGAGAAAGCCTGTATATACTTTTCTGACCATACAAGGACCCAGTAAGAAGGTAGCCATGTATAAATCTCTTCAAGAGGCCAGTTTGGCCAGCTCACTGACCTGGAATCTCTAGTTTCCAAACTAAAAGAAACCAAATTATTTCATTTAACTCATTCTACCTATTGTGTAGTAGCCTGAGCCTATTAAGAGACCCATGACTAAATCATATGTATGACCCACCACTTTGGAAAATTAGGATACCTATTGTTTCCAAAGAGCCCAAAGCCCTCGGTTTTCCTTATGGCAGTCTTTCTGGTTGGAATGCTTCTTCTCCACAGAAGTTCTATCTACTGGGGCTGTAAAGAGGGTTCAGTGGTTAAGAGCACACTGCTCTTGCAAAGGACCCGAGCTTGATTGTTTGCAGCCATATCAGTCACCTCACAACTGCTTTTAAGTCACGCTCCAGGCGAATCTGACATCTCTGGTCCTGCCGGCACCAGCACTCACATGGACATAACTACACACTGTTATATAATTAAAAATAATAAACATCTGATAAAAAAATCTATCTACTCTTCAAATTCTATCTCATATCATCCTTACAGAAAGCTTTTCTGTAATGGTTATTTTTTGCTGTTCTTGTTTTGACATATCTTGTTTTTGACATCCAGTTTACAGAATACCTTTAAGCGACCAGAACAATCCTATGTCAAGCAGTTTGTATTGTGGACTAAATCAGTCAGCAATGCTGTTTGAAGGTACCAAGGACTTGCTACCTTGAAAATGTTCCTACTCTTCTATCCTGCTCTTCTGTTGGGGAGGGGGGAATAAACAGCACCTCCATGTGTGGAGCAGCCACATTTGAGAGTTTCAATCATAGGAAAGGAGAGCAGGATTCTTAGATGGGAAATAGAGATTTAGAGAAAGAAAGATGGCGTCCGCACAGTGTACAAGTACCCTCATTTACGTTCAGAATATAAAATATTTTACAGCTACTGACCCAAAAGGACATCTTTTAAGAAGGGAATTATGCTAAACACCAAGTGTGATTATAATTGCAATATATCCTGCCTCACATCTTGACAAAGCTTAATGAATGAAACCTTAATCTTCCTTAGAAACATGAACATTTTAATGAACAGGTGACTGTTATCTATATGCGAAGCTTCCTGAAGACCTTTAAAATATTTTGTCTTAGGTTTTTAAAAGAGCAACACAAAACTCACTAGTGTTCAGAAATAGTCTGATATTTAAAGTAGATCGTATATCTTTACGTTTCAGCTATCAAAAATAACTTTCCGCATTTTTCTTTTACTGTTAATTAGGGTGCTTTACACAAATACAAACAATGGCAGCAACAACGACGAAGTAACCTTCTAGAAAGACAAGGAGTGAGTCAGTATTTCAGTTGTCCACATACTGCATTTCCTTCAAAGACAAAAGAAAAATGTCACTTTTAGGTATACAAGACATGCTCTGTCGAGTTTTTGATCACCCGGGCGTTTCTGTTGACTTGTTTAAAAACATTATTTAGCAGTTAGCTTCTCTCTTGTCTTCATGAACATAGAATCACGTTCGTCTAGTAGCTGCTCAACACTCACTTTCAAGTCAGTGACACCATTTCTGAGATGTCATAGCACAGATACACTATCGAGAAACTAAGTGAAAACAAGAGGGAAAAAAACATAAGGGCTGGAGAGATGGCTCAGCAGTTGAGATCACTGGCTATTCTTTCAGAGTCCATGAGTATGATTCCCAGCACCCATCCAGAAGCTCATAACCATTTGTAACTCCAGTTCCAGAGTATCTGTCATCCTTTTCTGGCTTCCCTGGGCACTGTATGTACATGGTACACAGACAAGCATGCAGCAAAGCACTCAGAACACATAAAACAATAAAAGTTGTTTAAAAGAATTGTAGATATCTTACTGTGCATGAATGCTCAAATTTTATTGTTTTTCTTTGTGTTCAATGAATCAATAAGTATTTTTACACATCACATTTTACTCACTAAAATAGTAGCCAAGAATTGTGCTCACCTGATAGAAAAATGTATTCTTCTCAGCTGAGTTAAAAGGCAGGATATAAACATACTGAAAGGAAGCATTAAAACAACAACAACAAAAAAAAAAAAACCAAACATATAACCCTAATTCCTAAACAGGCAGACAACAATGCATCATATGAGGAGAGAAATAAAAATGGCCATATTGAATAGAGACTTCCAAGACAGAAGAAAAGATTAAACACCAAATGAGAAAAAAAAAAAAATGGAAAGCTAAGAGCCTGTGGCTCCCCTAAGGCAGACATTCACTTTGAGTATGGCATTCCCTTCTGCATTAGGTTCTGGTATAGCTAAAAATCAGTAAATAACTAGAAGGCAGTTCAGTCTCTATCTCAAAACGATTCTGGCCCATGATAGAATTGTATCAATCCCAGAAAGTGATTATTATGTGCAAAGCAGTTCACTAAATGTTTTGCACAAACAGAACCCTTAAGTACATACAGGAAGAGATGAAAAATTTTCTAAAGAGAAAACGCCAATAAAACTTTTAAGTCAAAGATCAGTTTATAAGTTCAAATGCTATGTCTCCAAAGCCTATCTAATTATTACACTACTAATAACCTTCAATGATGTGTGTATTATTTAAAACACTGATCAACATTTTAACAAATCCTGTTCTAAGTCAGTATGAAAGAGGGAAACTAAATCAATTAAAAGCATGTGTTAAGGAACCAACTTTTAAGGAAGAAAAAACCATTTATATGCTTTTAACTATGTTAGAGTAATTTGATAATATTATGGATAGAGAGTTTTAATTATCCCATTTCTGAGAGTAACTCCAAGATTAGAAATAATATTCCCAACATGACATACTCTTCATTATTTTGATGATCTAGTTCTGCAACAAGTGTTCTGTAACTAATTGGATAGGTTTGCACAGTAACACACAAAAAAGCAAGTTTTAGGAAGACTAAAATAAAGTCATGTCATTTTTATGTTGTACTTTACTTTGGGAACTCACATTATTTTTTTTTTTTTTTTTTTTTTTTTTTTTTTTTTTTTTGGTTTTTCGAGACAGGGTTTCTCTGTGTAGCTTTGCGCCTCTCCTGGAACTCACTTGGTAGCCCAGGCTGGCCTCGAACTCACAGAGATCCGCCTGGCTCTGCCTCCCGAGTGCTGGGATTAAAGGCGTGCGCCACCACCGCCCGGCGGGAACTCACATTATTATGAATATAACTTTAACAACAATATAAATTATAGAAAATTATAGTGTCTTAATTTTTAGCAGCAGATTAGATCTCACTTTATATAATGACAGCCTTCTGAACAGCTATTCAGACACAACTATAAAGAATATTTGGAAGAGAAGAAATGCATTATAACTGGTTAGTGGATGAAATTTAATATTCTTAAATTCATGAAAAATTAACATGTCTGTTTAAAAATCCTATCACTCACAAAAACTCTTCTATATATTTTCATTAGCACTTTTTATTCTATGCCAATATTTAGGTTATGATAACTTTGGTTATGGGCACTAATTAGATAACATGTAATAACAGGTCTCATATGAGCAAAATCTTTACATACAATTACATTCCTTTTAACCCTTGCCAATTTTTGTGAGGAGTAGAATTTAAGAGTGTAATTCTCGGGAATCAACATTTATCACTAATACATATTTCTCAATTGAATGAACAATGATTTTACATACACAATTACGATTTAAAAGTCAAAATAAAGCATTGATAGTAGACTTTCATTAAAATCTCATGTGTAAGATGAGCATTAAATTGGAAGCACTGGCAGCTCTTAGAGAGTAAGGCACTACTGGTGGCACCAGTGTCAAAAGAATAAATTTTTCTATCAGGTGAGCACAATTCATGGCTACTATTTTAGTGAGTAAAATGTGATGTGTAAAAGTACGTATTGATTCACCCTTGCCATTAGTGAGCTGCTAATTACTTCTTACATATCAGGATGTTAAGAAATTTCGTCTCAAAGTAACTCAAAATGCCGCACATACCATAAAAGTCAACACATACCAATCAATCAATGTGCCTACAGCCAACTGAGCTTCAGCAAAGAAATAAAAAAACATACATTAGAGAGAGGACAGCCTCCTTAGTAAGCAGAACCAGGAAAACGGTATGTACAAAATCAGAAGACGGAAAGTAGATCCTTACTTTACCATATTGAAAAGTCAACTCAAAATGCATCAAAGGCCTAAATGTAAAACCAAAAACAATACCCCTATTAGCAAAAAGCCTCATCATAACATGGGTGTAGACAATAAACTTTTGGATTCTACCTTCCAAGCACGAGAACAGGAAATGAAAGTACACACGGGAAATACACTAATAAACTGTCACAGCAGGTGAAATATTCAACAGGAAAGAACGATCTCTAGAACAGGAGAAAATTCTTGTAAACTACTCATTGGACAAAAGATAAACATAGAGAATATATAAGAAACACTAAGACTTACAAGAGCAAAACCAAACAAAAGCCTAAATACTTGTCTTAGTTACTTTTCTATAACATGTTTAGTTGTGACAATGCACCATGACCAAGACAATTCATAAAAGAAAGGGTTTAACTTGGCTTACGGTTTCAGAGGGTCAGAGTTCATGACATTAGAACAAAGGTATGGTGGCAGGAAGAGCTAAAAGCTCATATCTTGATCCATAAGCAAAAGGCGAATTTTAAAACAAGACAATCATCTGCATCAATATTTCTCAAAACAAAACATGAATAGCCAATGAGCTTGTAAAAATATACTAGTCATAAAGAAAATGCAATTTAAAACTACAATGAACATTCAAATAATACTAAGTATAATGGATATAATCAAGAACACAATACATAAAAAATGGTGATAAAGATGTAGAGAAAGAAGAGCTCCTTTACACTGTTGGTGGGAAAGTAAATCAGGATAGCAATAGAAGTATGGAGGATCTTCAGAATAATTAAAAATAGGACTAACGCATGATCCAGCTATCACATGACCAGGTGCATAGCCATATGAAATGAAATTTAAAAATGGCATTACAAATTTCATGTTATCACACAAAAAATACCTGAACTCTCAAATCAATTTAAATATTATTCATAATAGCCAATATCCATCATTAGATGAATGTATAAGGAAACTGAGCTTCATATCTGTAATGCAATATTATTTAGTCATGAAAATGAAATCTTGTCATTTGCAACATCATTGATGGAAATGGAGAACCAACACATTATACTATTACTTAAATTATGCTAATGAAAGAAAGACAAATACTTCATTGTTACTCATCAGTGGAAACTAAAAAGTTGATTTCCACAGAGTAAATAAAGCTTTGGATGTAGGTCAGAGTAGAGAACTCATCTAGGACGCATGAGTCACTGTGTTCAATCCCCAACACTACCACTCTCTCCACACATGAATACAGAGAGAGAGAGAGAGAGAGAGAGAGAGAGAGAGAGAGAGAGAGAGAGAGAGAGAGAGGAGGGAGAGGGAGAGGGAGAGGGAGAGGGAGAGGGAGAGAGAGAGAGAGAGAGAGAGAGAGAGAGAGAGAGAGAGAGAGAGAGAGAGAGAGGAGGGAGAGGGAGCAAGGAGAGGGAGGGAGTAGGGAGAGTGGAATACTCATCACTACTTTCTGGGAAGATTAATGCCCAGAGGTAGAAGGAGATTAGGTATCAGATACCAAAATATAGCTGGAAAGGAGGAATGTGTTCTGGTATTGCAAAGCACAGGTGTATCACTACAGTTTATAATAACTTATCATGTATCTTATCAAAACCTCAAACAGAGGAGTTGCACAGTTCCAAAGACAAAGAATTAATAAATTTTTAAGGAAGAAGAAATGGTAATCACCCTGATATGAATATCCCTCACTTGTAAAAATTTATAAATAATCAGACTGTATTCCATGACTACATGTAGTTATTAGATGCCCATTATTAAAAACTTGAAGTATCATGTCATATACATTTTTGGCTTTTCACTTATAAAATGAGGTATCAAATAGACTTAGTTATAATAATGTGCCATATTAAGTGGCCCAACGATGACAAAGAGGAAAAAAAGCATATCTGTGCCAGCTCGCCATCTGAGAGACCTTGATAAGTTCCTTATCTTGCCATACCTCGGTTTTTCTCATGTACAAGAGGAGAATAATGAGATTGTGGTGAGGATAAATGAGGGTAGGCTTACAGAATCTTAGCAGAAGCTCTGATACAAAGTAAGTGATCCATACACATTAGCTTAAGTTATTATTATAATGCTCACAATGCTTCGGTGCTCCTTCAAGAAGGTTTTCAACACAGGAAACATTTAATCTGATTCAAGATCTGGACTTTCTGTGAGTTCTCAGTACTGAGATCAGAACATACAGGAAAAGAAGAGCAGAAGAGAAAACTATGTAGGTAGCCATTGAAGAGACAAAGATGAAGGGCAAGGAATGGGACAGAATAGGGAGTTCACAATGATATGATGAAGAATATGTGCTGACTGGACACAGATAGTATTGTAAGAAAGGGGCACGATAATTCAAAATCAAACTTTCTCACAGAGGATGTCTTCATTTTTTTCTCTCTACAATTCTTACGTTGACAATTACCAATACAATTATACTAAGAGAAGTGGGCCTTTAGGAGGTTGTTACTCCTACTTCAAGGCCCTGGATACAATTCATAGCAGCAAACAGAAAATGATGATACCAATGTACTTGAAGAAGAGGTTGACAAAGAGAGCTCCCTGGTCCTTTTGTGACCCCCTGTTTCCTCCACAGTATGAGGACATACTGCCTGTCCTCTCCAGAACACCATCTTAGAAGCAGACAGAAGTTGTCACAGGAACCCAGAGCTGTTGGCACCTTGATCTTAGAGTCCCTAACTTTCAGAATGTGAGGGAAATATTTCTATATTTATAAATTATCAAGCTTGTGGTGTTTTGTTATAGCAGCAGAGATAAACTAAGATGGGAGCATTATTTGCCTGCTTTTATGCCCTCAATACTTTGATGTTTGTAAGTGCTAGGAAGGACAAAGTTTGGATTGTCAAGCTATTTAAGATAGGGACCATTATATGGGTACAGATTTGAAATGAAGGAAGCAAGAATTTAGGTTTACACACACTCAAAAAGAGAGTAATCACAAATGCTTGGAGATTGGGTGTGGTGGAGCACACATTCTGTACCAGCGTTGGAAGGCAAAGGCAGGTGATGAAGGCAGACCTCGGTGAGAGCAAATTCAGCTTGGTCTATAATAAAGAGTTCCAGAAAGGTCAGGACTGTACAGTGAGACCCTGTCTCAAAACAACAAAAAAATTCTTGGAGATTTCAAAACAGTCGTTGGATAAGCAGGAGGAAAGTTCTGATTGAGATTTAAAAGGAGAGTTGCTATTGATTAAATTATTTCGTATGAATGAAGCTCCAACATGAGTCAGCAATTTTAAAGAAAGCTACTCAAAATGCACATTTAACCTTAAAGTTAACTGTCTTCCAAATGGGGTTTCTTAAACCCTTAAACTATCTGAGTAAGTGCTGAGTGTATATCACACTTAGAAGTGTATATATTTCAGTCATTGAAGCCACAGACTACTATAAATACTCATGTTTTAAGAACTGTTTATTAAATGTGATAAATATCTGTAATGCAGGAAGTGGCCAACACTCAGGAAGGAGAGCTGTTCAGTTCACAGATCTCAACTGTTGATCCAGGACACACTATTCGTTGCTGGGTTATATGAGTCAAACGTGAAAATAACTCCTTTAACTTTTCAGATCATCCTTTATTTATTCATTCATTCAATCAACAATGGGAGTAAGAATGAAAAGACAGGGCCTGAAAGATGGCTCAGAGGTTAAGAGCACTGATACTCTTTTAAAGAATCTGGGTTTCAATTCCCAGCACCTACAGGGAAGCTCACAACTGCCTGTAACCCCAGTTCCAGGGGATCAAATTCCCTCTCCTGACTTATGCAGGTACTGCATGCATGTAATACACAGACACCTGCAGGTAAAACACCCATACACACAAAAGACAAAAAATAAGGAAAAAAATTAATGATTAAAAAGACAAAATCTGAGCCTGGAGAAATGAGCTAAGGGAGACAAACCTCTAAAGGGATAAATTTGCACATGTTCTACCATACATCTCCCCAGGTACTGTGCAAGTAAGAAATCCAGCAATCACGGGGTGTGTGGATTGCCCAGATGGACTTTAGATAAAAGGAGGCAACATTCCAATTGAAGCGTCTCAAATCTCACATGACTGAGACGACGGGATATACACAGCATGCAAGAAGAGGGAGAATTCAACGGCATCCACTCATTTATGGACTTTTCTCCCCACCTTCAGCCCTCAAGCCTGTCCTACATATTCTTATTTTTAAAATAGAACTGCCTTCAACTGCAAAATTTACTATTTAAATTGACAAAAATAAATGTATCTTAACTTTAGAACAAACTTTATGTTCAAAGGACCTTCCATGGACATTTGTTCTTCCCAAACAGGCTTTTGGAAATGCTGTCTGTAACTCTGTCATATCTGAGCACAAAAGGAAAGGATTTGGAGACTTCCAAGAAAGCTTCCTGCTGACTATCAGACCTCTTGGTCTGCTGATGCCCAGAGTACAGAAATCATAGCTATGATTCATTTGAATCTAAGTGATGAATTAAAATGCAAACACTGGGAAAAGTTTGGTGACCACACTTTAGACTTGTATTAAATTGTAAGGACATTCCCAAAAGAGAAAGTGAAATTGTAAGTGTAACTGAAAAGGGGTAGATTTGGGAGTATCAACACATGAATACTGCTTTATAAGATACATTAAAATGGTAACATTGTAAGAAGTATGCAGAACTTACTATAGAAAAGTGCAGTGCTAAAGTATAAATTAAGCTGTGAATTGCTGTGTGCAAGGCTTTAATGTGAAGAAGACTTTTTATAGTCTTGGAACATCTTGAAATTCTGGCAAATTTCCTGAGTGTGTCTCAGGAACCACTGAAGCCAACTAGACCTTGTTTCTTCCCTTAGGCCTGAACAGTCCATGGGGGAAATACCAAATTCTTCAGAAGTACTAAAAATAACACATTTAGTCAGAGAAAACATTATAATGCTCATCTATTTCATTGAAAAAAAAAAGCTTCATGTATTAACTAGGTGAGCTAATCAGGAGATTGATTTTTAAAAGAAATTAAGCAAAAACTGTAAAAAATTGTGATTCTCTTAAACATTAACAACCATAAGCACATCTAGCAGCATAATCAAGTGCATCCTGAATACCTTGGCAGGTAGATATGATGAGGTTCAGACCAAAATGGTTTATGGTACCAGCATGTGCATGTGTGTGCCAGAGAAATCTTCCTGAAATATAATCTAAGGAAGTTGGATCTATAGATATTTACTAGATCCGTACAAATAGAGTTCTAATTCTAGTTATTATTAGATCAAAGGAAGAAGAAGCAAGGCTGGAAATGGTCAACTGACAATTTTTACTTCATGATTATTTAGTTCCTCACAATTAAGGATATTAAATATTAAAACAATACCATAGATTAATAGGACACAAAGAGTAACTGCAATATTTCCTGTTCAGAGAGCCTTTCTGTTTAGTGAGTGGGAAAGTCATCCTCACAGAATGCTCCCAAACACACCTGTTGCTCCTGACAGAAGAACAAGCCGTGACATACTTGAGGACTGAACCCAGAGGGTAATGACGGGATGTGCAAGGTCCAGTGAATGAGGGCAAAGCTGCCTTCCCAGAGCAATTAGGAAGCCTCTTAAATTCCTGTGGTAACCAGATCATAGCATCACACTGTTCTCATGATCCTCTATCGCAAATGAAATTTGGCTGCATCCCTCTCCAAGATGGGAGTCGAAGCTGCAGTCATTCTGGTAGCCTGACAAATTTGAGCAGACACCAAGAATACACCACAAGAGTCGATCTCTACATCTAAGGTTGCAAGTGCCAAATCGCACTACAGCTTGATCTGCCAGTTATCAATAGGCAAGATATGGAAATGTGAAACACAGACGTGAGCTCTGGGTAGATGGGACATTTCCAGACATTTGCATTTTTGGAAGACATGTTGATAGATTCTTTCCTTGTCGTTCCATCTTGATTCATACTTCGTTAACTGCTGGCTAGAACAGTCGGTCCCCAGCCAGTTTCTGCAATTCCAATTGGTCTTTATTCTATCATACACTGTGCACAGGCGATCTCAGTATTCTAAATGACTGTCTCCCTACCCAAACCGATGAATGGTTTCTTATTTTCCTCTGAAGCAATCAGAATTTTTTCAGCATAGCCTACACAGGGCATGCATTCACTCTTTATTACTTGTCCTAATCGCCTGACTTTTTCTCCAGTGAGGAGGATAATTAATTTCTTACTAACAGCATAACTAACCTTATATCCATCGAGCTCACTCTTCCTGCTGCTTGGTAAGATGGCAACACTCCATTCCTAATTCTTATTCTTCATTCCTCCCTATTCTACTTTCTCCACTAGTCTTTCCTTGCCCTCTCAATCACATGTGCCTCTCTCTCTCTCTCTCTCTCTCTCTCTCTCTCTCTCTCTCTCTCTCTCTCTCTCTCTCTCTGTCTCTCTCTGTCTCTGAGGAATCTCCATAAACCTTTGGAATTGTCTCCTAAGGATAACAGCCCATTGCCGATGTTTACATAATTGTCTCCTTGCATTTGAAGATTGTAAACATGGTTTGCAGAACCCAACATGTGACAAAGTAAAAAAAAAAAAAGGTCAAGGCCTAATTGTGTATCTGAACTCAGTCTAGTGGTATCTAAGGTCACTGTGGGAGGCTGAATTTTGAGTTGTAATGTTTGAAAGCACATCACCGCCTATGTGTAGGCATTTCCCCCATATTCTCCCTTTTGTGTGCAGAAAGCCACCAAAGAAAGAACCAAGTTTTCTTTCCCTTAAAATTAAAACAGATTCTGTCTACTAAATATAACAACAAGAACTAAAAGAGAGTCAGCACTGCTTCTCACAAATAGGTCTAATTTGCTAGAAAATGTGAAAAAAAAACCCTACAGAACTAAGCATTTTTTTAATACTCAAGCATGCCTAATTAGTATTTATGGAAAATTATATTTACCTCAGTTGTTGAATCGATACTTCTATATATTTTATGAAAAAATAACATACTAGAAAAGTAGGCTTACATAATGATTTTGATGCACTGCAGTGACAGATAAATAAATAGAATCAACAGTAATCTGCTGTTACCTCTGCTGTCTGCAGGATTCTAATCTCTAAACCACACATTTAGTTCTCATGAAAGCATTTTTCCTCAACAGCTACAGTTATTCAGCATTTTTTGTTCTACCTGGTGCAGCATGTTCTCGGTATTCTTCAAGTCTCCTGTGTTGCTGCCTTGGAGACTTCTTTCCTAACTCTGTGTGTCTCATGCATTGTTTCCTTATGCTTACATCTCCCTCAGGAGGCTGGCTGGCTGATTATTTACACCCTTCCTATGTGTCTTACTTGTGCACTGTATCTGGAACACAGATGACCCACGATGAAAATTTTTTGCAAAGTAAACAACATAGAAGTTCTATTTCAATCCATGAGACAGCTGTGGCAGAACTCCACTACAATGACTTTCCATAACTTCAAACTCAGGGTCACCCAAATACAAGTTAGCACTGCCTTCCTGAACCTCTAGACTCTCCCTGTTACTTGAACCCCAACTTCATTTCATTTCAATTCTTACAATGCGTGACCTTAAATACCATTAAGTCATGGCCAGTTAATTCCTTTCTGTTTACACCTATTTCGACATTAATTGTTCTTGTCAGGACTAAGAGCACTTGTTGCTCTTACAGAGGATCAAGGTTCAACCCTCAGCTCTGACATGGTGGTTCACAACGGCCTGTACCTCCAGTTCAATGAGACACAAATCCCTCTTCTGGCCTACGTGGGCTCCTGTGTGCACATAAATTCAGTCAGGCACACACATATATTTAAATGCTTAAATATATGTCATGTGACCCTTACCCTAAACTATGCTTACAGCATGGACTCGAACACAATAAGAAGTGTTCACTAAATGCTTGTCACATGCCAGGGATTGCACTAAATTATACATGAATTATTTGTATTAAGTTTCAAAGTGTCTTAGTATGAAGAGGATGCAATTATTTTTAGTTTATAAGTGAGAAGAGTCTTCTGAATACTTATTGACTGTAAGGACACACAACTGTATATGAAATTATCTGATGTTCAAATTTATGATTTTACCACAGAATTAAGTACATGGTATTTATACTTTGGTTTTCCTGAAAACAATTTCTGTTAGGAATATCTAGAAATAGATGCTTTAGAGTAATAATTAAAATATTACTACTTTGATAAATCAGACTGTCTAGTGGGAGAATATACTATAGTGTGCAAAAAAATTAAGCAATATAAATGTTATTTTTATATATTTTCACTTTCAAAATAAAATGCTATATTGGCAAGCATATATTCAAGGACTGACCCTGGTGAAATAATTTAAAATAATTGTTTTTACTAAGTTAATTGTTACAAGTGCAAAATAATTCAGTTGCTAAATGTCACCAAAAGAAGTTTAAAAAATTAGAAAAGGGTATTATTTTGTTTCTGCTTTTGGATGGCATCCTCTATCCCCTTCTCTCTGGGTAGTAACGAGAGAAAATTCACTATTTATGACATAAATTTCACATTTAAAATGAAGGTAAAATTGCAAGTAGTGAAAATTATAGACAGCGAAGAAAAATCTATATGTGGGGGAAAAAAGGATCCTTACAGGTAAAAAAATAGCAATAATAAAGTGCAGCGGAGTGAGAGCATCATCCAGTGTTTCTGAGACAAGCAGGAGAGGGCTTGCTTCACTGATCCTGACAGACTGCAGGTTGGTTATGAAACACCACACACAGGCTAAGACATGAGAGCTTCAGAAAATGTGGCAGCTGGAACACAGAAATGAAAACCCAAGAGGCACATCTCTCTTTTCACAGAAAGTTGGAGCCACTGTAGTGGAGTAGACAAACGGCAGTAAGCAACTGCTACTGCGGTTCCCATTTCTAGGGGTACCCATGGTTGTGAATCAAAAACAACAGCTGAAATTGAGAACATACCTGAGTGTTGTGAACAATGGGGGTTGCGGGGGGGGGGGGGGGGAATACAGGAGGCATCACTTGGAACCTTGGTTTCTTACATTTCTATCTGCACACAATCCTCAGTCCACTTAAATGAGGACAGTAACACCTGACGTTTCCCTCTTTAAGAATTTTTAATTGTGGGTTGTAGAATATAAGCCACCAGGCTGAGCAACAAGCACCTTTACCTGCTGGGTCATCACGCTGGTCCCCTTGTTCAGAATTATACTCCAGTCTCATGAGGCTAAACTGAATTCTTTTTTTTTTTTTTTGGATTGACTGTTCACTTCTCCAGAACACCACCGGATCTGTCTTCAGGGTTGAAACCACACAGGAACGGAGCACATTTGCTATTATGTGGCTGCCACCTCAAAGCCCCTGGCAGTGGCCAGCCAGAAGGGAGTAGTAGACTGTGACAGTGTATCAATAAGTCGGAAAGATCCAGGGAAACTCAAGTTGGATAAGGTAGGGATAGTACAAAGGGGGACCGGTGTCTAATTTAAGCTTCCCCTAATCCCGGAGATTATCACCAAGCAATAATGGGCTTTCTGTGAAAGGCAAGAAAGTGAAGAGGAACAACTAGAGGAAGGTGAGGCAGGGGAAAGAAAGAGAGGAAGATGAGAGTGGGACTCAAAGTTGGAGAGAATAATTCAGAGGATAATATCCCACTCTTCTCAGTAAGCACGTCATTAAAACTTCTTCACCTTCAGAAACATCTAACTGAAAAAAGACACCAGGCCACAGAGCTTCCCCACACCGCTTCTGTCTCAAGGGCTTCTGAAGTTACCTATGGATTATAGAAAGTTTGGGTTCCTTTTAATTTGTCAGAGATTATTTGATGTGTTTCTTCATTCACAAACAGTGTGTTATTGTTTACACATGGGGACGTCATGAAATTTTTTTTTAAAAGATATGAGTGTGAGTGTATACACTGAGGCAAAATGAGGAGGTGCTGAGGGAGATGGAAGCGACTTCTAAAATGTTGCTGACCCCGTCAGAAAAGAAATCTGTAATTCATGAATAAAATATAATTTGAGTTTTACATCAGCATTATAAATGTGCTTATTGAGTGTAAGTTTTTTTTAAATGTTATTGCATTATAAAATTTAATGGAAAATTTTTACTTTCCCTTAAAAATAAACTCAAATGCCACAGACATTTCCCCCAAATTCCAGCTGTCTGCTCAGTCTGCTTGCGTCTCCAGAACGGTTTTATTTTTCCTCCATTGGTAGTTTGAAGGTAAACCCTTTCATATGTAACGCCCCTTTAAAGGGGTTAACCGAATTTAAACTTTTTCCAGCAGAATAGGCAGTTTATTTTCACATAATTGAGGTACACATTGCAACATTATTGTTTTAATTGGAAAACTTTCATTGCTAGTTAAAACCTGTCATCTTAATGAAAGAATAGACTTCTAAAGCAAACAAGACTTAGTCCAACAATTTAACAAGTATATTAGTGTGCGCATGAAATGTGAAGTTTTGGAAGGTCCAGACATAGGTGGAAATAAGTTCTAGTAAAAATATTTTTACATTCTACCACACCCTGTGTGTTGCATTTTTCCTCCTATGTTGGTTTTTCCACTGGGGCAGTCACAGCCCAAGTATATGACTTTCCAAGTCCAGATCTACCCATCACTCTGGGCTATCTGCTCCAGTATCTCTCCACCTATCTTTTCATCTATTCATCCCTCCTTTCTTCCAGTCATTCTGTTCAGCTACAAGGGCATTAGTCTTGTACCCACCAGCTGTTTGGTCTTGTGTTAGGTACTAGAGAATAGAGACGAATGGAGTATTTCCTCTCTTGAAGATTTTATAGTACAGACTAACATTTAATGGGATGATGACAGTGCATTAAGAGGCCGCTACATTAAATATATGAACAGGCATGAGACTAAGACTAAGAAAGCAGAGATCTCCCCACTTCTCCCACCTCCATATAGAAAGTACATTTACAACTCACAAATGCATTCGGTAAGGTTTTCTCTTTTGCTTTTAGCCCCTCTCTCAGTCCTTCTTCACCTCACACGTACTCAACTTGGCTGTCTTTTGTCTTCCCTCATGTCCCCAGGGGACTAGTTCCTGCATATGTCATTGTCATGGCATCTCTCAGGCCATGCCACACTGTGTGCATGCCAACGTTTCTCCCTTACGACTGAAACTACCTGAAGATATGACCTAGTGGTTTCATCTTCATATCGCTCATAGTCACCATGTATCAGTGTGATATTCTTAAAAGGAAAAGAGATATAACCTATCCGCCATCTGTGGTTTCCACATGGGTGATGGATTCAATGGATTCAATAACTGAAATGTGTGAAAAGAAGTTGTGTCTGTACTAAATGTAGTCTCTTCGTAGTCATTAGTCCTTAAATAATACAGCAAAACAACTACTTATACAATATTGACGTTCTATTGATATTATAAGTAATTTGATGGTTATTTAAGGTATATTGAAGAATGTGTGTAGGTTAAATACAAACTCTATGGAATATGACAATAATATTTGGTTATCTGTGGGGTTTCTGAAACTAATTTCTAGTATAAACAGAGGGACAATAAGAGGATACAGAGACCTGCCCCCTCCCAACTTCTAAGATGTTGCTCTTTTTTTCTTTTCTTCTACAAAGGTAAGAATTTTAAGTATTTTCTCTTTAAAATGGATTTTTCCCTAGAGGTAACTGCATTCATTTAGTCTCCTGGCAGAGAAAACAATAAAGTGTTAAGATGCTTAAGCCAGTTTGAAAATGTTCTGGAATTTCTAGTTTCCTTTCCCTGCTTTTTACACAGCTCTATAAATATGGGCCTAATCTGAAAGTCAGCTTGAAAAGCACATTTTAATGTACTTGCAGCATTTCTTCTTGCACTTCAGTTGACTAGGCAGGCTTTAAAAATCTGCGCTAATATTACATCTATTTACATTGATTGCTTTAAAATAGTTATCCATGAGTTACCAGTTTTATACACTTAAGCTAGTCGGCCAGAGAAGAAATGGTTAACTAAATTATTAGATTGTCAATTACAGGTTGAATGATAGAATGCAGATTAGATGATAGAAAGAAGTCAAGAAAAAAAATCTTAGTTTCTATCTCACATCAGTGTGTTTTAATTATCTCATTACACCAAAAATCCATATTTGTTCACATGTGTGAGAGATAATTGAAAATGAAGTTTAGTATTTAAAAAGGTATTGAGCACTTAAATCTCAAACAAACATATATATGAGTCAGAAGAAAACGGAAGCATTTGCCAGGGGGCTGTATTATCTGTACCTGGTTGCCAGTCAATGCAATATTTACTCATTCAGTGAAGCAACTTCCTGGGAGCTCATATCTTCTTGCCTCTTTGTGAACGAAAAGTATGAAGGTCACAGTGTTTGTGACCTAACACTAGAGTTTCATTCCTTAGTCATGGTCTGTACTAGTGGTCATGGTTCAACCCAAGAACTCTCTTGTCATCTGATTGGGTTTCTTTTTTTCACATAAGATGCTTCAGGTAAATCACACCGTCCTAAATTATTGAACATAAGTAACAGGTTGATGGACTTTCTATGCCCAAAGTTTCACTCCTTAAGCATGAAAGAAAAATTGAAAAAAATAATAACCAGGTCAAGAGCTGACTGTATATTTTGGTCATTTGTGCTCCAAGATTGATGTTTATAAACAATATCTAAATCAGCAAACTTATAACTCTTTGAGTCACACAAACTCTTTGCTGGGTCTGCAGCATCCATGACTGAATATATTTGCAGACACAACACCACTAGCACTGTCTCCACCGGGGATTTAAACAACTTCCTCTAAGGCAGTGGTTCTCAACCTTCCTAAGGCCCTGACCCTTTAATACAGTTCCTCATGTTGCGGTGACCCTCAACCATAAAAATATTTTTGTTGCTACTCCATAACTGTAATTTTGCTACTTTTATGAGTCATAATGTAAAAGTCTGTGTTTTCTGTTGGTCTTTAGGTGACCCCTATGAAAGGGTCATTCAATCCTCGGGGGTCTCGACCTACAGGTTGAGAACCCCTGCCCTTAGACACTATGTTTATTCATGGGATTCTAAACTAATTTTTTTCAGATCTCATGTTATATGAACTTTTGGAAATGTATACAGTCATGTAGGCTCACATGTGTACATGTTTGTGTAAGGGCATAGTGAATAGTTTTGTTTTACTTTGCAATATGTTCTGCAAAAGGCTCTGAGTAAAAACATTGGAAAGTTAGCCCTTAATCCGCACTAAGTATTCATGCATGACCAATATGTCACTCATTTTCAGCATTGCTCTGCTGCTGCCCATTTGTAAGCAGGACAAGGTCAGTGCTCAAACATAGACCTCTCTAAGCATCATTCATTAGTCTGGCCAAAGGAAGCCATGCCTTAATTTTACTAAAAACTTAACATTGCTCAGAAAAAGTCATATCTTAAACATATTAAAAAACTCATTTTTCTCAGGTGACTAATATGATTCAGCACACACTAAAAACACAGGAACCTCAGAAATAATACCAAGTCTTAATATCATCAGTTTGGAAGATTAGTTCAGGAAAATACCTCCCTTTGTATCTTTTTCCTTTGTATGGATTGTCTCCATACAAACATATTTTGCCTTTGCTTTTTTTTCCTCTTCAGACATATTTGAAACACAAAGGGTCTGAGAAAAATAAAATGAATGTTTACATAGGCCCCCACACATATAAACACTTATTTTGTCGTATTTTCTCAGAGTTAAGTTAATTTTATTTCTAAAGAATTATTACATTCAGATTGCGTAGGAACCACTACCTCTGCTCTCCCAACTCCATCACTCACAGCTATACTCATAGATACCAAGTATCCATTTTAAATATTAAAAAAAAAGTTTCACACACATACACACATGCTAGGTAATCCATGAATATCAATTTCACTGGTTTTGAATACTGTGTAGTCTCTTTCACACTGCAAAAATTCATCCCATATTTCACCCCCTTTTTTGGTTAGAGGCATGATTTGTGGATAAAGTCCAGAATGGCACTACACCCTAAAGCTTCTCGACTCAGCCTCCTGAGAGCTGAGGTTGCAATCATGTGTTGGGCATGCATGTCTGCCTGCACTCATTTAATTTTGATTCAACATTAAGTTTTAGAGGTATCAATATTGATTAAGTAGCTCTAGTTTATCCATCTCTATTACCACATGCCATTTACTGTATGACCCTGTCCACTGTTTACTTATCATTTTCTTTGTGAGTTTTACTCTGTTAACAATGATGTGGGTATTCTAAGTGGGTCTCATGTGCCATCTGCATGGGACCCCAGGTCCCCCTCCTACCAACAGTGATGAGAAGTAACCCTCTTTTCTCATAAATAGGACTCTAACTTTTCCAATGCATAAGAATCATCCTCTACAACACGGTGTCCATGGTGGCTGTCATTATGCTTGAATTATGTCTGTTGTCAATACACATTTAATTCAGTTGTTGCACTTTTCTCTATGTGGCAGTTGTTGTACATGTCTCAACTTCCTTATGATGTAATTAATGTTCCCTGAGTGCAGGTTTTGTCATATGCACATTCACAGGTTCTATGTTCTTCATAGGTCTTTGAGATTTATTGAGTGAATACATGAAATAGTTTCAATGGCAATTAATTACATAAAGTATGACATGGCTGTAGACAATATTCCGTTTGAGTTTTCTATTGCACCACCCTTGTCTCCTCCATGGAATGTCATTTTATCCATATTATTTCTCTTTTTTAATGCTTACTGTCAATATTAAGCTCTAATGGCAGAGAGGTACTCCCATGGGAACTTAGGAATAAAGACAATAAATTTGCCACACATAAATTTGCATTCCTTTCTTTTCACAAAGAGCTGTTTGCTTCCTATAGATGGAGAGGGGTTCTTGTAAGCACACTCATGGGATACACAGCTGTCAGCAAACCAGAAAGCTTGGTAAGGACACTGCGGAGTCTCTGAGCCTCAGGTTCACCCCCACCCTCACTCTCTCACTCATCTTAAGGCATCGCCTTTCTATTTTTCTTTTTATTCTAGGTCAGTTCTATTCTCCTCTATATCTTGAATTTCTTCTCTACTTACTTTATACCTACTTGCTTGTTCCTTACAACTCCCCTCACATTCTCACTCACTTTAAACAGTGATATCTTTTCTACTTCAACTCTAGGGATAACTGCCTCACCAGGCATGTCTCCATAGTCACCTGCCTACAGGACAAGGACATACAAGAGAAAACATTGGGTCACATAGGAATCATTTTTAGCATTTCGGTCTTGAGATCACTGTTGGAATTATTCAATTACGTGCTTGTAGCATGAGAACATCATGGACCAATACAGAAATAAATGTGAATTATTGGTGTTCCCATAAAAATTGTTTGCAGTGGCCTCCAGATCTGCAGTACTTGACTACAGCTCTGTTTTTCTGTGCTTATCTTTACCAAGACAGCTTCTGTTGATAGTTTTATTCTGCTTATAGTTCTTCCTATAGGGGAAAAAAAGCAAGACCATTATTATAGCTTTGATGATCCTAATTAATTTGAGGGTTTTGCAGGCTACTAAATAAGATGAACCCCTTACAATGTAATGAAAACAATAGTGATTTGTATCTTGGTACTCACAGATATGAACGGATGATGATGTATAATGAGGACAACCTGACTAGGGTATGAACTTGTCTTTGGGAAATAGTGTCACCTTATAATGGAGCAACTAATATTAAACCAGTTTCAGAGACCTCTGTCCCAGGTAGATGACATCCCAAGTTCCAGTAAACCTAGGTTGGTAGAATACAGGCCATCTATGCACAGCTTCTCATCATCAAAGGTCTCTTCCTGGATAATCTGTTCACAGAAGCAGCAGTAAAGTATATATACCCACAGACATGCACATACCTTTCCCAAAAACCTCTGCGGTTCTTCAGGCATGAGACCACCAATAACTACAAGCTGTTCCACTTGAGCAGAACTGTCATAGTTAGTGAAGGAAATAAACATTTTAGAACTTTTACTATTTTTATTTTTAGAGGTACATACATTTATGAAACTTACTCTTAAAATAAACTCACCATTTGTTGCTGAAGTTAGTCACACAAACCTTGTTTATGTTTTCAAATGAAGGGGTGTTTTCACACATTCTGATTATGTATGTGTACATGCATAGAAACATATGTAAAAGACAGTATTCTTGATATTTAAGAAGAGCTAGAAAGATGCACTGTTGTCTGAAATCCAAGTACACAACATACTGAACTATCTAACAGTCTATGGAAGACACTAACACTAATGTATCCAGTCCGTAATTAAATATGGACTTGTTTTGTGTGCCTTCTTCATATACTGTAAGCTTAGCCTTAGCTTTCTCTTAACCAAGGGTGCACCACATCACAGAAGTTACCCAGAGGGAAGTAGAAATCTCTACATTAACTGGGATGGCATGTGTGAAAGAATTTTAGGGAAGCCAGAAGTACTTTCTCTTCAAGCTTTCTTTCAATAAAAGAAAATAGCATTGTTACATATGCAGGAAGGAAATATGACACAAAAGTTAAAACTTTCCTCTGTTTCCTGAAACAACATATTCAAAACGTCAAGATTTCAAAAATATTCCAAGAAACCAATCATGCTGAGCCAGAAATGGATGCTTTTGATTATAAATATCCTGGGGAAGATGGTGGCCAACAGCTCTTGGTGGGATCTATCTTGAAGTCAGTGGGGACCAATCTAAGAAAGTAAGTACTCATCTGCTACTATGAAGCAAAAGCAGCGAGCCCAGATACTGGAGGTCTACGCGAAGAGAACCTCCAGACCATGGTTAATGCTTCCCTTCATAAAGTTACAGAATCAGTGATGTTGCTTGTTTCCCATTGATTGTTTTAATTCTGACAACCTGTTAGAAGAGTTTAAACAAGAGTATTATAGATGTTAAGTGCCCTTAATCCCTGGATCCTTGAATTCTAGAAGACAAGACAACATAACATGATAGAAATTACTTACTCTGAGAACTCATGAGACATGGTGCTAGGTCATTCTACAACACTCTGCATCTGCAAAATTATACAAGCTAAGTTTCCAAGAATTCCAGTGGGGAATCACTGTTTGGTTCAAATAAAACTTTCTAGCACCTCCCAGAAAATGTGCAGAGCATCCTCTAAGAATGGGTAAGGGAGATAAGAGGAGACAGAAAGACAGGAGACTGGGAAGAGGAAGGTATTTGTGATGTACACATTTTTTTTAAACATATTGTAGAACAGAAGCACACACCGTATATGTATGCATTGCTAATCCTCACTACACACAGATTCAATACTTGAATATTCATTTACAGCCCACAGACTCAATAAGGTACTTTTTAAAAATGTCATCTGTAGGTATGTGAGGAACAGCCCACAATTCAGGTCTCCTGCTGCATGTTTCCAGTTAACGCTGAGCAAGGCTAAAGGACTACCAAATGTTCCTAAAGCGGAGAGGGTTGTGATGTGCCTTATGAAGAAAATATGTGAGGTACTTTAAGCTTCAATGGTATTGATTATGAACTCAATGTTACTAAACCATAAGTATATGTATATATAGGCATACACACAAACACACACACACACACACACACACACACACACACATACACACACACACTCACACATAAGAAGAGAGAGAGAGAGAGTCATTCATTACCCAGGAATGCTTTGTCACATCTTCCAACATTTCATCCCCTGTTTATTATTATTATTTAATTAGTTGTAATTCTTTTCCTCATTCCAAACATGTATTGATCGTAATTTCAATTCTCTCTCTTGCTGGTGTCTTGTTCATTTCAAGTACTCCAATTTTCCTTTTTAGGACAGACTTTCCTTGTGGCTTACTGTATATTTGGACAGCCCTAGCACTGCTTGGAGACACTCAAGGTTTAGCTTTGCCCTGCTGCTTCTCAATGTACTGTTCTCCTTCCTTTCTTTACTCATTTAGTTGTCAGTTTCACGGCCTAATCCGCCTCCTCTGTCACCCCACCCCCACCCCGACAGTGTCTGGTTCCTGATCTCAACCTCTTTAGAATGCTTGGCCCTCATCAGCTTCTCCCTTGCTGAGTGTGGATTTATGCTCCCACCAGATTTTCCTACTGGCAAAGAAAGTTCTCCATTGCTCCCTTCCCCGAGGTTTGCTTTCTAGCTACACATTATACTTCGGGAGACTCCTTACTCTCAGGTGTTCTTGGAGATGCTAATTGCTGGGTCCATACACAACATCCTTGTTGTGTTGTCCGCCCCCCACCCCGTTTTGTCCAGGACATGGAGTGCCTCTCCTGTGTAACCTGATGTCCCCTAACACGTGGTGCTGCAGAAGCTCCCAGATGCCTGACTTGTCCGCTGGTTTCTAGCTACCCTCATTTATCCTGGCTTTCTACTTTACTGCGTCTTTTTATAGTTCTACATGCACAGTGTTATCTTTCTTCTTTGTAATACTTTAATAGACTTGCAGTTGTTTGAGACTTGCCCTCCAATGGGTACTGCTGCATGGCTGTAGTTTTTTGTTTTTTCCCTATCCTATCTCCTGAAATGCCAGTTTTCTCTCCCTGCACTCTTTACCCGGCACCTTCACTATCTCTTCATTTAACACATCTTCACTGTCAAATGATAATCCTCCCCAAAGCTCAAATAAGCCACCTGTATACCCCATCTCTGTGTAAGAATGAACAAGTAATTACTGCTTGGGAATGGTCATACGTGGTTGGAATCTTGAGAACTTTGATTCTTTCATCCCCTTTGCTTGTGAGCAGCTAACTAAGGAAAAAGAGCTCCAGTTCTGCCTCTGAAATCTCCCCATTCTCCCTTTTTTACGTTTGAAGATGGAGTGATCTGGTTGACACTTGGTCATGCTATGTGGCTTCTGCACTGTCAGTTGTTACTCTGGAGAAACTAACTTACCGGCTTTGCATGTTGTCCTTGAAGCAAATATAACAAGACCCAATAGATGACTGTGAAGAAGTCTCTTAAATATCCTATGACATGCTTTGGAAATCTATATTAAGACTACAGCATTGGAATCAACAACAAACCAGAAGGAGAAGGAGAAGAAGAAGAGGAAGAGGAAGAAGAGGAAGAAGAAGAGTCAAGTATTTACTTTATTCTTTTATGGAGGGAAAAATTCTATGATTTCTCTGAAGACAGTGAATTGTGTTATCTATCCTTTGGTTAAGAGGATATTATCTTTTCTTCAGCATAGTGTAATAGTTTTTTTGACTATTCTTATTTATACTTGTTTAGTTTACTTCACCTTATACTGTCTATAAACTTATTTTTATTATCTCCTTCCAGACCTGAAGCCTAGAATAAAACTCCGTATCCATGATCTCTGAAAAACAGCTCTCAGCAACATGACCTAACTAGTTTGAAAACAGGAATTTGTGAAGTAACTCATCAGGTCCAACAATGGATACCATAGCTTGGGAACCATGTAAGGGAATTTTTCTTGGTAGAGACGCTGTGAAGGTAGCACTTACATTTTCAGTGGCGTGATGAGAAAATTATGCATAGAGAGAGAAGGGAATGAGAGACTCCTGAGCACGGTCACACCAAACTGGTGACCTAAATCAGTCTAGAAGTCAGCATGCTCAACACAAATGTAATGACTGGGTGACTTCTGTCTTAATGTAGGCACTATTTGTCTACCTTTGGAAGAACTGCAGGGTCATCTCAGTGTGAGGTTAAAATGAGACTGTTACCTACAGTGCCTGAGT
The DNA here is from genome assembly GCF_949786415.1 of Peromyscus eremicus. NCBI lineage: Eukaryota > Metazoa > Chordata > Mammalia > Rodentia > Cricetidae > Peromyscus > Peromyscus eremicus. The sequence goes on along the minus strand of NC_081432.1, from coordinate 50,531,815 downwards.
TCAGTGGGAAGAGCATAATCCTTCCATTGTTCTGACTCCTTGCGGGCTCTGAACCTAGAGCAGCAGCCTAGCTTTCTTCTAAATACTTGAATATTCATTTGATATTCATTACTGTCAAACAGTAGCCTGTAAATTAGTTCCATTTCTTCTACTTGTCAACATCTACATGAATAACAACAGTAACTTCTGAATTCGGGAGCATATGCTGAAGATTTTAAATGGGGTCCCTAAGAGTCATTATTATTACTATTCTACTTCTGTGACCTATGCATTTGGTGAACTGAAATAAACCTACATCATTTTATCACTCTACATTAGAGGTTCTCCGATGATAAACATGCATTTTCAAGGCCATATATTAGCCTTCCAGTTACAAGGAAAATTCAGATTTCTGGAGCCAGATTATAGATATTTTTCTTGAATATAGAAACTCCTAATGACTAAGACAGAGTATGCAGTAGACATTTTTAAGGTCAATGCCACTTGCCCATGTTTAGTCTGTTTCCCTTACATCTTGCTATTGCTCTATCCCATTCCCTATTTCCTCTTCTACCCTTAATTGCAATTATTATCCAGGTATTCATCATGGCCTACTAACTTTCTCATTACTGCTTTCCTTGTAATTTTATCTCCAGTATTTTAAAGCAGCATCCCCAAGCTACTGTAAACACACAATCGGAAATTCCACCAAAAACTCAGCATCCCCAAAGTTAAACTCATTTTTATCACCTCTTACATCCCTTAACTTGTTATGCCACCTGAAGTCTTGGTCTCACTTAATGGCCCCACTGTCTATATAACGACCCAACCCAATTACCAGAAATAACAAATCTATCTCTCTTTTATCTTCTATATTTGATAATTCATAAATACCATTCCAATATAGTACCATATTTTTTTCTTCTCTTGCATCATTTCCCCAGTCTGCATCCTAGTTCAATAACAGTTTCAAAGCAACCATCTCTGCTTTCAAGCTCCTTCAAGCCATCATTTGTAGTTTTGGCTGAGTGGTACACCCAAATGAGAGCTAGTGATCATTGCATGTGCTGGTACATGCTTGTAATCCCAGGACTCAGGTGTCAGCCTGGGTTTGATAGAGATGTAGAGACCAACCTTCACTACATCAGGAGACTCCATTAGGAAAGAAAGAAAGAAAGAAAGAAAGAAAGAAAGAAAGAAAGAAAGAAAGAAAGAAAGAAAGAAAGAAAAAAAGAAAGAAAGAGGGAGGGAGGGAGGGAGAAATAAGGAAAAGAGTAAAAGAAAAGAGAAAAATAGAGAAGTCATTATTGTTTACCTTAGTTCTATCTCTTTCAAAGACTGTCCAATAGGTAAAAGTGAAATCCTAGAATTTTAGAATGGAAATACATATTATTCCTAATTTTATTAACAGTTTTAAAAGCAGTTACCACACTAATGGAAGTATGTGTATTTTAAATATTATAGCTACACACAGCTCTCACATACAACACTAATATTATATTTTAATATACCCTGTTCCTATTTCACAAATTAAGAAAGCTGGTATGGAAAGCATCTCACTCCTGGCTATCAAATCAGTAGGAGCAAAGCTGAGGTCGAATTTGAACCTAATCGTCTACTTCTGTGAATCATCCGCTTTGTGGAATGACTAGCATCGGACACATTATCTTCTGTGGCTTTGAGGTACATGAGAAACTGGATCTATGGCTACAGACCAGGACATATGAACTGCAACATTACAGTAATAAAAGATCATCCTGCCATAGAGTAAAAATAGCCTCATGAGTGTTACAAAGAGAATAATGCCCAATGTGACTGCGTTTGCAAAAGCCGCATCTCTTCATGTACAGTTAAAATCAATTAACTTTAAAATTTCCCGATAATCTTAAATAACTGAATGAATTTAAGGTTTTTCTTCTTTTCGCTCAACTGGCTCATTTGACTTTCCATTGCATAACAGAGGAAAGACAAACTCTCTGATGAGGAATGCAGTGTGTGTGTTCATGCTGTTAGCGTAGCCACGTGTGTAGTCTAAATATGCACTAGTATACATATACACACGTAATAGAAAAGTAAAAACGATTTTCAAATTTGAGAATTGCTACATTTAGGAAACTCGGTCTTCTGACAAACTCATACAAAAGATGTTAAAAGGATCACTAGGAATTTCACTATTAATGCAAAAAAAAAAAAAAAAAGTTACGTGGCCAGTCTGTTTCCCATGTTGCAATGTTGCAACCAAGTAGAATGTTGAAGAGCACACCTATAAGCTTGAAAAAAAATGAAAAATAAAATGTAAGTGTGGACACCTCACCCAGCATAAATGACTGTGGCTAGTCGATGTTTGGGTTTCCAGTAGTTTCACGCCGCTGGGTTGGGGTAAAACATGCTCCGCTGGCATTTTCATTTGCCAAAACAGCCATTTGCAATTAAAAATTAATATTGGCATTACTTCTTTGCAAGCAATTACCAAAAGGCTTCTGGCTATCTTCCTCATTTATAGTGCTTCTTGCACCACGGCTTGATTCCATTTTGAAATACTGTTCTCATATTTTTGCTTCTTTTATGCCATACTATTCTATGTTGATATATCAACAATTTTAACGTTTTTAATTGGGTGATGGACCTCAAGTATATTTTGGACCTCAAGTACAAAAGTATTTATTTGTATTTTAAAAAACAGACTGATTTGCCATGGTATATATTATATTACTATATTAGCTGAGTATAAAGCAGTATAAATTGAGCCCCTCTGCACCGAAGGGGAATAAGTAGTTTTTAACGAATGCATTTTAAATAAAATGCAAATTTCAGTTTCTATAGATACAGACTTAATTTGGAACAGAATTCTTATGCAAATAATAAACAATTAATTAGGTCTAATGGCATCAGACACAGAAAGTAATCAGTAGAGTAAAATTTCGTCTACCAAATGGGAACTAGTATAGTCTAGAGAGTTGGAATATCGGTAAATGAAATAAGATGCGCACATGGATCACAGCTATGCAAAAGAGAGTTCTGGGTGTTAGCGACTCAGGAGGGGAACTGTAGTTTTAGGGATTATGTGCACATGGAGTGGAGAGAGGTAATGAACAGGGTCCTTCTCCAATCAGAGGCGTGCTGTGCTAAATATTGGAAAGGTGACTTTAGCTATGGTGTGGCACATAGAACTTGAGGAGTAAGGCATGAGGTTAGAGCCATGAATCAGGAGGTAATTATCCAGCTCAGAATTGAGGAGGGGAATGATTAAAATACCAGATAACTTTGCCCTCCAAATACTTGGTCGCTTCTGTGATAGTACTTTAGAATCATTCCATTCCACTGCCTCACTTGGGTCACAGACACTATTATGCCCATGCATAGATGGAGAATCAGAAACCCAAAGGCTCAAACGATTGCTCCACATCAGTTACTTAGAAAAGCTAGAGGTCAAGCAGTCACCTTCTGAGGTACTTCTAGCATCTCCAAGAAAATTGCAAAGACCTGGTATTTCTTTTAGTTTTGGCTTACCTAAAACTTCTGCATGGAGTACTTCCAAAGAAAACTACGTCCTCACTCAAGTTAGCACTTAACAAGGCTCTGTTAGATACAGGAGACCTTGTTAAATAATTAAGATTCAGAATTAAGTATACTTTCTGTTCAGGAAGTTTTCCCTCATACTGAAGGTCTGGGGCAAGATGACATCACCACCACAAAGGTGAATGAAGCACCATTATTATACTATTCATGGCATCCCCAGAATGCAATGGAATCTAAGACAATCTACCTCATCCATACCAACTGCCTGGAAAGGTGCTTAAGAAGTTGCTTTTGTATTGTAGTTTGAAGAAACAATGAAAATTGGAAATATATATTGAAAATTCAGGGTACACTGAGTGGAAAAAACTCAACAGCATAGCATGAACAAAAGAATAGTGTGAACCACAGGACAAAGTAGGCCAGCAAGGCTAGTAATCAGGAGAATGGGATCTTGGAGTGTCTGTGACTATAATTAAGCCAAAAAGATGACATGAGGGTCTTGTAAACTGCCCCAAAGGACTGGAGCCTAATTTATATAACTACTAACCACACATCCATGTACTAAAATCATACTTACAACTTGTGTCATTCCAAATAGACTTCGGCTACAAAGGCCTTGTTCTTCAAGAACATCATTCAGAAGAAATCTAGTGAAGTCTCATCAACTTCCTAGCTTCTGGATTGTAGTTCTATTACACTGTTCTGGGCTATCTTCCAATTCTTACACATCCATCCTTTTGCTGATCCATCCCATTGTTTTTTCATTCATTGTTTTAATTACCATAAGCTGATAAAGGTTTCAAAATCTAGGTATAGGATCAAGACATTTATATTAACCTCAAGATGTTTTAAACAAACTGATTCTTTCAAAAATATTTTCTTATGCGACTTCTGTGTGCTTGAAATACTAGAGGTTGCTGACCTAAAGCCAATAAGACAAGACTAAGGCTGGGTCCTGTTCCCATGTCTTACAATCGTCACTCAAATGACTAAGAATGCCTGAAATTCTACTTGAACAAATCTTAAGTCTTTACATTTCTGTAAACTTGGGTCTTCACAGTTTGCCATATAAATTACTGAATGACACTCCTATTTCCCCCAAAATCACAGGTTAGAATCATCCTCATTAACCCCCTTGGATGGGTGGAAACATGCAATCAATTCTGTATCTTTAACATTTTTTAAACAAATGACTGGAGTACTTGGCCCTAAATGAGACATCACACCTCTCCCCTTACCCAGCAAAGCTCTGGAACATCAAACAAGAGGGTGCACAGAGATTCTAAGAGCCAGAGGTTGGGAGAACCCACTGCAACATGACACAGCACCATCGGGACACGACATAAATGCACATCAGGTGTGGTTGCCTGCACAAGACCAAAGCAGTTAACATTCCAGCATGGACCATGGATGGGTTCTCAAGACTCCATCCCTAACTGCAGAGTTATTATCAGCTGATGGGATGATAGGGAAGGAAACGTTTTTCTTTAGGTTGTGCCTGTGCCAGTGAAGAGCCCTACACCAGTGGCATCCAGGCAACAAGAACTGGAGTTATTAAAGAACAAGATATGAAGTTAGGATGGGAAAGGGGGAGGAGATTTAAGAGAAGTTGGGAGGGGGGAATAGGAAGTGGGAATGCTCAAAATACATCGTACAAAAGTCTCAAAGAATGAATTTTAGAGGAAAAAGAAACATTTCTGACTGAATCTCCTTTTATCCCCATGGTTAACTCCCTTAGTTCCTTGGGCAATCATCTCTCCCCTTTCCTGCAGCCTAGGACATAGAGAGCCAATAGATATTTTCAGGGTGAATTTGATAAAAAACGGTAAGAAAGAATGGAATCCTTGTACAACTGTTACAGCCTAATTACACACCATACTGACTCCATTGTAAATTCCCTCCCCCAATTCATTTTCCCAACTAAGATGTAATTCTCTTGATTTTCACCATTCATTAACCACGTCGGCCTACAGGATAAAGACAAGATTCCATGTCCATCATCATAGGCTACTGAAAATTAGCTGCATGCCCGCCCCCACCCCCGTCCTTTTCTTGAAGATGGCTTTATCCTGCAAGAAGTTTAAAGTACTTACAGTGACTGCACGTCCTCGACCCCACACTTTCACTAAAGCTATTTTCTCTGTCAAGATTGCTCATTCCCCCTGTTCTGCCCATCTGAAACGGGCTACTTCGTTGTCCAAACTCAGCCCCTGTCTGACTTCCCCTTTGAAGACTGCTGGCTCTTCTGCTCTCTGTCACGTTGTCTTCTCTTTTGCACGAAGCTTTGTGACTTATTTTCTCTGTCACAGTACTGACAGCATCATTCCACACTTGTTGAAGTGCTTACGACCACCCCAATGCCGTTCCTCCCTGAAGTCAGAGGTCTTCATCTCATTAATTTGGAAATCAGCACATTCCTCAGACATTCAGATACGTGTAAAGGAATAAGTCTACGAATGATATAATCATATTTGGCTTTTGCTAATAATACTTGTGTCAGAGTGGCAGCTACAAGGTTGGAAATAGCAGTAAGATGGCCAGGCAGCAGAGGAGAGGTTGAGAGAAACAGGGAGGGGCAGAGAAAGCAGCAAAGGACAGAAGAGACATATCTGGAAATATATTCCAAATTAAATGAACAAAATTTAATGATCAATTGGATGGTCGATAGTAGCTAGTGGGGGAGGGGATGACTCCAGGGTCCCTAGCTTTGGTGAAATATTCTAGTTTGAAGTATTTATGAAATTTCATCCACAGTACTAAATCAGGCAAAGATACTTTGGGCAATGTGATGTTAGATGGAAATGTCGGCATGGATACACCTCTCAGGGTTTCCTGTGACAGGCCTCAGGACTGACCACATTTGCTGTACTAACGCAATTTTACATTAGGAATCCTATCACGAACTCCGCTACAACTACCATAATTCTTCTAAATTTTCCCCAAAGAAGGGCAATTTAAAAGGAACAAACAACTCAAAGAAGTCATCTCCTATTTTAAGAGCTCATCTAGTTAATTGTATCACAGCTGAAGACAGAACACACTGCTGCCCAGGGACTCCAAAAGAGCAGGAAGTGCCTGGATCGCCTAAGGCCCACAAATTCAGAGGAAGAAGTCACTTGAAGCAGGTCATCGCTGTTCTTGCCAGCATCCTTACCAGTAGTCTGGGATATATACGCATAAGACCCCATTTTAGACCATTAAAATATCATTATAATAATTATTTTTACATATTTTAACACAAAATTCTCTTTACCTGAAGCATAATATTAAACATACTTCTCTTATTTCTTGGCAGTGGAAACACTGGGCTAACCAAGTAAATTCATCCCTGAAGTGCCTCATTAATCACAGTGTACTTGTTCTTGGCACGGAGCTTAATACGCTACAAAAACTGTTATTAAAGTATGATTTGAGGATTCCCAGGCTGGCAGGGCATTAGTTAGTTACACCTCTCTAGAAATTATTTTCTTATAGTTTCCTGTAATGGTCTTATTAGACTTACAGCTCAAAGTAACCTTGCTTTGTTAATTTAATGTGTAAATTCCTGCTATTCAAAACCTCATTTAAAATCCTAAGTGGCGATTAGCCCTCTTCCCCTGCTCCCTCCCCCCAGGCTCTGCAGTGATGGTGGACCATCTCTCCAGAAGCTGACGCTGTTCATTCTGATTTTGTGCTAATGTGAATCTTGCATCACCATGTAGCTGAGCTGCTCCAACTCTACAGCCTTAAGGCTCTTCGAAGTATCTTGGAGAACTTTACATTAGCAGTACTGTGTTGACAAGCACATAACTTATGTTCAATTTACCACTGAATTCACTGAGAAAGCTGGTTAGCAGGCAAGTACTTAAACTAGAACCCTTTGAAAAGCCATTTGTTAAAGTTAAAAAAAAAAAAAGCCAGAAGCCCATAACAATTGACTTAATAGCTAGACGTCAAAAAGAAAATGTTGTATTTTGAGAAATTTTCATTCAAGTTTGTAAACAAGGCTTAGGTGACATCGGTATGTGCAACAACAGAGGTTGTGTCCAGTCCCCTCTGAATCCATAACATGTAGTCCACTCAAATAAAATGCAGTACATTGCATCATATTTAAAACTCAATCATGAATATTTTGAGCATGTTCTAAAAATATCATCATCCATACTGTGGATATTTACTGCAAATTAAGCCTCATCATCGCTAAAAATTTTCAGTCTATTCTGACAGGTCAAAATAATTTATTAGGCTCATTAAGTACTAGATTAATTGCACATCAACCCAAGGAGAGGAGCTTAACAAGTGTTCGGGGTGTTTCCCTATCATTAATTACATCCGAATCCATGTAACGCTTCCGTCAACAAATGATAGAACTTATACTTTGGAGGCAATGATGATACAAAACAACATTCCCTGCGTGTGCCTTGAAAACACATAAAGCTGGCTGGAATAGTCCACCTAATCCTACATGTTCACATCAATCTGGAACTGTAAAAATTTCCAGACACCAGGGCCCCAGAGTGCAGACTCCACCAATTTCCTGAGTTCTACCTGATCATATTCCAGGTCCACCTATTTACAAAACCAGTCCCTTCTCTCTGGTTATTATTATTTTTTAAGTTTCCTGGGTTGGTGCCAATTCTTCATTCCAGGGGAGGGATAAGTATAGGATGGTATGCCTCATTTCTGAAAGAATTTTTGTGTGTTCCAAGCATACTTTACTAAGTAAGAAACTAGGGATCAGTCAGTATGTGTCTGCAACTTTCTCTGAAGGTCTCCCAAGGCTAATATATTTCACTTTAACATAAGGAAGGAAGAGACGGACAAGGAGGGTGGAAAAAGAAGACGGGTGTTCTTTAAAAACAGTAAATTAGACAGGGTGTAAAGGCATAAAAACAACTGTAAATCGTCCAGATAAACCAAACTCTAGCAGGAGATTGAATGAATGGACGTTGTGGGAAAAACAGTAGTAAACGTTAGAGCCACTGAAAGGTTTTTAATGCCTAAGGGAAAAATAAACATTTGCTTCCAATCATTTTCTCATTAAACATTCTCTGCTAGATGGAGAGGCTTTACACACACACACACACACACACACACACACACACACACACACACACACACACACCACTTTGTCTCAGCGCCATAAATGCCAACTAAACCCGCTGCTTGATCCAGGTCAGAACTGGCCCCTTGAGTCTCTGCCATAGCACCTTGGGCCGTGTTCCTGAACCCAGGGATCCCCACTTGCTGCTGCCGCCGAGTGGAGCAGAGCTTGGACGGCCCGCTAGCACTCCTAGACTCAGGCCACCTCTCTGTGGCAAGGACTACAGGCACTGACAGATTTTCCGTTAGTGACAGCTGTGATGGTGGCCAAGCGTGTTTCCGGACGGGCGCGCTTAAAACCTAGTCTCTCTCTCCACCATGTAGCAGCTTCCTCTGCTGGACCCTAGGGCTGACTGTGGACCCACCCTTCACCTTCTCCTCTCTACTCCATCCCACCCTTATACACCCCTTCTATACACTCTCCAGCCTCAGGTTGGTGCACATCATCCCAGAGCGTTTCCCAGCTCCTGGGCGCCCCACTCAGTTAAGTTTACGTATGTCAAGACCTAATCACTCCCGATTATCTGAGTCGCCTAAATCCTGCCTCTGCCTTCAATCTCCCAGGTACCTGGAACCGCCTGGCAGTTCCTTGGGTGCTCTGGGGCAAAATGGTTCAAGCCGAACAAGTGCGAGAGGTGGGACAAGAGAGATGGAGGGCTCCGGAGGACCTATCGCAAACACGTGCAAAGAAATAAAAACCACCACGTGTGTGTATATGTGTGTGTGTGTGTGTGTGTGTGTGTGTGTGTGTGCGCGCCCGCGCGCGCGCGCGCGTTTCCGCGCCACGAGCCAGGGCGCGGGCTCCAAGCGCGTCCCGGGGGTCCAGGCGCAGGGAGGGGGGGGGGCTCCCCATCAGCGGGCATGGCTTGGGGGTGGGGGGCGCACAGGGAGAAAGGGGGCGCGGGTTACTCACACGAACGCGTGGTAGACGAACGCCCAGCCGCGGGGTCTCTCCAGCACGTTGTACAGATAGTTCTGCACCCGCCGGTACTTGACGTTGCGCCGACAGCTCTGGCTGCTGGTGTAGGAGAGCGGCTTCCCCAGCAGGCTCATCCGGGCCCCCTGCTTGCCCCGGCGGCTCTCTCTCAGGCCGCCGCCGCCGCCGCCGCCGCCGCCTCCTCCGAGCGCCGCCGCGCGGGTGCCGAGCAGCAGCAGGCCGTCGCCCCTGGCGGCCGCCGAGTTCAGCAGCACCCTGCCGCGGCCGGACTCCACATCCTTCATGCCGCTGCCGGGGCGCCCCCCACCCGCCACGGCCGCCGCCGCCGCGCCGCTCCTCACCCAGAGCCCGGCGGCACCGCCCTCCTCTCCTCCCGCGTGGTGGCGGGGCATGGCATCACCACCGGCACGGCGAGGGGGGCGCCGGCGCCTGCGGCGGGGGCAGCGACCTCATGTGCGCGGGCAGGTCGGCAGGAGGAAGCTGGCAGTCGACGGGGCGCCCCCCGGGGCGGACGAGCTCAGTGGCCTGGGGCTCCGGGAGGGGGGCGGCAGGGTGTGCGGAACAGGCACCCCCCGGGGGGGGGGGGTGTCCGGATTTCTGCCGTTGCCAATTCCAAATCCGGACCTGTTGGGGGCGTCACTTTGAGAGGTGTCCCTGGCTCTCCTTTAGTCCCGCGGCTGCCACTCCCTCCTCCCCCGAGTGTCCACGGGCCGGGCCGGAGGGGTGTGCGGGATGCCCCAAAGCACGCTCTCACGCGTGCACACTCAACCCCGGGTGGGCTCAGTCCATCCCCCTGCCCCCAGCAGAACACCGGCCTGATCCTAAGTCCGTCTCCCAGGCCGGAGTTTAGGTCGGTTCTTCCTGAGGCTTAGAGCTGTCCGGAGAGTGAAGTCCGCCCGGTGCCTCGTGAACAAACTGGACGAGCGGGTCTCTGGGCTTCTCCCGCCGCTATGCCGCGCCTGGTCCTGCCATCCTCCCGCAATGGGTGTGGGCAGGAGCGGCTCGGTCCTGCCCTCCAGGTGCTGGCTAGCCTCGGAGCCGGTGCCAGCGGGGGCGTCGCTTCGGGCAGTGGCGCTTGGGTTCCCGCGCTGGAGACCAGTCCTCCGCAGTTCAATGGACACACCCGGAGACCGCCAGGCAGGGACCCAGCAGCTTCCAGCGACTCAATCCAGCCTGCAGCCTGTGACTTTCCATCCTAGACTCAGACAGCATGCCCGAGAGTCACAGAACATCCTTCCCATCCCCAGGGATGGGGTGTGGGGAGGGCGTACAACTCCAAAGTGGCTCCTTTGCAGCAAGGGAGCTGCCGTGGGGCTCCTCCTGACAGAGAAGCCTGGGAAAATGAACCCACATCCCTCCTTCAAGAAATTTCCATTTAAGTGGGAGAAAGTCATAAAACTGCTTAAGTCTCTCCGCAGTGGTGGTGGCGTCCCCAGTGAGTGGGAGAGGGATTCTGGAGGGTGGGGAACCCAGAGCCTGCCTCTCAGCTGGGATGCTGTAACTTACAAGGTTAGAGACCTGTTAAGGGGAACCTCTGACTGGGTCTCCTACCACCTCTGGCAGATGGGTGCCCCAAAGCCCGCGCTCTTGGCTGAGAGTGGAGCCAAGGTACCGCTGGCTGGGAACTCTGGCTTTCAAAAACATTGTTAGCAATTAAACAACCGATTCAGCGTTGGGGAAACTGAGAGCATGCCAGGCTTGGGAACTACTTCCAAAAGAGCAGCCTTCCTCCCAAATCTGAAAAAAAAAAAAAATAATAATAATAATCAAGTTCAACTGAACGATGCTTTCAACAGAAAGCCCTGGTAGACAGTAGCAAGGTGGTTATACCGTGTGCCCTTTACATTTCCTTTAATATCAAACAGTACTAAGGCAAAAATCTTATCTCATTTGTCTCACCCATAGGAGATAATACTTTACCAGCACCCCCCACCCGGTGCATACACCCACGCCCACGGACAGCTGCTCTCTGCAGTCACAGCGGCAGCCAAAAGTTTTTTTTACTTTTACTTTTATCATTATTGTTTTGTAAAGACCCCCTCCCTGGCTCTTAGAGTCAGCAAGACCTTTCTTCCCTTAAAGCCTCCCGGGCAGTAGGCACTACTAACTCCTGGCTCTGTGCAGCTGGCAGCCACACCACGTGACTGTGAGCCAAACACCAACACCCAGAGTCACTCCTGCCTTCCCCTAATACACTTCACACCCACACACCGTGGAGGTGCTAGAGAGATTGCTCCGCGCCCTGCTATTCAAGGCAAAGGCAGAGAGCGTCCTGGAATAAGCTCTCCAATCCTAGAGCTGCACGGAGACCCTGGCTGAAGGCGGCGAGAGTTCGGTTGCAGCTATATTTAGACTCCCCACGGAGTTTCTGTGCAGGGACTTTCAGGGTGAAAGATGTAGAGACTTAAAATGACTCGTGTGCATGCTTTGAACGTGAAGATCTTAGCTTTTCTGAAAATAGGAAAATGAAAAGGCCACTTCCCCTTGACGAAGCCGTTTTCTTTTCTGTAAGCTTCTACTACTGTGGTTAGCTGGCCTTCGCCTCACTCAGGGGCTGGGCCCCACATGCAGGCAGGAAATCTCCCAAAGGCAAGACACAAGAGCATGTTTCCCCTCCAGAAAGCTCCAGGAAGTCAGGTGCTTAACGTCTAAATGATGCTTTCCTTGGATGCAGGGATGATACCAAGGAAACTATGGTGGTGTCTATTTCGAAAATGCCAATATACTGGGGTGGGAGGGTGACAGGGACAGCTGTGGTTAGTAAGGGTTATAGCTGTTGAAGACCTTTGTAACTATGTCTCGTAAGTGTCATCCATTTAGCCACAAACCTATAGAAGGAGGCCTGTCTGTGTATCCACCAAGAGTTGCTGCATGGGCCACTAGGAACCCAGCATCCTGGCTCCCAGTTGCAGTGTCGGTTCCAGCTCCAAGTAAAGGAATGGAACAGCACAGGGCAAGCCGGGATCTACCGCACTGCCTACTACTACTGGAACGGGCTGTTCTAGGTGCAAACCGTAACTACCATTCTGCTCTTTCGTTTCTGGGAAGGAAAGACCAAGCGGTCTAGCGGAACCTCTTCCTGGGCCTTGGTCGCTGCCATACTTTCTTCGCTGTTCAGTAACTTCCCTCGATAGCCAAAAGTCAGCTCGGAAGAAAATAAAGTGTTCGCAATTAATCGTTGTATTGTTGTCACTGTTCCTTTGAATACAGGTGTTGCTAGGAAACTGCCTTCTCTTTCTTTTGCTGAAGTATCAGTTTAGAGAGTAGGGCATAGTCAGACATGCATAAAATAATATCACACGTCTTCCATGACTAGCACATAAGAATTTTACAGAGAGGTGATGGTAAAGGTACATGACAATTCCACTTATTTATTTATTATCTATTTATTTTGGTTTTGTGCAACAGGATCTCACTCTGTAGCCCAGGCTGTCCTGAGGCTGGCCTCTAACTTGTGAGTATCCCCTTGCCTGTGTCCTGAATGCTGTGATTACAGGCAAGACCCAAAAGGCTTATCCAGAGAATCACTTTAAAAAAAAAAAAAAAAAAAAACCAGAGTTCATTTACTAACATAGGGCATGTGAGTTGATTGGTAGTCCCTCATCTTTAAGATGATTCTGCTTTAGCCAGGTGTTGGTGGCCCATGCTTTTAATCCCAGCACTATAAAGGCAGAGACAGGCAGATCTCTGTGAGTTTGAGGCCAGCCTGATTCTACAGAGTGAGTACCAGGACCGTCAGGGTTACACAGAGAAAACCTGCCTTGAAAAGCTAAAAAAACAAAAACAAAAAAACCAAACAAACAAACAAAAAAAAAGATTTGCTTTCAACTATTTCTTTGTGATGCCTGCCTAAAATTTATGACCTTGGAAACTAAATTCTCTAAAGTCTGTATAGGGATGGTTTCAGTTGAATATAGTTACTAGAAAATATTTTATTTCAGTGTTTCAACGTGTTTCCTGTCCTGTTTTATATTCTTTCTGACCATTACTCTGGAATATCATTAGAAATTCCACACATAGGCTAGAGATGCATGCATAACTTTTAGCATCTCAAAAATAAGGCAAAATAAAGAGATTTGGACTTCACTCAAAGATCAGAGACTCCATTACACTCTTCCTCTTCTTCTCCTCCTCCTTCTTCTTCTTCATGGCTATACATTTTACTGTTTGTCTTAGCCCCGACACAGCATAACTCACAATCAAAGTCATATACATTGTGCTGATCAGCTTGTGTGGTGTCAAAGGCACTCCACAGGAATACAGATGTGCTTCGGTCTGGTATGATGTTCCTGAACTAGTCAGAGTAGTAATGATAAAAGAAGTCGAAAAACTTAGAGGAATAAGAAAATTTACTAATACAGTATAGTGGAACTCCATGGTTGCTCAGTGACTTTCACAAAGCCTAGTTATAACAATAGGCCAGGAGGCAGAACCTTCTGAATGGAATGCCCTTTAAACTATATCACTCTTCTCTTTAGCTTTTATTTCTTTTGTGGCAATACATAATCATGCCAATAAGCATAACAGCTATACCACATTTTGTAGGTATTTATCATTATAGCCATTGGCTCAGAAAACTTATTTTCTCATATTAAAAATGCCAGTATGGTATACCAAAATATAATTTTTTTAAATTCAGAATAATTATTTCTAAGAGCTATGATCCAAACTTTTTCTTTTTTTTTTGACAAAAGCTTCTTAAGATGTTGCCCCAACAAGCTGGTACCAGCACAGTATCGGAGACCATCTGAGGCTGGACAGACAACTGCTGGAAGTTCTAATAGTTGGAACCTGAGGCCTGCATTGCATTGTCAATGAGAAATGACTACCTGAAAAGAGCCTGGCCCGAAGGCACAGAAAGAATGTAAGAGGTGTGAACTGAAGTTCTGGGAAAGAGGCCACACCTGTGCTGAACATTCTACAAGGCTGATAGAATGATTGGAACTTCTCTGGTTCTAGAGAGCTGGAATGTCGTGGGTCTGTTAGGTTGTCTTTAGCTCCCTCAATTGTAATTAATTAACCACCTCTGTGTTTGACATAACTTCCTTTTGACTCCCAGATAAAATCTTTTCAGCTTCCACCATCCCAAAGGCTAGGCATGTTATCAGATGACATCTGAGGCCTGTAGCAGGAATTTTCTTGCTTTGTTGATATTCCTGAAATAGCTGATATTTCCACTGACGTAGTTTTAAATATCTTCATTTACAGCTTTTTTTTTTTCTGTTCCATTCCTATAAAACAAAAATTCATGAAGCTGTTACTACATTGGAATATGATATTTGGAGTCACCGAAGTCATGTCCTCAGACCATGGTATCTCATATTTGGCTCCAGAATATGGTATGCCTCATTCCCTTTGAGGCGAGCACTGTGGTTTTGCTTCAACAGAATGTATGCGGCTGTCAAGAGATGTTTTGTAAGGTAACTGAGGGACTCAAAAGGTCTCACTATTTTAATTCCAACAGCTATCTTCTTTTTTTTTTTAAGAACTTCCCAAATATTGTCCTAATCAACATTGCCAAAGCAAAATAATTATAAATGCTTATGTGGTTCAGGATGTGCTAATAGTGGCTTAAATAACTATGTCATTTGGTTTTAGCAGTAACCTCATAAGTATGTGTTTCAAAACCAAAATTCAGGTTATATTTAAAAACAAGAAGAATCTTCAGCCTTCCTGTGAAAACAGTCTCCTTATACAGATTTTTTTTTTTTGAGAATTTTAAAGCAGCCGTACGTCTCAAGATATTAATGTTTTGGCATCGTATTTATATTTTGATCCTTTTCCTAACACTAGCTTCAGTTTCATTCATGAAACTGCTTATTTCATTAGTCTGTGCTAGCACGTGACTATGCCCGTCGGAGCTGCTGTCTTTTAGATACTGTTTACATGCTTCTTCCAGGAAGTGATTTGGATGGAGTCGTTACATTATTTCAAGATCCATACAGCTAGAAAGAGTGGAGCTGACACAGAAGTGAAAAATCTCCTGTCAGCTGGTGTACTAGAAAATTCTGTAATAATTCTATGCCCCCTAGTGGTACTGACATTTTACCATTATTCTTCAACGAGGAATTAAAGACAGATCCTTTATGAAGCTCTGACCATGTATTTTATTCCTTCTGTTTGCAATTGTCAGTCAACAGGTGTCTTACTAGCTGAAGTGGTACAAAGATGAATATAGAAGTAGTCCATGTCCTAATCAGAGGGGAAAGATGGATAAATTAAGTAATTATAACTTAGTGATGAGTTCAGAGAAGGTTCTGCAGAATGTCATAGAAAGCTACAGAGCATTTCCTGAAGAACAAGACGGATGAGCAAGGTGCTGAGGAAGAAGCAGGCTGTGGTGAAGACACAAGGGCAGAATCTTCAAAGAGACAGCATTGGAGGAAACAGAGCTGATCACGCTTCCAGAATGACAAGTAGTTGGATTGCACTCCAGCTGGGCTGCTTTGGAAGACAAAGCTATAATCAGGAGTCAGGAGAACTACCACAAGAACTCTTGGCTCAGGGACTAAGAAGAGATTAGGATTGCATCTTGTAGAACAAAGAGCCACTGAAGAACGTTGACTAAGAAACATTACCTATTCCTACTTCCACTTCCAGAACAACACTTGGTACAGACTGAGAACTGACAGAATCTTCCAGAGATGTCCATTGTTCCAAGCCTGAGGAATCAAAGATGAAAAGGATGATTGCCTAGAAAAACACATACAAATTCTTCTACACTCATAGACCAGTGCCTTATTCAATCATCATCAGAGAAGCTTCCTCCTGCAACAGATGGGAACAGATGCAGAGACCTACAGCCAGACATTAAGCAGAGAGAGAGAGAGAGAGAGAGAGAGAGAGAGAGAGAGAGAGAGAGAGAGAGAGAGAGAGAGGTAAGGGAGAGGGACAAAAAAAGGAGGGGGGAGATTGTCTTTTGGATACACAGCTTTAAATGCAATGTCTCCATCAAATCCCTCCCCTTGGAGCTCAGGGAACCCTGAGGAAGAGGAAAGCATATAAGAGCCAGAGGGGATGGAGGACCATAGGAGAACAAAAACATCTGAATCAACCAAATATGGCTCATATGAACTCACAGAGACTAAGCAGGAAGTACAGGGCCTACATGGGTCTATACCAGGTCTTTTGCATATATGTTAACAACTTTTAGCTTGGTATTTTCCTGGGATTCCTGAGTATGTGACTGAAGGAGTGGGTCTCTGATTCTTGTGCCTGTTCTTGGGGCTCTTTTCCTTCGGTTGGGTTGCTTTGTCCAGCCTTGATGCGATGATTTTTGTTTTATCTTATATTTTATTTTGCCACATTTGGTTGCTCTCTCTTAAAGCCTGTTATTTTCTAATGAGAGACAGAAAGGGATTGGGTCCAGAGGGGAAGGAAGGTAGGAAGGAACTGGGAGGCATAGAGGGAGGAGAAACTGTGATAAGGATATATGGTATGAGAAAAGAACCTATTTTTCAATTAAAGGAAAAAAATCAAAAACAAAAAGGAAAGAAAGAAAAGAAAAACATATATATGAAACCAGAAAGGAAAAGGCCTGAAAAGCATGAGCACTTAAGGTGAGCAGAAGGGACAGAAAGTAAAGCAAGATTAAGCAACCACTGAGGACCCCTACTGTGACTGCCAGAAAAAGAACCCCAAGGGGAAAATGTCAGAAAGAGATCAAATAAGGTAGGCATTTTCAGTTTAGCAATAAAGACATTTCATTTTCTTGTAGAATTATATGGTGGGGGAGATTTGAAGATGTAGGAGTAAAAAGGAATTTTCTGAAGGTGACGGAGAACTGGTAAGCAGTGGTTTTGTGCTGGAGGATGGTTCTAGACAAAACACCATGTTGACTAATCTAGGACTTGAGTGGTCCTGATGCTGCTTTTGACTGATGCGGCTTTATTGTTAACTATGATGTCCAAGGCATCTTTGATATCTTTTATTGATTTTATCTAGTAAAATGTGTCATATCTGATTGCTAATCTTAAAAAAAAAATCATGTAAAAATGTATATTTCCTGTTGAATTTTATCAAGGAAAAATGCATAATAAATAAAGCATATATTTTATTTGGTTCTGTTTGTAATGAAAAGCTGAGGACCCTGGTCAGATCATTCATGAAGAAAGGGAAAAAGCTGATACTTGTTAATTTAATGCTAGTGCTGTTGTGAGCTAGAGAAGAAAGTGAGACAGGTTTGAAATTGGTAGAATAAAGGGCATTCAGGGTCCTGGAGTGTCAGTCAGAGGTTTGTTTCATCTTTTACATATGTGTTGAAGCATAAAATTGTAGTAACAGAAAGTCTGTTAAAATTATGTTTGAATATCACCAAAGTAAAAAATAACCCTGTCTGTTGGAGTTCTAAAGAATATTTTCTGCCCTTTTCACTCGTGGGTCAGCTACAAAGTGACTAGAATACCCTATTGTTGTCAAAGAAACCAATGAGTGGCAGAGGTGACAGCCCCGAGATTATGCCATCCTGAAATCTTCAGCACATTGGTTTAGCTCTCCAGATTGCGGCAAGGGTTAGGATGAAAATACTAGGAGGAGTTGCTGAACTTTGTTGGAATCTTATTATTCAAAATAGTTCATTGGAATAAGAAGCAAATGTCCTGAAAAGGAGAGGAAAGTGAGATAACAAACAAGCTGTGTTTTCCACCCTGGTGGAAAATTTTGATGAGTCACAATGTAAGGACAGTGAGAGAGGCTGAGTATCACTGCATGAGTTTTAAAGGTTTTTATTTGAGCTGAGTGGTATGGTGGTGCACGCCTTTAATCCCAGGACTCAGGAAGCAGAGGTGAGTGGATCTCTGTGAGTTCAAGGCCAGCCTGGTCTACAGAGCTAGGGTCAAAATAGCAAGACTATACAATGAAACCCCGTCTCAAAAAAACAAAACCAAAAACAAAAACACCTACCCAACGCAAATCAGACCAATCAAAAACCATGTGCTATTTTGTGTATGAGTCTGAGTGCTAATGAGGAAAAAGAGGGGAAAAGTTGTAATTGTTCCAAAGAAGATATTTCTGGTGGTATTCTGCATAGTCTAGAGAGTGGTCTACAACAGTCATACTTTGATCATGGAATAATTGAGTTTATTAATTATATAATGCCTTAGTTAGTTTTCTGTTGCTAGGATAACACCATGGCAAAAAGCAACTTGGGAAGGGTTTATTACAGCTTGTTATAGTCCTTCATGCAGGAAAACCAAGGTCAGAATGCAAGACAAGAACCTGGAGGCAAGAATTGAAGGAGAGACCATGGTGGAATACTGCTTATTAGCTTGCTCCTTGTGGCTTGCTCAGCTAGCCTTTTTCAGAGAATCAAGCCCCCCTGCCACAGTATGGCATCACCCACAGTGGGCTGTGACCTCTTGTATCCATTAGCACTTATGAAAATGCCCACAGACATGGCCATAGGCCAATCTTATCTAGGCAGTTCTTCAGTTGAGGCTCCATTTTCCCAAGTAACCCTAGTTTTGTGTTAGGATGACAGCTGAAACTAACTATGACATGTAGCAAGTCAAAGTTAAAGAATAAGTAGCAAGCATAGATAGGTAGGTAAGTAGCTAGCTAGCTAGCTAGCTAGCTAGATGGGCAGATACACAGACAGACAGACAGACAGATAGACAGATAACAAAGCATCAAATCATGTGTTCAAAACATCCATCAAAAATCAACTGGGGAAGCTATGTTATGGCAATTAGTTAGCATTCCTTCCTGACATAGAGAGTCCAGGGCAAATCAGATTGTTCCCTCTGATGAGGCTTCCAGACAAAAGAACAAATAGCAACAGACAGAGGTGATGTCAAGTCCAGCATGGCATCCACTAAAAATTGCCTAGGGAAATTGTAGCAGGCAGCTGGAGTTGCCTATTATCTTTCTCCCCATAGAAAAGCTTCCCATGGCTGAACTTCCAGATTTTCTTCCCCACTGTAGGCACTTTTGTGTCATGGGATAAACAAAAGTAGCCTCTGTTGGAAATGGTTGACCTTCTAGCTATTCTCAAGGGCACAAGGTTTTTACTCTTGGACTGTTTTGCTGTTCTCTTCTGTTCATGTTATAATGTTAGGGGGACCACCCCATCCCCTGACAAGGGGTCCTTAAGGACACTTGACATAAATATGCTTGTGCTGTAGATATTGATTGCTTTGTATGCTGTGAATGTGTTGCTCTGATTTGATTGATAAATAAAATGCTAATTGGCCAGTAGCCAGGCAGGAAGTATAGTATAGGCAGGACAAACAGAGAGGAGAATTCTGGAAACAGGAAGGCTGAGTCAGGAGATGCTGCCAGCTGCCGCCATCATGAGAAGCAAGATGTAAAGTACCGGTAAGCCACAAGCCATGTGGCAACTTATAGATGAATACAAATGGATTAATTTAAGATATAAGAACTAGATAGCAAGAAGCCTGCCATGGACATACAGTTTATAAGTAATATAAGTCTCTATTTGTTTACTTGTGTCTGAGAGGCTACGACCCAAATGGGGCTGGAGAAAACTCCAATTACATGCTTGAAGGACACTTGATATCAATGGAGCTAAAGCAAGAGGTGGGGCAATTCCACTTCTAGGTCAGGCTTCTCAGTGATCTCAAACAGCCTATGACAATTTACAAGAAAATGAATATCAAAGGTTGTATAGGAAGATCAAAAAATGAGGAAGTAGCTGGGAGATGCAATGCCCAATATTATTTGGGGCAATGAGTATTGAAGGAGAATGAGTCACAAAAATGCATAAATATGCTCAGAAAATGGAGACAAAAAATTATAGATCATAACCTCCTGGTTCCTGAATCTCCATTCTTCTACACATGGACTTGGGATAATACCATAATCAGAGTTTTTTGTATGAATCAAATGAATTTATTTTCATAAAAGCAGTAGCAAAATTCTAACTTGCAGCAAATTCTCAATAAATGTTACCTGCAACTCCTAGTACTCATGAGAATCTAGACCTTAAGTTCAAATACGTGCCATAACCAGTGACTTGGGGAATTGCTGCTTCTTTTTCAGAAAAAAAATAAAGCTTATATAATTACTAACATTTGGCTGAAATTGAGTGGTACCCTAAGATTAGAAATATAAACCTATAAACATGGTCAAACTCAAGATAAATAAGGGGTGAAACTTTAAGTTTTGCCCATAATTGATGAAATTCAAATTTACAGATGAATGTGAAGTTTGAAAGCAAATGGCAGCAGTTACATCCAATAATATACCAGGTTGTATATTCATAGATACATAATTTATTGATGGTCACTGGATATAGGAGAACAAATCTCAACTGTTTATACACTTCTAACAGCAATCTTCAAAAGATAACCCTTTTGCATAAAATATGTATGTGAAGTTACAGATGTGTTACTGGTAGGTGTTGAATTCATTACTCTGGACTACCTCAATTTATGCTTCTAACGTTTCCTAGGTAACACAGGTTAGAGGGTTTCCTGAAAGCCTTAGGAAAGTGGCTTTTTGGGGGGGAGGTATACTAATAAATTTGCATACAATTTCTGAGGTTCATAGACTTTTGGGAACAATTAATGAAGCCTGTGTTTTAAAGGCTAGCAACAGAGTGCTTATCTCAGGTGCACAAGGCTCCGGGTTCAGTCTCAAATAACATGTATGCATACACACACACACACACACACACACACACACACACACACTAATATTTTTATTATAAACATTTGACTAAATTCTTTTCAAATCAATCTATATTTTTAGAAGGAGAAAGGGAAGGGAGGGAGGAAGGAAGGAAGGAAGGAAGGAAGGAAGGAAGGAAGAAAGGAAGGAAGGAAGGAAGGAAGGAAGGAAGGAAGAAAGAAAGAAAGAAAGAAAGAAAGAAAGAAAGAAAGAAAGGAAGGAAGGAAGAAAAGAAAGGGAAGAAGAAAAAAGACAGCTAGTCAATCTCAAAATTCTGAGGTCAGACTACAGTCAATGGAAAAGGACACAGTCACCACCTGTGTTAGAATAAAAACTAAGCGCACTCCAAGTGTGATTTCTGTTCCGCTTTGGTGAGTTTCATACCCTCATGATCAAGAGTCAAGTTTTGCCTTGATGAGACTCTTCTACCGGAGTGGTGGGTTCTTTCTTTGTGACCTGAACTTGTTTCTAACATGCTGAAATCAGAAGCCTCTTCTTCCTGATGCTCTCTGATCTCACAGAAGTAGGAGGCCTCTTTAAAGGGTATTTATTTATTTGTATGTTCAATGGGTACTGCCTGCATGCATGTCTGTGTACTATTCATGTGACTGGAAGGCAGAGGAGGGCACTGGATTTCCTGGAGCTGGAGTTACAGATGGTTGTGAGCAGCCATATGGATGCTTAGAATTGAACCCAGGTCCTCTGGAGGAGCAGCCATTGGTCTTAACCACTGATCCATCTCTCCAGCCCCTGTCAACAATTCTTGAGTTACTACTGTGTATATAGTTGAATGCTAAGAAAATATGACTGGTAGTTCTAGGCAAGCCTGGGCTACACAGTGAGTTCCAGGCTAACCTAGCCTATAGAGTGAGACCCTGTCTTAAAAAATTAACGTAGAAGATAAACACACACACACACACACACACACCTCACATTTAATGTAACATTTAGTTTATTATCATTTTTAAAAAGCTTTAACATATTTTAGATAAAATTTAAATATATAGCATGGAATGATAAAAAAGATTGTTTAAAATGTGACATTCCAAAACCAAGTAGTATGTTTTATGAGCATCATTCATTCACAGCAAGTATCTTATACTAGTGCTGATCTGGGGCCCTAGAAGAGATTATCTAATAGCTGCTTATTCACAACTTCAACAGAGGGATTTTATAAGACTCAAGAAGAAATGTAGATCTGAGTATCTATCACTGTGATGCCCATTTGAGGCACACTACCTTTCACGGTTACTGTAATAAAAAAATGTTCATTCCTGTGGTATGTGTAACTTTAGAAGTGTTTTATAAAACTAACAATAATTGCAGTTTATTTCAGTTCAGTTAACAATATACTACAGTAAATAACAATTTTCTTCATGCTATTGGCCTACTTTTGCCTTGGAAGATATGATGGAATTGAGAAATAGCAAAAGGAGATAAGTAACTTAGTAACTTGTTTAATAAATAAGTGTTGCTGCTATTACACAGCTTGTTTTTAAGCTGGCTTTGCTTAATCAAAGATACTTTCCATACAATTATTTTAATGAATATTCATGTTTAATTTATAGTTATATGTGTTCACATAAAGCCTCTAAAACACATTATCTATTGTAGTCTTTAAACCTCTTTGTTCTGGGAGCTTGCTTCTATTATGAAAGCATTTCCAGTCCCTTAATACCACAGGCACTGTTTCAATAGTTTGCTTCAACAAAAATTAAAACCTGTGCTGGTTTGTTTTCTTTTATGAATTTTACTGAAAAAACCAGAGACTCTTACATGGCCAGGCTTAAATTCCAACAACTCTACTGAAAATATGAGCAAAGTTGGACATATTGTTTAATTTTCATTTTCAACTTGAGAGACAACAAATAGTTACTGGAAGGTGAGCTAAATCATATAATATAATACATACAAGGTGTTTTGGGCCAGGAGGGCATTCTATTAATGTTAAGAAACACCTGAAGATGCTTTCCCAGTTATGTTTGGGGTAGTATTTTTGGAGAAAAAAATAGGAACCACAACTTGTTGAAATGGTTTACATTACATGTATATATACTATTTTTTCTTATAAATGACAATGATTAAGTGTCAAATTCAGTATTATGAAGTCATACAATTTATCTTGTTCTTAGTACCCCTAAAACTAAAGTTAATATTAAAGTGAATTTGCACAAGCGTTTATATATACAACTGTACATAATCTCAGTACCTTTATCATTTGCTACACTTTTTAAAGTTTCTCTTCTGAGATCTTCTTCTGTATCCCTTCCCCGCTGCTATCACACAACCTTCATCCATTTAGCAGAGTTATCCGATGTTAGAGTTAGGGTGGAGTTTATATCCCTCTCGACTAAAGGAGAAAATGTATCTGCGTTTAAATGTTTAACACTTCTTGGGGAAAAAATGAGTTGTATTCTACTATACACTTTCTTCAGTTTCTTACAACAAATACACGAGTAGATATTTGTAAGCCCCCCATTTTTAAGGTATGAAAATAAAGCCAGAAATGTAAATAGGTTACTCAGGCTTAAGAAATTAATAGCAGGGAAATGGGGACTTGATCCATGGCTAGCTAAAAGGATGGTGTTCTTAAGCAGGAACGCATAATGTCCTCTCAAATTAGAAATGCTCTTTGGAGAGGGCTATCTGCTTAGGAATTTTACTAAGAGCTGCATGGAGGAAGGCAAGGAAAAGAATATAATAGAAAGGTCTCATTAATATATATATTAATATTGTATATATTACTCACTCTGGCTATGAAACAGGAAGAAGAATAAATACAATCCAGTTACAACATAAGTGTGTTACAGAATGTCACAATGGAACCTTCAGTTTTGTCCAATTAATATATTCTAATAAGTTTTAAAAAATAACAGAAGAGAGGAAGAAAATATGACTTGTTAAAGCATGGAGCTGGACCTGACATTCCTGGTTCTCTGGGTCCAGTAAGGTGCATATGCCTTTGTCCTAAAGATTATGAGTGTGAGTAGATCTGTTAAGAATATGTTGGAGTTGGAGAGAAGCCTCAGCAGTTTAGAGAATTTGTTCTTGCAGAGAACAAGGGTTAGATTTTCAGCACCTGCATGGCAGCTCATAACTGTCCCTAACTACAGTTCCAGAGGACCTGACAACCTTTGCTGGCTTCAGTTGCAACCAGGTACATATAAGGTGTGCAAACATACATAAAGAAAAAAAGTCTCATACATATAAAATAAAATTTAAAATCTAATTTTTAAAAAGGAATATGTGTATTTGCAAACAAAGACCCCTCAAAACACTGTGTTGAGTAAGTTCCATTTGTTTTAAGCAGAGAGTCCGAGTCTGGCAGGCAAACTTGAAGACCTGCAAAGCCATGAAGAGCTCCCATTTTCCGTGTATAGTCCTGCACTTAAATGTCTTTGATATGCATGGTCATAACTTGGCTGTTGTAGCTCCAGATACTATATGTGGTTTCTAGGTGGTATCACCATCATGGCAGGGATAATGAAGATACTCTAGAGACACTTGCACCCTTCCTTCTGGCTATTAGACTATTGAGACAATAGATGCTAAGAAGTTGGCATTTCCCCCACCCATAAATCTCATGCTGTGAGTAGGAAAAGGTTGAGTGTATGATCCTAACCAGAGGGGGAGCTAATGTCATAAAAGAGATTTCACAGATATCTGACAACTTGTCAGATTCCATTAAAGGAGACACTGGAGCCCAAACAATGATAGGCAGGACCACACCTTGACCAGGTCTGCTTATGACTTGGGAGAGTCTCTGAACTTTGTTCCTCTTTCTATTATAACTACATTGGATAAATATTCTTTTTTTTTATTTTCCCTGTTACTTGTGTGTTTAAATGGCCTATTGAAGGCAGGAGGCCAAGCCTAGACTGTTGGAGCTGCCAGGGTCAAGGTTCTGACCCTAAGAATTCTAGTAACAGTAGAAATAATGGGGAAATGGACTTTATCCTTTATTTAGAAATAGTGCCTTCTCAAAGGATTCCTACCTATTGCCCCATTGGCTGAGCATGGACAACCATAACTGCATATAAGGTAAGGAAAGTGAACCTTTTTGGTTGGACACACTAAAAATGATTGAAATCTATTTTATTAAAAGAAATAAGGAATTAATAGAAAATCAGCAACGTCTGCCATAGTTCATCCACGTGTCAATCCAATATCTAAAACTCTCCAAATACATAAAGATGACATAATCCTCTACTAATGCTATCAATATATTTAATTAACACCTCAGTGGAGATTTTTGGATGATATTCAATCATCTTCATTGACTCTAAATGTGGTTCCTAGGGAGGCCAGTAGCCTTAAAATGAGTGCACTGGGCTGCAGAGATGGCTTAGTGGTTAAGAGCCCATGCAGTTCTTTCGCAGGATCCAAGTTCAGCTCCCAGCAGCCATATTAGGCTGCTCACAACACCTATCTCTCCAACTCTATGGGGACCCAGTGTTTCTGGCCTCTGAGGACAACGACACTTATAGTCACATGTCAACAACCAGACATGCTCACATCCAGAGATGTTACACATATAAGAGAATAGACTGCTACAGGGTGGCTTTATTCTAGCAGCCCAATTTCTGTTGATGCCAACTTTGGGAGCTCAACAGGCTGCTGTCAGCCATAATTACTGTGAGTAGTCTATTAGTTTCTAATGAATTCTATGTGCTGGACACCACAGGAAGACGCTCTGTTTGTAGCATTAGTCCTTAGGACAAAAGGCATGCCACTCTTCTATAGACTCTCCAGCCCCTGGCTATACTTTGGTCAATATTTTGAGGCAGTGGACAATAATGAATATCCCTACTGTGATCTTTGCCAGTTATTGACTTGAATTATTGACTGAGAATTCCGACTAGACTTGCTGCAGAAGAACACAGTGAATTTGATCTATCTATTCTTGGAAAGATTAACTGATAGCTGATTAGTTTATCGGGTTCTGTTTCAGCCACCTTTATGATGGCTTGCTCAACTTTCAAGGCCATCATCACATTTCCATCATAGTTGCATAGCTCCCTTCAAAAAGCAGTAAAAGTGAGGAACAGGAACTTTGCAGTGAGAGTGTCTCTCCTAGAAAAGCCAGAAAAATTATACCCATGAAGCCTAAATAAAACGTGAACAACTATAACACCAGTAGCCATGCTAACATGAAAAGGAAAAACCTAGAGTGTCCTCAACCACAGACAAAGAAGGACAGGTAATTAAGGAGCTCTGCAAGAAGGAGAAATAGTCATCTTCCCAGGGAAAATTGGATAGCCAATGCCAAGTGGTCATCCCTAAGACCACACACATACTGGTAACATTTTATGGACCAAACATATTTATGCATACACACACACACACACACACACACACACACACGAGCATGTGAAACTAGTAAAGAAAAAGAGGCCACAAGTTTGAAAGAGAGCAGGAGCAGGGTACATGGGAGGGACGAGAGGAAAAATGATGCAATTATATAATTTCAAAAAATTATTATTTTTCAAAAGCGTGACTCTCTCCCATTCTGGTTGTAGACCACTTAACACTAGTTTGACTTAAGATTTCTTTGTTTTATGAATTT
The DNA here is from genome assembly GCF_949786415.1 of Peromyscus eremicus. NCBI lineage: Eukaryota > Metazoa > Chordata > Mammalia > Rodentia > Cricetidae > Peromyscus > Peromyscus eremicus. Next base: position 50,505,104 of record NC_081432.1, on the reverse strand, counting down.
GATAAAAGTATAAAGTTGGGCCCACCACACAAAACATTTTGTAATTTGCATAATTTGTGTGTAAGCATATATGAGCACAGGTGTGTATGTGTGTGTGTATATGAGGCTAAGGAAGCAAAAATTCAATGTCAGATGTCTTCTTCAGTTGCTCTTTATCTTACTTTTTGAGACGGGATCTCTCACTGAACTTGGAGCTCACCGATTATGCTACATGCTGACTGCCTCACCAGGGTGCTGTATGGATCCATCTATCCGCTTCTGCAGTGGTGGGATTACATGCTGCCATGCCCAGTTTGTTACATGGATGTTGGGGATCCAAACTTAGGTCCTCATGCATGTATGGCAGGCACTTTACCCATTAAGTTCTTGCGGAAACCACTTCATATTTTATTTGAGTCCAGACTTGAATTGGCATATTGACTTCACCCAGGTTAAGTATGCAAAACCCCGTAAAAAGATAACTTATCAAAAGCCTCCATCTTTCCAGTCTGTAACTGATGCAGTCCATTGTCACTTAGAATGCTTTTGGTGGTAAACTCTATTTCAGTGTTACCTAGGTAAGTCCTAGGTATGAACAGCATGAGACAGCTCCAATTAACTAATAAGTGTTTACTTAGAAAATACTGGATTGCACACATTATGAACAAAAAGACTGGGCAGCCAAGTCCAAGACCAAGCATTTAGAAACAACACACTGAACCCTGTAAAATAGATCTGATAATATTGATGACACAGTTAAGAGCAGTATTTGCTTGTACTGGTCTTTAATGTACTGCAATTGTTTTCAACATCATGATGCTTTAGCTAGCAAATGATCTTAAAACTAATGCTACTTCACAAAGCCAACCGCCTGAGCAGAAAAATGGAAAGGCATCTGGCCTTCTTCCTTACATTTCTCGTTTCCCAACCTAATTCTTAAATAGAAAATGTCTGGTGTTTTTTTCCCCCGTGCCTTTATCTGGGCAACCCCACAGTGTTATAGCAGGAAATTCCTCAAATAACCTCTCAAAGAGACTGAGAAGTCAGAGCACATCATCAACATCCTCTACAAATAGAAGTAAACCGTGAGAGTTCAAGCTCCACATATTGTGGACTCTGAGGTTTCAAGGCAGAAACAGCTGGAGAGAAGACTCAGCAGTTCAGAGCACTTGCTGCTAATCCAAAGGACCCAAACTTGGTACCCAGGACCCATATTGGGTCCCTCAGAACCACTTATAATAGGGAATTCATTGCTCTCTTGTGGTCTCTGTGGGCATCTGTACCCATGTAGCACATGTACACACACACACATACACATACACTCACATATACACAAATATCATGAACAGATACATGAGTAAATTACACTTTATTAATGAGGTTATACCTGGATAATACCAGATTAGAATTGTTGCTGCTGCCACACTATTCAAACACTGTGGCATCCATGAGCCACTGCACAGACCTCAGATGTTTTAGAGTTTTCTCAGTCATTTGGCTGCCTGCCGTCTTTAGGTTGAGCCAAAATTCAATTTTTCATTATATTTTTAACAGTGAGAATAAAACTTCTGATTCTGAGTGTCAGGCACTTATTCAAAATTCCACATACACTTTAGCCTTTAAGAAATGGAGCTTTCTGCCAGTATTTAAATATTGCAAATCTGTTTGCAGATGTCAGTCTGTGGTAAAATATTCAAAACACATGAATGCTCTATGTTCCAGAGCTGACACTGACCCACTGGAGATTAAAATCATGCACAGAAGTTACTCTCCCAAGATGGCAGATAAATGGACTAAAGTGGTACCCACACAAGTATCTTTTGTTGCTTTTCCCTGGACATAAATTGTAGATTCATGGTGACATCCAAACACAATTTATTTCTCACTTGGGACACTGAGATGATTTTGTGTCTTACTTATTTAATAGAAACACAAAATATAAGTGAATACAACTTAAAAGATAAGCAGGCAGATAAAAATAATCCCAACAACAACAACAATAACAACAACAACAACAAAATATACTCATGAATTGATGGCCTTACACTATCTTGGCGTTCTAAGTTTCCTTTATCTCTTTTCTGGAAGTGGAAAGCATAAATGAAGCTGTTAGGATCACAGATTCCAGGTAGACTGTTTCCTTCAAGGGTTTCCCTAGAGTCATAAACAGTAACACAAACAGAAAAATAGAAGAGACCCCAAAATACTGTTAATGAACAGTATTCATGTTATCCTCAGGCACAGTTACTATGTTAAATTTATTTTTAACAGGGAAGGGATCATATGTGATTTTACTGGCAGGATGCACATGTGACCACACACACACACACACACACACACACACACACCAGCTAGATTAAGAAGAAAGCACTAACACTCAATCAGCATTCTGTTTCAGGCACTCAGGCAAATGATACTTTCTGATCCAGCCTACTTAGAAGGAAAGCTCTAATGAAAATGATGACTATGGCAGGGAAGTGGAAGTATCACTCAGAAAATATTTACTAATGTGTAGAGGAACAAGACTAGTCAAGGTGAGGTCTAAAAAGTGATTGTCCCTGCCTAGGATCTCAAGTGGCTGAAGTCCCAATTAAAGGACTAATAAGAAAAAGATTGGAAGAATAATTACCTGCCTTATAATGTGCTACCAAATTTATGAGAAAGGGTGTGTGCACTAATAATTCTTAATAGGTCTGAAAACAAGAATTTGCAGACAGAATTCATATCAACTGGGTAATTTAAAAAGCACTATTAGTAGTATTGTAGTTCAGAGCTGTCCCATGTTGGTTGTGTTCTCAAGAACTCAGAAAAGCACATGCAAACAGGCCATCCAAAAATTCAGTCAGCCCTCAAGGAACACTTGCAGAAGAAGCCCTAATGAATGGAAGCTCGTTGTCAGAATCACAAACACCCAAGGCAGTGGGGCAAAATTGATCAAAGTACATACATGATCTACTTCAATTAAAATGTTATCATCCCCTCACATAACAAATATATTATAACAAAGATTTTCAAAGGAAAAATGTTAGACATGAGATTTGCTAGAATATAAAATGCTTACACTTAGTATTTTAAGATATTTGTTTTTTACTTTTTTAAGAAATAAAGGATTATAATATAGTGAACATGCTAAAACTACACAAGTAAACTTAAAAAACAATAAAATAGAAATATCAAGAGTGAAGACACAGAAATTAAAATTATGGTTATACCAAGTATTAAGGCATAGGCCACTCAGCCACTCTCGGGTGGATGAGGCAGGAGAATCACAAAGACTGACTAGGCTACAGAATGAATTAAAAGTCAGTTCAAGCAATATAGTGAAATTGTCTCATAATGTAAAGAAATCAAAGGTTTGAGCTACATGGCTCAGTGGTAGACTGTGTGTTTCTGCAGCAAGTGAGATACCTTCTATGGATGATCGATTGATAAATAAAGCACTGATTGGCCAGTAGCCAGGCAGGAAGTATAGGCAGGACTAGCAGAGAGGAGAATTGAGAGAACAGGAAGGGGAGAGGAGGAGATGCCAGCCTGCCATGCAGGGAGCACCATGTAAAGGCAGCAGGTAAAGCCACAGAACATGTGGCAACATATAGATTAACAGAAATGGGCTGAGTATAAGTGTAAGAGCTAGACAATGATAGGCCTGAGCTAATGGCCAAGCAGTTTAAATAATATAAGTGTCTGTATGTTTATTTTATAAGTGGGCTACAGAACTGCTGGGGTTTGGTGGGACCCGGAGAAAAAATCTCTAGCTACAGATACCCTAAATTTAGTTATCAGTAACAGATAAGTGTATATTCATTGGATACACACACACACACACACACACACACACACACACACACACACGCACGCACGCACACGCACACACACACACACACAAATCAAAAACAGAAACAAATTAAAGGAAAAAAGGATACAATTTTAGGATGATTAGAAAAAGTTGAGCTAAATGAAGGACCTGCAAAGTGTACCAAGAGTATGGAACAATACAGAGAAGGGAAAATATGACAAGAAAAAGATAAGCAAGATAGAGTTCAATTGAAATACAGATCTGGAAATGAGAACAAGCGAGAGGCCTGCAAGAGTTACTTCCTTACTGCTGTGAATCACAATTTTAAGGTAGAGTTTGTCATGACTGGGAAGTCATGGTAAAGTTCATGGCTGCAGGGCCATGTCACTAGAACTCTCCTATCTCAGGATGAGAAAAAAGATGAAGGAAAATTGGGACTGGATTCTAGTTCACTAGGGCTGCAACTCCAAAGGCATGCACAAAACCTGCTCATGCTCAAGTCAGATAAAATCCCAGCATGGAGAGAGAAGTGGACATGAAGTCCTGACCCCAACTAAGGAGCTATTGGCAACTGATAGTTGATAGGAGGATAGTCTGTTCTGCTTGAGGGTGCCACCTCTGGTAGGTTGATCATGTTCTAGAGAAGACCCCACATCCAAAAGTACTTGAGCTAAACAAAATGTATCTGATGGGTTTAAAAAAAAAAAAAGACAACACAAAGTTGAGTGAGTAGAAATGGGCTGGATCTGGGAGGAGTTGGGAGTGAATATGACCAAATACATTGTATGTAATTCTCAAAGAACTAATTAAAAAGTGAGGGAACAATACAAAACACAAAAACTACCTGAGAGAAAGCAACTGTATTTAGAATGACTGCTGATTTCTCAACAATAGCAATTACAGCAAAAAAGGGGGGGGATGTTTGCATTGTGATGAGAGGAAACACCTGCCAATCTAGAATTATATACATAGCTGAGAATAACTTTGAAGACTGAAAGAGAAAACCATGTTTTGATGAGAAAAACAATTAGAGTTACAAGCAGTTATAACCAAAAGATATTCCCTTAAAATAATTTCAAAAGATGTACTCCATCTAATATACAACCAGATATACATGAAAGATGAAGAAAAGATAGAAGTGGTAAATATTCATAATATTCAATTTAAAAGGCAACCTGCCTTTTAGAGGTTAAACAAGATAGGTAGGGCAGTGGAAGTGGTGGAGGAGGGATAACTGATACAAAGAATGTTTGAAAAATCCATATGGAAGCTACTATTTTTATAAGCTTCATATACACATCAACCTATACAAAGGAGTTCAGTTGGATTTAACCTACCCAGGGAATAATGCTTATACCAGAAGTCATAGGTCTTAAAAACTCATGGCTAGGTGTGGGATACCCATCCTTAAGTCATTGGTCATGGGTACACTGGAGACCCTCAAAATAATATAGGCTATAGACATTGCTCTTGGTTGTCCACCAGGACCTGTTGGTAAGATCCTATACACTTTGCTCACATGACATGGAAAAATCATGATGGGAAGATTTCTTTCTGACAGCTAGCTTTCCTAGTACCAGAAGGTGCTCTATCTAAGTGTCTGGGGGAGAAGAGCTATCAATCGTCTGACCCAGGTGTGAATCCTACATGCTACAATCATGACTAATGTGACAAGATATGGATATGCCCCTGGGTGCAATAGTGATATGGATGTTATGAGGGAAACAATCACTTTCTGATTAGATTTAGGCCCATTCCACAAGAGGAAATGCATTCCTGATACTAGAAATCTATATGCACGGCTGAAGACCTTGCAGCCCCCAGGACTGAACCTACTCCTGGTATTTCACTAAATGGGCATAGGATCAAATTGCTCTCTAAATTTATATCTACATAGATTACTGTAGCTCTCTGACCTCATCATGTATGTTTCTGCAATTGATCGTGGTTAACACAGAAACTCAGAGGTATCCAAAGTACAGCAAATCAGTGTCTTTGGGTTGATTATCCATAAATGAGACATCCATTTCACCCTTCCTACCATGAACAGAGGGTATAGGAAGAACTTAAGAGCCAAAGGTCTGGAGAGCACTAGAAGAAAACAGTATCTGGTGGACATGACAGGGCCACTGCACTCATCAACTCACAGAAGCTATGCTTGCCTGCACAGGGCCTGAGCAAGATCAAGTCCACCAACATTACAGCATGGAATGTCAGTAATTGAGGTGAAGTGTAAATCTAATTAACCTTATCAATAAAACCAGGAGTCAGATATTGGGTTAAAAGCCTGAATAATAAGAGAAGCAAGGGAGCAGCCACAGTTGCTTCCTACCTCTCTGGTTCCTCTGACCAAAAAGGCCTAGATCCTCTCTCCACCTCATCTTATCACTTCCTGTTTTCTCTCTGTACAGACCTCCAGATCTCTATGGTTAACTAGTGGCTAGCTCTGCCCTCTGACTCCAAGCAAGCTTTATTGTCAGAACACAAACAAAATATCATACAACATTTCCCCCTTTTCATCTAAGTAAAAAGCAAAGCTTGCCGGGCGGTGGTGCACGCCTTTAATCCCAGCACTTGGGAGGCAGAGGCAGGCAGATCTCTGTGAGTTCAAGGCCAGCCTGGGCTACCAAGTGAGTTCCAGGAAAGGCGCAAAGCTACACAGAGAAACCCTGTCTTGAAAAACCAAAAAAACAGCAAAGGTTTTAGCTAACATAATTAAACTATATACAGTAAGTACAATAATTATATACATATATATATATGTGTATATATATAGGCAATGATTACATTAACAAGATCTAGTTCATTTGCATTTCACAAATTCAGAGAAAATACTCAATTATCTATCCTATCTTGGTAAGTCCAAAGTGTTGTACCTAATTTGTTTTCTAGCCTAACTTGTATCTTTTTATGTCTCTCAACCTTATACAGTTTACACCTCTTTAATGAGTTTCTTTTTTGAATTTGGTAACAAGGAAAACTATAACTATAACTATCTAGTCTTCAACTCCATCAGAGACCTGAGAAGGATATAATGTTACCTGAGTAAATAGGAAGTACAGAGCAAACAACTTCCAAAACTAAGAAATGATAGAAACAGCTGGCTTAGTGGACAGTCATCCAAGGTTCCTCTGTAATGTTGGGGCATCCGTCTTCAGCCTACAGGCCTAGAATATCTGACAGACTTTTCTGTGAAGCAGGAATTTTGAAGGACTGTCCTACTTTGTCTTGTCAAAGTTTGGTAAATGCTTTCTTTTGGATCCTGCTTGTCCAATTTGGACAGCATACTGTCAGCAGTCAAGGCAAGGGCAGTTTTTTGCCCAGTGGTTAACTTTTGCTGCAAAAAAGTAAACTCCATATGGAGTTTCTTTGATGAGCAGCATCTTCTCTGAAGTAGATTAGTGCTGCCAGAAGCAGACATGTCTCATTGTCATAAAAAAGAATCTTATGTTGTTAAAACATCTTAAATGCCATATTCTGTAATCTCTGAAGTGTTTGAAGACCACCTGTCTATCTAAAATATCTCTGTTTGATCTTACAAACATATCTAACATGACTACAAGTTTTATTCTAGTAGTTTACTAATTACTGACCTGCATTTCTTTATTATCCTAAATAGTTTGTAACAATAACTTTCAAGGACTAGAGATTTACAGTACATTATTTAATGAGCTGTATAGATAGAATACCTTGCACAAGAGTAGAAATGTATGCACAGTATGTTCTATCAAAAATAACCTTAAATTTATATTAATATACAAAAATTTCTTAAACAAGAGTAGAAACATATATACAGTATAACAAAAATAACCTCAAATTTGCATCAATATACAAAAATCAATACCAATGTAAAATATTTAAGACTAGTAAAATTTTTGGTTTAAATCAGATTCAATAATTTACCCTTTTTTATTATCATTTCTGCATCCCCCTTTTTCTTTTCAGAACAAGATCCCTGAATCTAATCTCCTTTGTTCAACTTTTTTCCTGACCGTTACCAATAACAACTTGTAACCAAGCCCCCTAAATGATGACAAATATCCATAACCCACTAAACTACTAAAAACTGCCTACCTCACCTCTTGAGAATGTGAGTGTCACGTTCTTAAGATTATTTCCTGCTGTCTTGGGGTGATGGCACCTTTAGGGGGACCCTGAAAAAAGAATTAGGATAATTGTCAAATCCTGAGAGATTTAGCTGTATCATTTGTTGTTCATAATGGGCAAATGAAGGGCTTATCTCAAGTCTTAGCTAGAGTAGTCTGTGAGGCTGGACCTTATCAGCTAGCCCCCTTGGAATTGTCCTGAGCAGTTTGTAGTCCAAAGCCAGTCACTGGGTGGTGTTTGTCAACTTAGCGGCATTATCACAATCCAGGTGGAATCATTGTTGTGGGGCACCATCCTCCTTTTGGAGACTTCAAAGGTCTCTGTTGGGCATGGTAATGTTTCACTGCAGAAAACCTAAACATTTTAAATGTCATATGCAGAAGATCTCAAAGAGGTTAAAAGATCATAATTTGTTAGGTACATCCAGAGTACAAAAACTTAATTCCCAGTTACCTGATAGAGACTCAAATCTGAAATCATGTACAGGAAGCTAGATCAAGTTTTTGTCTGGAATTAGTTAGTACTCTATATGACCATTAATATCATGGCAAAAAGTTTAAGAATGTGTATATTAATGTTATAAATTTTGAGATGATATTTATACCTTAAAAATGCTTTGAGCCGGGTGGTGGTGGCACATGCCTTTAATTCCCAGCACTCGGGAGGCAAAGCCAGGCCGATCTCTGTGAGTTTGAGGCCAGCCTGGGCTACCAAGTGAGTTCCAGGAAAAGGCGCAAAGCTACACAGAGAAACCCTGTCTCGAAAAACCAAAAAAAAAAAAAAAAAAAAAAAAAAAAGTTTTGAAGAGTCAAGATAAAATCAAAGGATTATGAGGTTAGTGGCAATAGAATGGTCCCTTAATTTTGTTTTTTCTTCTGTCCCATATCAGGTGGCTCTTTTGACATGACACATTGATTTTAAATTTTACTTTTAACAATCATGCTTGTGTTTAGAGAAAGAGTCACACTCCAACTCCAAAACAAGCTTTAAATTTTAATTCAAATGGGACTACAAAAGACCATTTGCATTATCGTGTAGAGAACCGCACAAACAAACATTTGGGAAAATTTATGAAATTTTATCCTGTTGGAAATGTGATATACCATCAGGACAATTTGTTCTGTTTCTGGGACATTTTCTCTGAATGATTCATCCTTTTTCTTTGGATGTCTCATTTGTCCAGTGGTCTTCCAGTTACTTAGTTGGATGCCTTCATTCTCCTGGAAAGACAAAAACAAAACCCTGCCCCAACCCTATTTCCTTTTAAGCAGGTTATATCTGATCAAATGGAAGCATTTATTAGTCTTATAAGTTAGTTTTCTAATCAATTCATCTATGGGTGCTAATAATGCCTTTAAAGGCCTAATCACCATTTTGTATTCTGAATTAGCATTTTCAAAAGCCAAAGGTTCAATTAATATTTGTCTAACTTCTGGATCTGATATCATTACAAACTTTGTAAAATCAAAAAAATCTTTGTAAAAACAAACAAACAAAAAAAATAGTGAAGGTTTCTTTGGGGCCCTGTATAACTTCAGTAAATGATTCAGTTCTCTTTCCAAGTTCTTCAATTTTGTCCCAAGCATTCAAAGTTGCTATATGGATTAGAGCTAGGGTGTGGTCATCATATAGAGAATGTCTTTGTACATCAGCATAGTCGCCCTCTCCAAGAAGTTGATCTTGGGAGGTTTCAATACCTCCAGTCCTACTTCATTGTTCAATGGCCCTAGCCTCATCTTTCCATGAGGTCCTCCACTGTAACTGAGGACTGGGTTCCCATACTGCTGTAACCAAGTCTTCCCAGTCTTGTAGGATAATTCTGTTACTAGTTGACCATGAATTTGACATCTGCCTCACAAAAGGTCAATGCATACCATATGAGACTATCACTTCCTTAAGTCTCCTCAAATCTAACATTTCCACAGGAATCCAGTCAGCTCTTATATAGCCTTGGGGATACCTGCCACTTGGCAGTTGTTCCTGTCGGGTGACTGGATAAATTAGGGTTGGTTGTTTGATAAACTTGGGCTGTTCCTCTCTCATTTTATAATGTAATGGTGAGGTTGGTTCTCCTTTAAATTCCTCTGTCTGTGTCTTAATATCTCTATGATCTGTTTTAATAAGTTTTTCTAGGGCTTGTAACTTATTAGCCAAAATTGAATTATTTTCTCTAGTAATTAGTTGTAGTAGGGCTTGCATATTATCAATCGTAAACTTTTCTAAGGCCTATGTCTTGGCACTCATATCAACCAACTTTTTTAGGGATAAAACAAAAATTATTAAACTGATAATGTTTATAATTGACATTATGTAAATCCTAAGTCAATTATCCCCTCGTTCAATTGTTCCATTTTTAAACCATCCATTTTGTAATCATACAGAGACCTAAGTCCCTTCATTGTAATAGTGTTTCCTAGTTTTTAACCTGGGGAAAACTCTCTCTCTCTCTCTCTCTCTCTCTCTCTCTCTCTCTCTCTAACTAATTCCCCCATTTAAGAATTCCCAGTTGTCTCACCAAATCTGCTGCTGCTGATGGTGAAGTGTGAGGCTGGCTGCCCTGCTACTACCAAGCATGTCTGAACAGAGAACACAGACAGTGCACAGCCTGGCTGAGAACAGCTGATGCTGATGGTGTGTCAGCAGCCCAAGAAGGGGGTCCAGGGAAAGCCCACAATCCACAAAGAAAAGGAGCCAAAGATAATTATCATCAGAAAAACAGTAAAAAATATGGGAATAAGGGAAGGAAGAAGAGCCTCTCACTTGCTGGTAGAGAATCAAAGATTCCAACACAGTTAACATTTGTTTATGGTCTTTCTCTCTTCCCAGTTATAAAACTCTTTGTTGGAGGGATCTCAACAGGAAGTTCATTTACAGAAATAAGAAATGCCTTGACCCTTTTACACAAACCTTATGACTCATGGTTTCATTGTAACAGCTTATAATTCCACCCAAGGCACCAATGGAGTCACCCATTTATTACAAATTAGTTTATTAAGAAAATAGTAGAGCCAAGTGTGGTGGCACACACTTTTAATACCAGCACTGAGGAAGCATATGCAGGCAGACCTCTGTGAGTTAGAGGCCCAAAGCGAGTTCCAGGACAGGTATGGCTGTTACACAGAGAAACCCTGTCTCGAAACAAACAAACAAACAAACAAGCAAAACAAAAACAAAAAAAATCTGAGTGGCCTGCTCTGCTACCTGGGGCCATGGTGACTTCCAAGCCAAGGACCATATCTGGGTCTATGGTCCTACTGGGGTCTGTATTGATGTCCGTAGCCCATGGTACCAACAAAGGCCACATGGGTACCCGGGATCTGGGATGCAACCTGTTGTCACGTTGGTGTCTGAGGGCTATGCCGTCATCAGGCCATGCTGATGTGGATGACCTGTGCAGCCACATGGGCCATGGTGTTGTCCAGGTCTGGGCTACTGTCATGGGCCAGGTTTCGGTCCGTGGCCCAACAGTAGCCAGGGGCTGGGCTGATATCCAGGGCTTGTATTACCACAGGGAGTGTTAGGGAGGAATCGTGTATGCTGAAATCCGAGGGCCGTGCTGAGCCAGCCCTGCTCCTCAGTGGCCCTGGGATGGCTAGCCCTGCCCCTTACTGGATACTACAGCAGAAGAGCTGTCTGCCTCCTCAAAGGGAGAGCTGACCCCTGCACTCAGGAGAGATGGCCCCACCCCTCAGCACACGTGTGGGAGAGTTGCCCCTAAGGAATGGGCCTAGGAGAGCTGGCTCTGCCCCTCACCTGAGGGGGTGGTCCTAGGGACCCAGTGGTCCCGGGAAATGAGACCGACCAGCTCAGCTGCCACCCAGACCCACATCCTGGGCCTTAGGTTGGCCCACTCTAGCATCTGTCCCACCTATGACCTGATGGAACACATGGAGGTACTACTGGTCCTGCTGCAGGTTCTCCATAACACGGGGCAACAGCAGGATATCCAAGAGGGATTTCAATGAGAGTCCAGTGATGGTGGTGTACCAGAGGCCTTGAACCGGAACAATGACTCATTGCAATGAACACTTGCAGGTTGAGCTGATTGGACAAAAGGGTACACTGCTCGACACACTGCAGCTCCTGATGCCACGAGGATGAATGAAAAGGTGTTGGAAAGATGGAGGAGTGAGGTGGGTTTTTGTTTGTTTTGTTTTTAACTAATCTGGGGGGCATGCTGCAGGGGTGGGGATGGGAAGGATGTGGAGGGACTTGGAGGTAAGTGGGATTGGGGTGCATGACATGAAATTTCCAAAGAGTCAATAAAGAATTATGTTTAAAAGAAAAAAGAAAGAAAAAGAAAATGATAGAATAAAAAGAGATTAAAAATGTGTTATCACCAGAATAGAATATACTCCTACCTCTAAGGCACTTAAGTGTACCTCTTAAGAAGCCAAATTCTCATGTTCGTGTGTGTGTGTGTGTGTGTGTGTGTGTGTGTGTGTGTGTGTGTGTGGTGTGTCCCTAAGCAATTTTCTATTTTGAACTAACTCCAGCTCTGTTTCATACTGGTTCATTCTTTTCACACAGCTTGTCCAAATATCTGATTTCAGCTGAGCAGAGTTCCATGAAAAAGGACTCTTCAGGATATCATGAATGCTGTGGCTCTTTCTCTGCCACCATTAACATTCTCTTTGGGGACACCTCTGAGATCCATCAGAAGCACTATTGAACAACTTAGCATTCAGCTATTCTATTCTGCTCTTGACTTACATGTTACCGTGGGAATGAGTGCTTCTAACACCAAACCGGAAATCTCCTCAGAGATACCCAAAATTGAGGGAGGTCATCACTAGGAAAATTGATGCTTCAAGATCTTTAGTTACTCTCCTGCCTCCATCAGAGCAGCCCAAGGCAATGGCAGAAACCACCGTTGCTGGGGATGAGAGCAAAAGCAGCTGCTCCCAAAGCAGCTCATTCTGGATTAAAAAGCACAATGGGAATGCCTGTTTCTGTACTCTTTATCCTAAAATATTAAAGGCATCCCTGTTTTTCCCATGTGCATGCTGCTGCTCCTCCCATAACTGCTTTCTAGCCGTAGACAATGGGAAACCCTACTGGCCTGTCCTCCTCGGGGTTCCTTTATTGACCTGCTTTTACAGAGTCAAGCCTTTCTCCTTGTGTGGACAGACTTCCTATTAAAAGTGTGTTTTAGATATATTTCTTTTGATTTTATGTATATGTGTGTTTTCTCTGATTGTATGGCTGTGTACCACATGTGTATCCTCTGTCCTCAAGACAAGAAGAAAATGTTGGATCCCCTGGGACTGGAGTTACAGACCACGTGGGTGCTGGGAATTGAACCCAGGTCCTCAGAAAGAACAGTAAATGCTCTTAACTACTGAGCTATCTCTCCAGCCCAATTTCTCTTTTTTTGTTCTCACTACATAATGTTTCAAGGGCAGGATCTCCATACCTTTCCAAGATCGAAAATGTTGAATTTAGATTTCATGTGCTCTCATTTCACGAAAGGTTAAAACCCAGTTGTTCTGTGTCAGTTTTTAGCTACAGTCAAGAGATGCAAGGAGGCATACTCAGGCCTCTAAGAATGTCTCAGGGTAAAAAGCAGTTCCCAAAACAGGGGTGATGCCCAATGCCTGCTTAATGGTTCTACTGGGTGGACTGATGTTTTCTGATCCTGATTGGGACTCCAGCCTGAGTGCACAAGTTATACTGGTAGAAATATGGTGTCTGATCCAGGTAAGGAAGTCAACAGTGCTTTGAAAATCAGGGGACTGTTCTATAATTGTTGATAAAACAAACACCTTTGGTGAATCAACATCTTTCTTTTCCTCCTTATTTTAGTTACAAAAGCAAGCACAGAAAATACAGCTGAGCCTCACTATAAATTATAAAGTAAAAATCCTTTGGCTTAAAGTGATATTGAGAGAGAGATTTACATCTGTGAGCACATCCCCTTGTCTGTGTCTTAGCTCTTAAATTAGGAAATGATTTTACCCAAGTCTTCATAACTAGCTCCATGTTTGAAGCTTTTTAAATTTTACCTGGTCTCTACTTGATCCTTATTAATGAATAATTAGGTTTGGCTCAATGTCTTTGAGATGTTAGGTTTATTGTCTTCTTTCTAATAAAAGTAAACTTTATTTTCAGAAGCAAAAATTTAGAATTAATGGTTGCTTAGTTTTATGGAAAACAATCAGATTAACAATCTAATTTAAAACTGACAAGTGGCATAATTCAATTTGTTTTTTAATCTATGTTTGTATATGTATATATGTACATGTATGTATTGCCTACATGTATCATTTTTAATTGCTTGCATGCATGATACTAAGTTGGCCTATAAGAACTGTTCACACAGATTAAAAACTGCTAAGTTTTCCTAGATTCATTTTAATTCATAGGATAGCTAGAGTTTTAAGGAAAGTCCCAGCTCTAGCCACCTTACCAGGCTAGGCTTGGTCACCAATTCTCAAATGACAGTTAAAGCAACAGAATAATAAAAAGGGGTTAACAAGAGGGGATTTAATCACCGTAGTCATTTGGAGAAACAAATAAAGTGATCAGATGGCCCCAGGCCCATCTTTGTTGGTATTGACATGAGGTTAAATATAAATAGACAAATGAAATTAAAATAGAGGACAAGTAGCATATAGAACTGGAAAGTACTAGTCAGCAGGGTAAATCATTGTCTCAACTTCTGTTCTACAAAGGAGGCTGTGTTGCCAAGTCACGCACTCAGAGATGTTATCTGCCTTCTGGGGATGGTCCTGCTAAGCTCTTCTAGTCCATAAGGGAAGATGACTTATTTCTCTGCTTTCATATTACTTTCCCTGAGTAATGTGCTTACCTTAAAAGGTTTTCAGGGAATGCAAAAGGAAGAAGACAGACACCGAGAGAGAGAGAGAGAGAGAGAGAGAGAGAGAGAGAGAGAGAGAGAGAGAGAGAGAGAGAGAGAGAGAGAAAGATGCCAGGCTTTTATCTTGCCATTTGGTGAGCTTGAATGAGAAATTTTTTTTAAAAGCCTAAGTAGTGTCTTGTTATCATAGAACTTAAATAAGTGGTGCTTGTTACTTGAATCTCTAACAAATTGGTTAATTGGCATTTGTTGGTAAAGGAAGAAAATATCTCAAAGACTGTTAACATGCTTTGTCCATGTTTCACACACAGATTCTTGCATTTCACTGAAATATAAAGTAGTCTATGCTCTTAAGAAAATGCAGAGAACAATAACACAGGAAGGAAACATCAAGTAAAACATACATAGAACTGGATAGATAGGAGATGAATATTTGGTAAAGAAGGTATTTTTAGATGTTTAAGGATGATAGTGTTGTCCTAAAGATTTTTCTGAGACCGTTGAAAGGTTGAAAATAGAAGTTAGGACAAAACTCAAAAACTGAAGCATGCCTCAGAATGTGTAAGTCAGCATGTGTACTGAAAATGGTTTACAGCAGGAAATACCCAAAAAAACACAGTGTGCATATGATGACGTTTGCTATAACTAAAGACTGTTAAAAATATTCTCAGGTCAGATTCTGCTAAGTTCTTATTTCACCAGCTCTAGACATTAAGAGCAAGCTGCAAAAAGAGACAGTAGGACCCCACACACTACTCATTAACTTAGATTTGCATTATGGGCATCTCAACAAGGTAGACTAAATTGAAGCAGTCAACAAAGCCCTGAAAAAGCGATTATTGACACAAGAACAGATCTAAGTAATATCTTTACCTTTCCCTACACAGATAATATTCTACTACCCCAGAGACACTCTGGATGGGGAAAAAGAAGGTTCCAAAGGGGGAAGTTTACCACAGCTGTGTGATTAAGACAGTAGACATAACTGTTCTCAGCAGTGTTCTAAGAAGCAGAGCCTCAATTTTTCCACAAAAGATGATATTTCCGTAAGAGATAATGACCTGCCCTCAGAAAGAAGAATGAATTTTCAGCATCAATGATGGCTACCTTAAAGGTGTTGCTCCATGTTCCTGGTGGAAGCCCCACTTGAGTGGCTTCAAAGAACTACCAGGTGTGTGGGTTGACTCTTGATGTTGCAGGTAAAAAGGATAATTTTATTTTCATTATGTGTTTTGTCTCTACCTTAGTTGGTAGCCTAGAATCCTCTTTAAAACATATTTTGTAACAATCAGCATTGTTACAAAATGCCTAAAAGTCAAATGAGTTGTTACTACCTTAGGCTTGTAAATTCCTGATTTATGAAAAACAAAACAAACAAAAAACAACAACAACAACCACCAAAACACTTTTGCTTTATGAGTAACGGAGAGTCGAGGCACAGCACTAAGAGTCCTATCTAGACTCTTGAACTCAAAAAAGCCAGAATTCACAGCCTGTAAGAGCTTCAGCAATGCTTGGGGCTACAGACATCATTCTAAAATTGCTTTCCCAAATAAAAACCCAGCCTGCCTTATATGGGAGCAGGGAAGAAATGGACCACTCTCACAGTATGGCTAATTCAATAAGATTTTGTTTTTCTAAACAGATAAAAAAAGTTATTAAGATGCTTAATGACACATATCATCTTGACAGAGAAGAATTAACTCTTCCAGTCACTTGTGCTTTTAAGGATAAAAAAGACTATAAAGTCTGCAATGCAAAAGTTACTAACCCCCTAGCTGATATCTGTAATAACATGAGGTAAACTAAGCCACCACCCTTTCTTGACCCAGTACAAAGAACAGACACTTGTTCTTCAAGAAAAAGATTGACAGAGTTTACTCAAATATTCCTCTATCAAGTACATAAATATCATCCCACATCTACTGAAATTTCCTTAGAATGGATAGAGTTCTGTCATATCCAGGTCATGAAAACTCAACCAGTTATCTCTACAAGACAATATATACCCACTGAGTCTTTACAGCCTCTAATCATCCTGACGACAAGGTTGCTTAAACCTATTGCCTGCCTTTTAAAAAAATCTATGTAAATAATAGCAGCAACATAGGACGTTTTTCTTAAATACAAAGAGAATTTTCATATATAATTGTCTGTAGTTATAACCTCAGTCTATGCTCTGGACTGCTTCTTGCTTTTCTTTTAGACATCTGTTCTCAAAAAATTAGTGGTTATAAACGTACACCTTTTCTTTCTAATCTGCCCCGTCATTTGATTTCTTCTTGACCTTGTTTTGTTATGCTTTGTCCTAGTGTCTGCATGTAGCTATCAGTATGTTCTTTCTGCAGTCAGTGTGATTTCACCCATAAGCTCACAAACTAAGATGATGAACACAGCTCTCTACCAGACATAACAGCTCTTGATATCGTTACAACAACTGAGGGGAAATCTGTGACATAATTAAAGATAATCAAAATGCATTATTCTATGCACACACACACACACACACACACACACACACACACACACACACTAGTATTCTATAGTTACCTAACAACAATGTATTCTCAACTAAGATTTTTCCATCTAAATTCTCTGTCAGTCTGCCTTATTCTTTAAGGGTTTACTAACACCATGGTTATTGGGTACCTCGTGATAAAGTGACTTTTCTATTTTAGGGGTAGTGTAAGCCTAGTCGTAACAATCTACTATATGTTTTATTATTTGTTTGGTTTGAATTCATGTTTCCACATTCCCATCAAATCATGAACCTCTGATTTTGGATCCTCTCATGTTTCTCTTAGATCAGATAGGTCATGACATTTGATCCCTGGACTAAAGAAGTAACAGAAAATAGACTTCCTTAACCTTCAGTGGTCAAAGTTTCTGAGGAAAAAATTGGGGCCAGATGGAAATTATGAGGGTCTGGGTACAGGGAGGAACCACTAGCTTCAGAGTCTGATTGAACATATCACTACAGTATTTAACATTCATTTTCTTTTGCAGCTACACAAATGCAGCTATTTTTGTTATGACTATGGATTCCAGGTAAATTGAATCCAATACTAACAGAACACACACTAGACCCATTCTCGATATTGAGTTCATTAAATAAAGCATTAAGAACCTGTTAAGCTGTGTTTTCAATAGTTTATATAACGTTGAAGTCTTTGGTGGCTTGTTATGTGAGTTTCAGACTCTTTTAGTGATATTTGGAGAAATTGATCTATGTTTTTCATGCTTTTTAATGCATTTTCTGATTTGGTTTACAACAATGTATGTAGACAGAATTTTCTCCAATCCTGCTTTGCGCAGCAGTCCAGATGAATCTCTCGCACTTAGAGGCTTATATTAATTATCAACTGTATGGCCTAGGGCTTCAGTTTCTTGGTAGCTAGCTCTTTCATCCTAAATTAAGCCATTTCTGTAAATCTGTATGTTCCCTCGTGGCCATGGCATTACTGATCTGCTGACATCTTTTTGCTCCTTCTGCAGTGGGCTCCCATCTCCTCAACTCTGCCCTTTTAATGTAAACTGTAATTAATGATCCATTTATAAGATGTGGCTTTTAAGCTTCTGTTGGGATGGGGGGACTGTCAAGCCTGGGGGCATAGGCTTGTAATCCCAGCTTCAAGGAAGCTAGCAGGTGTGAGACCTTAGGTTCAATCTCCAGCCAGTATCACAAAATAAAATGAAAACTACCTCAACTTTAGCATGTAGTGTGGAACTAAAAAAGTAAAACAAAATAAATATAACAGACAGATTACAGTAAAAAAAATGATGTAATTACATAAGCACAGAATTTATCTTAAATAAAAAGTATTAGAGATAAAAGATTGGCACATACTAGAAAATGTTTTAATTTATTAGGAAGATTAATATGCATATATCTACTTCATATGCATGCATATATGTATATATGTAAAGGTGCTTGTATGTGTGCTTGTATATATAAATGAAACAAAAAAGAGAAAGACAGCAGATACTACCAGAGTGGGAAATTTTAGCACATTTGTGTGGTTAACTCACAGACCAAGGTCATAAGACCACTGAGGGAATGTTAGAGTTGAATGATACAGTTCACAGATTTAAGAAAGTGGATCAACTACAGGTTGCTACTCCACTTAAACAAAACTTTGTAGGTTTTTCACAGTTAACCTGATATTGTGTCATAAAGCAATGGTGTCCAATAAAACATGTTAGATGATCAGAGTGAAGTAGTTAGATGTAATTACAAAAAGTTAGATCAAACTCACACATTTAAATGTCATATATTTCTTATGAATAATCCTTCAACCGCTTGTATGCTTCTAAGTATCCTTGTCTACTATCACAATGAGTAAGATTCTCACAAACTCTCATTATTTTCTCTTATATGCTTCCTTTAAGGAAGGGTTAGAATTGTCACTTCAAAACAACTTTCTTGTCATGAAACATTTCCAATGAGAGACTTCTAAAGGGAAAATTAATCATCAAAAATACCTAGAAGGATTTTATGTTCAATTCATGGAACAGTTCAAAGCAAAATAAAATGTTATATGTTTATCTGAAACAACAACAAAATAAACCAGAGGTCAAAGAAGCGATCATAATGAAAATTAGTGCTGAGAACTAATGGAAAATAAAAACTGTACAAGTTTATGCCCCCACCAGCAATGGGTGAGTGTTCCCCTTACTATACTGTAAATATATGATATGCAGGACATCAAACAGAAACCTCAGAGGCAAGCCTCACCAACAGAATACAAGAGATGAAGGAGAGAATCTGAGATGCTGAAGATATACAATAGAAGAAATGAAAACCTTGACCAAAGAAAGTGTTGAATCTAAAAATCCTCCTGGAAAAAAATTTCCAGGAAATCCAGGACACTACAGAAAGACAAATCTAAGATTAATAGGAGTGCAGGAAGGGGAAGAAACTCAGGTCAAAGGCACTGAAGATATTTTCAACAAAATCGTAGAAGAAAATTCCCCAACCTAAAGAAGGTCATGCCTATCAAGGTGTAAGAAGCTTACAGGACACCAAATAGACTGTCCCCAAAAAGAAATTCCCCTTGTCACATAACAATCAGAACACTAAACTAACAGAACAAAGAAAGGAAATTAAAAGTTATAATGGAAAAAGACAAAGTAACATATAAAATAAATCTAATTAGAATAATTCCTAATTTCTCAATGGGTATCCTAAAAGCCTTAAAGGCCTTGACAGATGATCTACAGTTTCTAAGAGAGCATAGACACAGCCTAGAATATTGTACACAGCAACACCTTCACTCACAATAAATGGAGAAAACAAGACTTTCCCTGATAAAACCCAGTTTAAGCAGTATCTATCTACAAATACAGAAGGTGATAAAAGAAAACTCCAACCTAAAGATGTTAACCACTTTCAAGAAAATACAAAGACTTCATAATCTCAGACCAACAAATAAAAAGAGAGGGAAACACACACAAACACACACACACACACATACACACACACACACACACACATACACACACACACACACAATAACAATAACAACAAAATAACAGGAATCAGCAAACACTGCACATTGATATCTCACAACATCAATAGTCTCAATTCCCTAATTTTAAATAAAAATAAAGTAAGACACAGACTAACAGAATGAACACAAAAACAGAATCTATCTTTTTGTTGCATCCAGAAAAATACCCTAACATCAAGGATAGACATCACCTCAGAGTAAAAGGATGGAAAGATATATTCACAGAAAATAGACCCAGGAAGCAAACTGTTATAGCCATTGTAATATCTGACAATATATTTGTCAAACCAAAACAAATCAGAAGAGCGAGGGAAGGACAATACATACACATCAAAGAAAAAAATTCACCAAGAAATAATATTGCAATTCTTAATATTTATGCTGCAAACACAAGGTCACCCAAACTCATAAAAGAAATACTACTACAGCTAAAATCTCATATTGACCCTCACACACTGATAGTGAGAAACTTCAATACCTGACTTTCACCAATGAACAGGTCATCCAGACAAAAAAAAAAAACCAGAAATACTGGAGCTAACATCCCTTATAAAATCAAATGGACCTCACAGATATTTATAAAATATTTCACCTGAACACAAGGTAATATCCTTTCTTCTTCTCAGTACCTCATGGAACTTCCTTGAAAATTGATCACATACTTGTGCATAGAGCAAGTCTCAACAAGATACAAGAAAATTGAAATAACACCCTGCATCATATCTGACAACCATGGATTAAAGCTGGATCTCAACAACAACAGAAACAACAAACAGCTAACAAACTCATGGAAACTGAACAACTTACTACTAAATGAAAAATGGGTCAAGACATAGAGAAATTTAAAAATTTTTAGAATTGAGTGAAAATCAGAACAACATATATGAACCTATGGGAAAACATTAAGACAAGTTCACAGCACTAAGTGCCTACATTAAAAAAAGTTGGATAAATTACATATTAGTAATCTAACAGCCCACCTGAAGACTCTAGAAGAAATAACATCCTAAAGGAGTAGCCAGCAAGAAATAATAAAACTCAGGACAGAAATCAATAAAATACAAACAAATAAGAAAAAAACACAAACAAAAAATAGTAACACAAAAAATTGATGAGACAAAGAGTTGGTTCATTGAGAAAATCAGTAAGATTTACAAACCCTTATTTAAATTAACTGAAAAGTGAAGAGAGAATATTCAAATTAACAAAATCAGAAATGAAAACAGGGGCATAACAATAGACACTGAAGAAACCCGGAGAATCATAAGGACATGCTTTAAAAGCCTGTATTCCATCAAATTGGAAAATCTAAGAAACAGATAATTTTCTCAATCAACACCACTTATAAAAGTTAAATTAAGATCATATAAGCAATTTAAACAGACCAATAACCCCCAATGAAATAGAAGCAGTCATTAAATCTCCTTTCTGAAAAAGCCCAGGACCAGTTTCAGCTGAGACTTCTATCAGACTTTCAAAAAAGAGTTAATGTCTTATACTTCTCAAATTATTTCACAAAATAAAAATAGAAGGTACATTGCTCAATTTGTTTTATGAAGCCAGTTACCCTGATTCCCAAACCACTCAAAGACCCTACAAAAAAAGAGAAGTACAGACCAATTTCTGTTATGAACATAGATGCAAAATTTCTCAATAAAATATTTACAAATTAAATCCAAGAACGTAGCAAAAAGATCACTCACCATGATCAAGTAGGCTTCACTCCCAGAGAAGCAGGGATGGTTCAACATACATAAATTGATAAATGCAATTTACCATATTAACAAATAAGAAAGCAACAAAAACATACTCATCTCATTAGAAACAGTGCTGTGGGATGTTCTGTATGGCAATTATGTTAATAAACAAAACACTGATTGGCCAGTAGCCAGACAGGAAGTATAGGTGGGACTAACAGAGAGGAGAATTAAGGGAAGAGGAAGGGAAGGAGGAGACTGCCTGGAGCCACCACCAGGACAAAGAAGATGTAAGGTAAGCCATGAGCCACGTGGCAAAGTATAGATTAATAGAAATGGGCTAAATATAAGAGTAAGAGCTAAACAATGATAGGCCTGAGCTAATGGCCAAGCAGTTTAAATAATATAAGCATCTGTATGTTTATTTTATAAGTTGGCTAAGGGACTGCCAGGGCTTGGTGAGACCTGGGGAGAGAAAACTCCAGCTACAATACAGAAAAATCCTTTGATAAAATCTCATACCCATTCATGATAAAAGTTCTGTGGCTTTACCTGTGTCCCATTACATGTTGTTCCTTGGATGGCAGGTGGGTATCTGTCCCAATTCCAACCTTTTCTCCCCCCCCCCTCTGTGCTTAGATTTCCCACCTGGCTGTAAGCTTTCTTGCCATAGGCCAAAACAGCTTTATTTATTATCCAATGGGAGCCACATATATCCACAGCACACAGAAAGACATCCCACAACAGGAATAGGGTGTCTCTGACTCTTTTGCCTGCTCTTGGGACCCCTTTCCTCCTATTGGGTTACCTAATCCAGCCTTAATAGAAGAGTTTGTGTCTATTCTTGTTGTAACTTGTTAATCCTTGTTCAGTTCATATCCCTGGGAGGCCTGCTATTTTCTGAAGGGAAACAGAGGATGAGTATATCTGGGGGAGAAGGAAGGTGGAGGGCAGGTGGAGTGGAGGGAGGGGAATCTTTGGTCTGGATGTAATGCATGAGAGAAGAATAAAAAAATACAAACAAACAAATAAAAAAGAAAACAAGTAACCCTATTAAAAAAGAGGGTACAACCCTAATTTTCAAAAGATAAATTTCAAATGAATGAGAAACACTTAAAAGAAATATTCAAAAATACTTAGCCATCAGTGAAAAGCAAATCAAAACTACTTGGAGATTCCATCTATGCCTGTCAGAAAGGCTAAGATCAGTAAAACAAATGACTGGTATGTGACCCTTATGAAAGGTTCATTTTACTAACTCCCCCAAAGGGGTTGTGACCTACAGGTGGATAACCACTGTTTTAGTGAAGACATACTGTCCTGGCTATTACTGGTTGTGTTTTTACACTGGAGTCTAGGCATCTGGGTTTGGGAAGATAGTGGTTTTAGGTGCTGATATCTGATCTTGTCATTGTTGGGTGACTGTTTTGTTGTTTCATTTCTGTTGCCCTCTCTAGTTTTTAGGATAGTCTGGTGGCTGTGTATTATTGGTAGGCACTTTTTCTTGGATCCTGATAGGTGGGGCCACTGGGCATTCCAGGTGTAATGTGTTTCTAGGTTGGGATATAAATGTAGGAATGGGTGCTGTGGGATGGTCTGTATGTCAAATGTGTTGCTGATTGGTCAATAAAAAAATCACTGATTGGCCAGTGACCAGGCAGGAAGTATAGGCGAGACTAACAGAGGAGAATTGAGAGAACAGGAAGCTGGGTGAGGGAGACACTGCCAGCTGCCACCATGACAAGCTGCATATGAAGATCCCGGTAAGCCACAAGCCATGTGGCAAGGTATAGATTTATGGAAATGGATTAATTTAAGCTGTAAGAACAGTTAGCAAGAAGCCTGCCACGGCCATACAGTTTGTAACCAATATAAGTCTCTGTGTTTACTTGGTCGGGTCTAAGCAGCTGTGGGACTGGCAGGTGAGAGAGATTTGCTCTGACCGTGGGCCAGGCAGGAAAACTCTAGCTACAAATGGGGATGAATTAAGAGGGGGCTACTGAGGGGGTTCACAGGAAGGAGTAAAGCAGGGTGTTCTACCAGGATCTGTTTAGTACCCTGGGAATGGGGGGGGGGGCAGAAAATGAGGAGAGGCCACAGTAGAAGGTCACCTGAACACCTAGGGATGAGAATGGGGAATTGAACTTGGAAGTATGAGGGAGAGGTGAAGATCTGCAGTTAGTCTACCTGCTTCCCTGGCTGGAATGGCTTGTGGGTTCCCAGGGACTACCTGCTGCAGTTAAAAGCAAGGATAAAGGGACAAGTTGGGAAGACAGTTTGGAGGGGAAGATCTGTGGATATGGGCATGGGAGGGAGGGTTGCAGTGTGTAGTCTGCTACAGAGCTGGAGTTGACACTTGATCTGGAGGAGCTGTGGGAGAGGTGAAGGTCTGTGATTAGCCTTCCTGCTTCCCTGGCCAGAGTCCAAACCTAATAGTTTTTCACAGATGGCAAAATTTTTTAAATTGTAAACACTTCTAAAGAATGGTTGAATGGTTTATCATAACCACTAGACATATGGATCAACTCAAACCTTCAATCATATTTTTAGAAGTAGCTTCAGAGACTTCTCAATTGGAATCAAACAAATATGAGTTTTATTGTGACATTAAAAAATTACCAAGAATGAATTGTACATTCTCAAAGATGTGAATGTGAGAAGGTACATCACTTGCAATTAAGACCTAACCAAGAAAGTTGACACACCAGAGCATTTACAGCTAAGAAAAGAGAACATTTTCTTCTTAACTAATTGGTAATTTCAATATAATTCTAGTGGAAGGCAATTTTAACAAATTTTCTTATTTGTTTTTAATTCAGTTACAGGATATGACACACTATATAATTTTTTTTTACTTTTTTATTAAGAAAATTTTTTCATTCATTTTACAGACCAAAGATCCCCCTCTTCCACCCCCTCCAGCCTCCCCCTCACAGCCACTCTCCCACACAAGAAGGCAAGGGCCTCTCCTGGGGAAGCATATCCAGTAGAGGCAAGTCCAAGCCCTTCCCCCTGCCTCAAGGCTGCATGAGGTATCCCATCATAGGTAGTGGGCTCCAAAAAGCCTGCTCATGTAACAGAGGTGGATTCTGATCCTACCACCAGCAGGGGCCCCAAGCAGATCAAACTACACAACTGTCTTGCCATGCAGAGGGCCTAATTCAGTCCCATGTAGGCTCCACAGCCATTGATCCAACTTTCATGAGTTTTTACTAGTTTGGTTTGGTGGTCTCTGCAGATTTCCCCATCATGATCCTGATGCACTTGCTCATAAAATCCATCTTCTCTCTCTTTGACTGGACTTCTCAAGCTCTGCCTGGTGTTTGGCTGTGGATCTCTGCATCTGCTTCCATCAGTCACTGGAGAAAAACTCTGTGATGACAGTTAGGGTATTCACCAATCTGATCACTGGAGCAAGCCAGTTCAGTTCCAGCACCCTTTCCACTATTTCTAGTAGTCTAAGCTGGGGTCATCCTTGGGGATTCCTGGCAACTTCCCTAGCACCAGGTTTCTCTATCTCCATGATATCTACCTCTATCATGGTATCTCTTTCATTGTTTTCCCACTCCATCCCTGTTCCAGCTCAACCATCTCATTCCCTTATGTTCTCATCCCCATCCCCTACCCTCAATTTCCCACCACTCATCTCCTGTTTACTCATGGAGATCTCATCTATTTGCCCTTCCCAGGACCTCTTTGGGACTTCCGTGTTAGTTAGCTGCTCTGGAGTTGTGGGTTCTTGTCTGATTATCCTTTCCTTTATATCTAGTATCCACTTATGAGTGAGTAGATACCATATTTGTCCTTCTGAGTCTGGGTTACCTCACTCAGGATGATATTTTCTAGTTTGATCCATTTGACTGCAAATTTCATGATTTCATTGTTTTTCTCTGCTGAGTAGTACTCCATTGTGTATATGTATCACATTTGCTTAATCTATTCTTCAGTTGAGGGGCATCTAGATTGTTTCCAGGTTCTGGCTATTATGAATAATGCTGCTATGAACATAGTTGAGCATGTGTCCCTGTGGTATGATTGAACATTCCTTGGGTATAGCCCAAGAGTGGTATAGCAGGGTCAAGACACTGTATAATTTAAATATTACTGTATCAAGAATAAAAAAATCCCCAAGTGGCCAAGACATTCCTGAAAAAGAATAGACTTCATTTGATCAATCCCAAGGAATAACCAGAAAAATGCAATGAAAAGACCAGTCAACAATTTGAAAGAGCACTCTGAAATACAGAGAGCACATACACACTTGGTTGATAAGGAGTTGAGGTTTCCTATTAGTGCTGATTTTAAAATAAGTTGTAAGAATAGATACTGAGGCAACTATGGGGAAATGATTCACAAAGTGGCTCCTTGGTAGTGTGATGGTGGAGATGATCTCTCTGTCCACAGCCTAAAGAATTCTTTCTAAAACAAGGCACTCCCAAGATGCACTGAGTGCATTAAAATGAAAAAGTTCTGCTAAAAATATTGATAAAGTAATAAAAATAAAACTTTAGAAGATGCTATTTATCAATTAATGCTATATGTATACTGTGTATATATTTTACATTCATGGTGAATGTCTGGACTATAGAATATATAAAATATTTCAAACATCTATAAGGAAAAGACAAATGACCCAATATAAGAAAAAAGGAGGGCAGGGTAACTCACCTGGAGTCATTTCTCTTGAGAGAAAAAGGAAGTCAATAAATGTAGAGCTTGTTAAATCTCATTAGGAACAACGAAAATGGAAATCAAGACCATCGTGAAAAGCTCATCTATACCTACCAGAAACTGTCTGTGAAGCCACTAGGTCTTAGGAGTGCTCATATAAAACCAGGAACCCTCATTTAGGAGTGTTAGGTATTTTCCAACTGAATCAAAGATCCAGAAGCCTTGTGACCTAGAAAGTTCGTTCTTGCCTGTATTTCCCAGAACTGCATGCATATGGATACCTGGAAATATGAACAAAAATGTTCTTAGAAGCTCTGTTTGCTAGCAGGGGAAAAATGGATACAATCCAATAATAGCCTAAGTAAACACTGGAAGATTCTTAGGGAACAGTAAATCCAGTAAAACGAATAAATCACAGCCCCATGCAACACTGATGAACCTCAGGAACAAAAAAATTAAGATTTGGGGATGTTTGAGAATTCCATTGATATACAGTACTAGTTATATAAAAGTAAACATAGTTTGTGAGAATAGTTTTGTTAACATATTTGAAAATGTTCAATGACAAAGTGTGATGATGTCAGAAGCTAGGGTTTATGAGACTATAAAATGAGGCTGATACATTGCTTTTTAATTTGGGTTGCAGGTAAACATGTTTGGTGAAGTGTGGCCTTGGTGTATGTACCAATCCTTCCTCTCCTAGACTTTCTTCATCTTAAATGGCTGTAGTTGCTTACATGTCTTTAAGATAAAGCACAGTTTGTGAGTTTTTTGTTTTGGAGACACTAAATACAATTTACTTATGGACATCTCATCTGACCCTTCATTTAAACTTATATCGTATTTCTTACATTGGAGTATTGTTGTCAAATAAGAACACTGAGTTTTCCTTCCTTTTATTTGAGCCTTGATGCCTTTCCTTACTAATGTCATCATAAGGGTCTTGGAATGTCTAATGCCTCGCTTAAGGCTAATCAAGGAGTCATAGTTGAGGTCCACTTATCTGTTGTGTTTGAAAGTTTCTGTTGCCTTATGGTTATCTGTCTTAAACTAGGTGTAGATCCAGGCATGAGCTCCCTGTGCGGGACTAACCTCTTGTTCACTTGTCTTCCCATGCTCCATTTCATAACTTTTCCAAAATGCAGCAGGCTGCTGAAAAGTCACTAAATGGAATAGCCTCATTATTACCTTCCCTTGTAGGTAATTTGAAAGCATGGATTTTAAAACTAGATGAAAAAAATCTGTTAAATTATTCTAAATTCTGTTGCCTTAGACTTTCAGTAGTAAATGAACTTATGGGCTTAATATGGAAAATAAATCTGTTCTCCTTCACCCCCATGTTCCACTCTGTGTTTTAGTTGTATGTGTGCCAAGAAGTTTTGGCAATCTGTGCATTTTTTTTTTTTAAACCTCAAAAGTAAATAACAAAACACAGACTCTGGAGTTGTGTGGTTGATTTTACAGATTATTATAGCCTTATTTGATCTGATAATATCCTCCAATTTTTCCTACTCATTTACAAGCAAGTCTTTGGAAGTGTCCCACAGGGTAGAGTGTACATGTGTGATTTTTTGTTTGTGGGAGCGTGTACGCATGTGAGTGTGTGCATGCACACAAGCAATTTCTAAACCAGTGTTATTTTAATTGCTCATACTCTCAAAGATCACAATTGCTACTTAGTAGGTCTTCTCCATCTTAAAATAATGATGCAAATGAAAAAATTAAATGTCTAAAAAATTTCTGAAAGGCACAGGAAGCTAAGCAGGTAGTAAACCTGTATCTGGTCAAAACATAAGGTAAACTGAACATTTAGAAGGTTGAGGCCAGTTAACCTAGAGGATATTTGTCTTTCCAAAGAAGCATCTAAAGGAGCTGAACAGTGATTGTGGCAGTCTCCTGGGCCAAGGAGACAGATTTTGAAAATCATTTTGAAGTTAAGGATGTAGATTTGTGAGGGAACTAATGATTAGCTTACATAAGGCTCAGGGGTGGATTCTCAGTCCTGAAAAATAGTAAAACAATGATTTCTATCTAACTGTAGTCTGGCAAGAGTTAAAAATCTCATAGTCAGGATGAGCCAGAAATAAAAGACTCACTGTTAAACAGTAACTAACCTATAAAATTCACAAAGAAATTCAAATAATGAAATCAATAGACTATTACAATGTATACGTACAGGCTAAACATTTTTTTTAAAGCAAGCTTGAGAATTAGAAACTTACAAAAATGGACTTGTTTTAAAAAAGTGGAAACCCTATTCATAATAAAACTATAATATTAGGAACTCATTGGCAGCATGGAATTAGATAAGAAGAAAGTGTGTGATCTGATCTGCAGGGTACGAGGTTAAAATAATTGTTTCAGAACAGCCTAACATGACAAAAGGGTGGAGAAGACTTAGAGCATGGCATACAACCTAAACTAATGCTGAAAAGAACTGAATTTTGTATCTGTTCTGGTAAATCAAGGAGACTGCAGATGACTGAGGAGTGTGTATAAAGGGAAAGAGTGGTCTTTATATTGTCAACAGTGTGTATAAAGGGAAAGAATGGTGTTTATATTGTCAACATTATTCTTTTTCTTGACTGGACTAACAAGCACATGCTCTTACATATCCAATAAAATAGCATAAAACTAGAGTGATATGAATAAGATGTGTGGATTATAACAATGTTATTATTTTTCTTGTGGTATCATCTTTTGGGTTTATAAAAAATTTAAACTGAGAATGACAAGGGTCTATGAACACTGACTGTATTACATCTTTTTATTATTAATTTTTAAATTTATTTTACATACCAACTGTGGTGATATTTTGTCTGTGCTCTAACAAATAAAGCTTGCCTGGAGATCAGAGGAAAAAGCCAGCCACTGTGTTAAACATAGAGGTCATGCAGTGGTAGAATATGCCTTTAATCCCAGCACAAGTTTAACAGAGGTCTGGAGGTCTGTACAGATAGAAAGTGATAGAGCTGGGTGGAAAGAGGAAGTGATGTAGCTGGATAGAGAGAGGAAGCAAGATGGCAGGGCATAGAAAGATATATAGGCGTGAGTATACAGGAAGTAGCTCTCTCTTGGGCTGAGGATTTCATAGCAGTAAGAACTTGTGGCTTGGCTTGTTCTATTCCTCTGATCTCTCAGTTTTCACCCCAATATCTGGCTCCGAGTTTTGTATTAATAAGACCGTTTAGCAATTTGTGTGCAACCAACCAGTTTCCCCTTCGTCCTCTCCTCCCGTTCCCTCTCCCAACTCCTTTCTACCCCACCCCCCATTCACTCCTTAGAAAGAGTAAGGCCTCCCTTGGGAGTCAACAGAGAATGGCATATCAAGTTGAGGCAAGACCAAGCTTCCTTCCATGCATCACTAGGCATCCCACCATAGAAAGAAGGTTCCAAAAAGCCAGTTCATGTGCCAGGGACACATTCTGGTCCCACTGCTAGGGACCTCACAAACAGACCAAGCTGCACAACTGTCACCCACATGCAAAGGCCCTAGGTTGGTCCCATGCAGGCTCCTTAGCTGTCGGTCTAGAGTCCATGAGCTCCTCCCACGAGCTGGGGTCAGCTGTCTCTGTGGGTTTCCCCATCATGGTCTTGATCCCCTCTTGCTTATATAAACCCTCCTTCCTCTCTTCGACTGGACTCCAGGAGCTTGGCCCAGTGCTTGGCTGTGGATCTCTCCATCTGCTTCGATCAGTTACTGGATGAAAGTTCTATGAAAACGTCTTACAATTACATATGAATCCACTTATCACAATAATATTTGAGCTAAAAATTATTCAGACATATGATTGTGAAAATGTTGAATATCTAAAGGAAAACAAAAGTATAAATGCAGTAGGTAAATAAATGTGTGTTGCTTAGAAAGCAGTAGCTTACTTGACAGTCAACTCTACAGCAGCCACCAGGAGTGCCAAAAAATTAACACTGATATTTTCAGTTTCAAACAGGAAGCTGATAATGGTATCGTTTGAAATATTTACTCTCATGAAAACTGCGCTAAAAAGAAATCCTAAAGGATTTACTTAAGGATCAAAATTATTTCCCTATCATGAAATATTTAAGAATAACAAGGGACTAACAGGCAAGAGAAGTTGTGCATAATGCTAGTTTGGGAAGCATGGAATGGTAGCATAAATTTGTACTGGGTATGAACAATTTGTAACACTAATTAAGTAACAGATAGGAAGCTAGACATATAAGGACATTAAACTAAGAAGTTAATAGAGAAAGTAAGTGGAAAAGAACAATTGAAAAAAAAAAAAACAGGCACAATGAGATGGTTCAGCAGGTAAAGGAGCCTGCTAAGAAAGAAGCCAGACAACCTGGGTTTAAATCTCTGAAACTCATATGGTAGAAAAAGAGAACCGAATCCTGCAAGTTGTCCTCTGACCTACACACACACACACACACACACACATACACACACACACACACACACACACCCCATATATATATATACATACATACATACATACATACATATACATATATACATATATATGCATACAAATAGAAAGGGACAGTACAGTAATTACCATTGAACAAAATAAAGGGTGGGCTCCTCCATCATATCATGTCTATCAACCATATTAGGGAGCACAAAAGTGACATAGGCAAAGAGATAAAGATTTAGGGATGAGGTTGTGATAATTTACCCATGGGAACAAATATTTCTCAAAAAGACACCCAAAGTAATAACCACAAAAGGGAAACAAATACATTGAAGTATAGTATAAGATTCTTGTTCAACAAAAGGTACTTAAAAATCATTTAAAATGAATCCTAGAATAGAAGGTGATATTTTTGACTTAGGAAAAACTCATGCCCTTGATAAACAATTAATTATGTAAATTAATAAAGGAGATACAACCCAAAGAGGAAAAAAGTGGCAAAATATACAGGTATACAGTGTTTTTAAAATGGAATACACCATTGAAAATGAGTTTGATCTCAATCAACCTCTCAATCAGAGGTTGGTGGGTTGTGGGTTTTTGTAACTAAAGTATTAATTATAGAATTTATTCAATCATTGTCTACCACTAGCTGGATGGACAAAATCTGAATTTACAAAACATAATGATAATAAAAAAATGTACCTTAATTTTAAAGCAGACAGATATTTAATAGGTAACCCACAGTAAATAAAAATAGGGAAAGGTACAAAATAATACTAGTTATTAAGGTACCATAAAGTAAATACATACAAAGTATAGCAATACATCTATTCTTTTTTTGACACAGGGCCTCATTATATCCCTGGCTAGTCTGAAACTCACTATGCAGACCAGGCTGGCCTGAATTCACAGAGATTCTCCTGCATCTGGCACTCAAGTACTGGTGTTAAAAGCATGGTTTAATGGCTCAAATTAAAAAGACTCAGTACTGGTGAGTTGCAGGGGAACTAGAATTCTTATGTGCTATTGAAGACAGTCTGAAATGCTTTATTTTTAAGGTTTAGATAGCATTACATGCATTTTAAATCTGAACTGTATGTCTACTAGTCTCATTAACTCGTAGATTTTAGATGTTTGTTTTCATTCATCTATTCTTGTTCTTTTCCTATATTTTCCTTTAGAATGGGGAAAACTGGTTTCATGTCCCCAAATTATTCCTTCCTTTAAAGATTTGTTTTTTATTATGTGGGTGATATGTGTACATAAGGGCAGGTGCACACAGAGGGCAGAGGTGTAGGAGCCCCTGCAGCTGGAGTTACAAGTGATTGTCAACCTAATTCACGTCCTCTGCAAGAGCAGTACATGTTTCTTTTTTTTTTTCTTTAATTTATTTCACATCCCATTAGCAGTTTCTCCTCCCTCCTCTCCTCCCACTTCCTCTTGCCCACCCGGCCTCTATCCCCACTTCCAATACATTTCTCTTCCATTTCTGTTCAAGAAAGGGCAGGCATCCCATGAGTGTCAACAAAACATGGCATATCAAGTTTCAGTAAGACTAAGCACTTCTTCATGTATTAAGGCTGGGCAAGGGTATGAGGAGTTGGGTCTCAAAAGCCAGTAAAAGGGTCAGTCAGAGACAGCCCCTGATCCCACTGTTAGGAGTCCCAAAGAAGACCAAGCTACACAACTGTAGCATGTATGCAGAGTGTCTATGTCAATTCCATGCAGACTCCCTGGTTGTTAATTCAATCTCTGTGAGCTCCTACAAGCCCAGGTTAGTTGGTCTGTGGGTTTCCTTGCAGTATCTTTGACTTCTCTGGTCTTATAATCTTTTCTCTCTATCTTTTGCAGGATTCTCCCAGCTCTGCCTAATTGTTGGCTGTGGTCTGCATCTGTTTATGTCAATTGGAGAATGAAGCCGCTCTGATGAAATTTGGGCCAGGCACCAATCTCTGAGTATAGCAGAACATTGTTAGGCATCATTACATTAACAACTGTTTTCTCCAGTCCTGGGTTTTGTTCTATCCTAGGTCTAGGGGTCATGCAACCTCTGGGTCCTGGCGCTCCAGGCAGTGTCAGCGGTGGGCTTAGTCTCCTGGCATGGGTTTTAAGCTAGACCAGCCATGGTTGGCCATTCCCTCTCTATCTTACCCCAGCACTACCCATAGGCAGGGAAGACTGTAGGTCAAAGGGTATGTGACTGGCTTGGTGTCCTGATCCCTCCACAGGAAATCTTGCCTGGTCGCTGGAGATAGCCAGTTCAGGCTACGTATCCACGACTGCTAGGAGTCTTAGCTGGGATCATCCTTGTAGACTCCTGGGATGATTCCTTTGCACCTGAATGTGAGATTCCCCCCTCCCACTTTCCAAGACTTTCTTTCAGTACTCTATCCCCAACCTGACCTATTCCCATCTCCACCTGCCTGCAATCCACTCAGGAAACCTCTTCTATTTTTCCCTTACCAGGGAGATCTGGGTATCCTCCCTTGAAACCTTCTTCTTACCTAGTCTCTCTGGGTCTGTGGGTTGTAGTATAGTTATCCTTTATTTTATAGCTAATGTCCACTTATGAGTGGTTACATATCAGGTATGCCTTTCTGGGTCTAGATTACCTCACTCAGGATGATTTTTTTTCTAGTTGCATTCATTTGCCTGCAAATTTCCTGTATGTCATTGTTTTTAACAGCTGAGCAATACTTGTGTAAATGTACCACATTTTCTTTATCCATTCCTCAGTTGAGGGACATCTAGGCTGTTTCCAGGTTCTGGCTATTACAAATAAATCTGCTGTGACAGAGTTGAGCAAGTGTCCTTGTGGTATGATTGAGCATCCTTTGGGTATATGCCTGAGAGTGGTATAATAGCTGGGTATTGTGGTAGACAGATTTCCAGTTTTCTGAGAAACTGCCATATTGGTTTCCAGAGTGGCTGTATAAGTTTGCACTCCTTGAGGAGTGTTCCCCTTGCTCCTCATCAACTCCAACATAGGCTGTCACTTGTGTTTTTGATCTTTTTCATTCTGACAGGCGTAAGATGGAATCTCGGGGTCATTTTGATTTGCATTTCCTCGATGGCTAAGGATGCTGAACATTTCTTTAAATGTTTCTCAGTCATTTGAGATTCTTCTGTTGAGAATTCTCTGTTTAGATCTATATCCCGTTTTTAATTGGATTATTTGGTTTGTTGAAGTACAGTTTCTTGAGTTCTTTATATATTTTGGAAATCATCCCTCTCTCTGTCAGATGTGGGGGTGGTGAGGATCTTTTCCTATTCTGTACACCACCTTTTGGTCTTATTGATGGTGTCCTTTGCCTTACAGAAGCTCTTCAGTTTCACGAGGTCCTACTTATTAATTGTCAGTCTTAGTGTCTGCACTATTGGTGTCCTGTTCAGGAAGTTATCTCCTGTACTAATGTGTTCAAGGCTATTTCCCACTTTTTCTTTTATCAGTGCTGCAAGCTGCAGGGAAAATGTAATGGAATCCAGCTGCTGTCACAAAAGCTACTACTTGGAAAAGTCAAGGACTTTTCAGAAGGTCAAGCCATGGCTTAAGAAATCTTGATGATATTTTAGCTTTTGTATATATATTAGCTAATTCTTGCAATGATTTTCTTGTATACTATGTATGCTTCCAAGAACTCATAACAGTATATTTTATCTGAAATACCTGCCAAGCATCCAAGACCAAACGATCTGAATTAAGGCAACATCCTTAGTGGTACTTATACTAACATTATAGACTCCTAACATTTCTAAGCACCTCTACAAATGTAGTTTGAGCACATTAATTCCCTTATTCTGATATATTAACCGACTTTTCCTCTTAGTTGACTTCCTCCTTTATTACTCCCCCTTTGGGTTGTAAAAAAAAGCCTGATGGTCACTGCCTGAGGAAATTTCTTGTCTGTCTTTATGACCCTGTAAGAATTCAAGCCTGGTGACCTTGCTTTAGCTAGAGCACTGCTATTGCATGGGTATATAACTGTAAACCTCAGAGACTTGGAGAAGATTTTGACTGGAGAACTAGAAGAATGAGATGGAAGATGAGGAAGAGCCAGATGGTTAAGAATGAGATGAGAAAGACCAAAATGGGGCAGAACTAAAATGAGAGAATTAAGATAGAACTTAGAGGGGACAGCAGATAAATGTAGAGAGAAATCAGGCAAGGCGCTAGGCATGAGACCAGAACTGAAACTGTGTAGACATAATTTTATCCCAGAGGAATAATGTAGCTTGATGAAAGAGCTCAGTGGACTTAGATACTTTTCCAGAAAATAATTTGCGCCATGCCATTCATAGCTTCCCTTCTGGGTCCCTGGGAAGAAGATTATTAAAGCTAGACCATAATAATTTTCTAGATACCAGGTTTAGTGTATCTGAATTTATGTTGAGGTGTTTGTTTTTTTTTTAACCACTTGGACTTGAGTTTTGTGCAGGGTGATAGATATGGATATATTTGCATTCTTCTACATGCAGACATCCAGTTAGACCAGCACCATTTATTGAAGATGCAAAGTTTTGGTTTCCTTGTTGAAAGTCAGGTGTCCATTGGATTTACGTCTGGGTCTATGGTGATATTTTATTTGTGCTGAAATGTAATTTTATTTGTATGTTAATAAATAAAAGTGCCTGGGGGTCAGAGCTAATAACAAGCCATTTAGCAGAAGTCTGGCAGTGGTAGTACATGCCCTTAATCCCGATTACATGACAGGCAGAACTCTGTGTGTTCAAGGACACAGCCAGCCTGGAGACACACACCTTTAATCTCAATACCAACCATAGAGACCAGGAGGTCTGTATAGATAGGCAGTGACAAGGAGGTCATGTGATTGGGTTTACAACCAATGAGAAGGCAGAACAGAAAGTCAATAAAAAGATAGACACACAGGAAGTAGGTCTCTTTCTCAGGGGAAGAATAGCAGCAGCAGCGGGTGGTAAGAAGGCGGTCTTGAGCCAAGCGGTGGTGGCGCACACCTTTAATCCCAGCACTCGGGAGGCAGAGCCAGGTGGATCTCTGTGAGTTCGAGGCCAGCCTGGGCTACCAAGTGAGTTCCAGGAAAGGCACAAAGCAACACAGAGAAACCCTATCTCGAAAAACAAAAAACAAAACAAAACAAAACAAAAAAAAAGAAGGCAGTCTTGATCTCAGCTCTTAGCTACTGCTCTCTGACCTCTGGGGCTTTTAACTCTACATTTGGCTCTGTGTTTCTTATTTAATAAAACCATTCAGAATTACATCTACACGTCTGGGTCTTCAATTCGATTCCATTAATCCACCTGTCTGTTTTTATGCCAACATCGTGCAGTCTTTTATTTTGTTTTGTATAACTGCAACTCTGTGGTAGAGCTTAAAATCAGGAATTGTTATACCTCCAGAAGTTCTTTTATTGTACAAGACTGTTTTAAATATACTTTTTTTTCTCCTGTGAAGTTGAGTATTGTTCTTTCAAGGTCTGTCTGTAAAGAATTGTTTTGGGGTTTTCATGTGATTGCATTGAATCTATAGATTGCTTTTGGTAAGATTGTCATTTTTACCATGTTAATCCTACCAATTCATGTACACGGGAGATCTTTCTATTTTCTGATATCTTCTTGAATTTCTTTCTTCAAAGACTTTACTTTCTTGTCATACAGGTCTTTCACTTGCTTGGTTAGAGTTACACCAAGACATTTTATATTATTTGAGGCTAGTGTAAAGGGTGTTGATTCCCTCATTTCTTTCTTAGCCTGTATATCATTTGTATTAGGAGGGCTACTGATTTTTTGAGTTAATCTTGCATTCAGCCACTTGACTAAAGAGGTATGTATCGAGGTTCTCTGGTAGAATTTTAGGGGTTGCTTATGTATACTATCATATCATCTTCAAATAAAGATACTTTAACTTCTTCCTTTCTGGTTTGTATCCCCTTGATTTTCTTTAGTTGTCTTACTGCTCTCACTAGAACTTCAAGTACTATATTGAAGAGATATGAAAAGAGAAGACAACCTTGTCTTGTTCCTGATTTTAGTGGAACTGCTTTGAGTTTCTCTCAATTTAATTTGAAGTTGGCAAGTGGCTTGCTGTATATTGCTTTTATTATGTTTAGGTATGTCTCTTGTATCCCTGGTATCTTCAAGACTTTTTATCATGAAGGGATGTTGGATTTTGTCAAAGGCTTTTTTGTCATCTAATGAGATTATCATATTGCGTTTTTCTTTCAGTTTGTTTATATGGTGTATTCCATTGATAGATATTCATTTGTTGAACTATACCTTCATCTCTGGGATGAAGCCAACTTGATGATGGTGGATGATCTTTTTGATGTGTTCTTGGACTCAGTTTGCCAGCATTTTATTGAATATTTTTGCATCAATATTTATGGGTGAAATTGGTCTGTAATTCTCTTTCTTTGTTGAGTCTTTGTGTGGTTTGGCTACCAGGGTGACTGTGTCCCATAGAAATAATTTGGTAATGTTCCTTCTGTTTCTATTTTGTGGAATAATATGAGGAGTAATGCTATTAACTCTTTGAAATTCTGGTTGAATTCTTTAAAACCCTCTAGACCTGGTCTTTTTTGGGGGGGAGGGGGTTGGGAAACTTTTGATGACTTTTTCTATTTCCTTAGGGATTATAGGTCAATTTAAACTGTTTACCAGATCTTGATTCAACTTTGGTAAGGGATATCTATTAGGGAATGTGCCCATTTCTTTTAGAGTACAGACTTTTGAAGTGTGACGTAATGATTCTCTGGATTTCCTCAGAATCTCTTGTTATGTTATCCTTTTGTTTCTGATTTTGTTACTTTGGATAGTCTCTCTCTGCCTCTAAGTTAGTTTGGATATTGTTCTCTTTGTTCCTATTTTACGGATTTCAGCCCTCAGTTTAATTATTTCCTGCTGTCTACTTCTCTTGGGTGTGCTTGCTTCTTTTTGTTCTAGAGTTTTCAGGTGTCTTCTTAATTTCACTAGTATGAGATGTCTACAAATTCCTATGGAGGCACTTAGTGCTATGAACTTTCCTCTTAGCACTGCTTTCATTGTGTTCCATAAGTTTGGGTAGGTTGTGAATTCACTTTCATTGAATTCCAGGAAGTCTTTATTTCTTCCTTGACCCAATGGTTACTCAGTAAAAAGTTGGTGAGTTTCCATGAGTTTGTAGGCTTTCTATTGTTTCTGATGTTGAAATCCAGCTTTAATCCCTGGTGGGTATAATACAGAGAAGATACAGGGCTATTCTGCTGCGGAATGTCTTTCTGTATGCTGTGAATATGTGTTACTCCCATTGGCTAATAAATAAAGCTGCATTGGTCTATGGCAGGGCATGTTGGAGCCAGGTGGGAAAAATCTAAGAGAGATAGTGAAAGGAGAAAGGAGAGTAAGGGAGACACCAGCCCACTGCCCAAGGAGCAACAAGATGCTCACAGACCGGTAACACCACGGCCATGTTGCCATGTTGCAACATATAGATTAATAGAAGTGGGTTAAGTTATAAGAACTAGCTAGCAAGAAACTTGACCTATAGACCATACAGTTTGTAAGTATAAGCCTCTGTGTGTTTACTTCAGACCAAGTGGCTGCAGGATATGGATGGGAGAGATTCATCCACACAGAGGGGGCCGGGCAGGACTGGAGGAATTTCCAGCTACATTATTCCTTTTTCTTTTTTTTTCCTGTCTCCATTGAGATTTGCTTTGTGGCTGAGTATATGGTCAATTTTGGAAAAGGTTACATGAGGTGCTGAGAAGAAGGTATATTCTTTTGTGTTTGGGTGAAATGTTCTATAGATATCTGTTAGGTCCGTTTGAATCATAATGGCTGTGAGTTCTATTATTTCTCTGTTTAGTTTCTGTCTGCATGATCTATCCATTGGACAGAGTGAAGTTTCCCACTATTAATGTGTAAAGTTTGATTTGTAATTTAAGCTTTAGTAATGTTTTATTTACAAGTGTGGGTGCCCTTGCATTTGGGGCATAGGTGTCCAGCATAGCGATATCATCTTAGTGAATTTTTCCTTTGATGAGTATCAAACGCCTTTCTCTATCTCTTTTGATTAGTTTTGGTTTGAAGTCTATTTTGTTAGATAGCTACACCAGCTTGCTTCTTAGGTCTGTGTGATAGGAAAATCTTTTTCTGACTCTTTCCTCTGTGATAAGGCTTATCTTTGATGTTGAGATGTATTTCTGGTATATAGCAGAAGGATGAAGGACATGTTCTTAACTTCTCAACCATTTCTCTAGCCTTTTCTTCTATTTTTAGATATATAAGACAGTAGATTAAAAAAGCTAATTATAGATGACTTTTTAATACTAAATGTTAAGTGGTTATAATATATTACATGGTGCTAGAATGCAGCAAATCAGAAGGTATATTTCCTCTAATAACTCTCCTCTTACTCCATAAGACTTATTAGATAGACATTAATAAACATTATAATCAGATAAATGAATTATAAGGGAAATCAAAATATCTATAATTCTCAAAAATATTCTATATAATAACTAGATCAATAAATATGCAAATAAGGCTGGGTGGCAGTGGCACACACCTTTAATCCCAGTACTTGGGAGGCAGAGGCAGAAGGATCTCTGTGAGTTCAAAGCCAGCCTGGTCTACAGAACGAGATCCAGGGCAGGCACCAAAACTACCAGGAAACCTGTCTTGAAAAACATATATATATATACACATATATATACACATATATATACACATACATATACATACATATACATATATATACACATATATGCGCAAATAGTGTTGGTAGTTAGTGTTAGTAGTTAAAAGTACTGGCTACTCTTGCAAAAGACCTGGGTTTAATTGTCAATACCTACACGTGGGCTTCCAAACAGTTGTAACTCTAGTTTCAGGGGATCCAGAGCCTTCTTCTGGCTTCCTCAGCCACCAAGCATGCACACAGTGCATGTACATACAAACAGGCAAAAGCATTCCCTTGTATAAAATAAAAATAAACAAATCTTTTTGAATAAAAGACTCAAATGACCTATCTCACTCTACATGCGTAGAGTGTTTGGGCATCCTTGATTTAATACATAGAGAATGCTTATCTTGCCACAGACTCACATCTTTTTTGAGAAACCCACCTTCTGTCTGAGGGCTAGAAATTCGGATCTGCCAACCCTTGAGGGTTGAATGGAGTGTGTGCTTTTGTGAGATCAAACTCCAGTTTAAAATGTAAGAGATGAAGAACTAATAAATCTAACACAGCCCTAGGATGCCTTTTCACATTTCTGCTGATAGACACTTTTTTTCTGCTGATAGATATTTATATTTGATATTTGATAAAACACTAAAAAGACTCTCAGAAGCAGTTTGTTCCTGTGATCACTGTGGTTTTTCCAAGCCCCCCTTTTTTTTTCTCTCCAAGGTTTTATTAGACCATTATTGGCTGGAAAATAGTCAATCCATTCTTCAATCACAGCAAAATCCCAAACTTATTTCTGCTTGATACTAACTCATTTCTCAAAATTTTATCTTCATTCATCTCACTGGAATGAATTTTCGTTTCTTGATTTTTTTCTTTCTTCTCTGTTTGGAAGGCTTTTAGGACACCCCATCCCTGTTTCTGAAAGGGGAAGAGGCATTGACAGAGGCTGTGGACCTGGAAGTTGTCTGAAAGATAAGGAATATGTAGGCCAGGGCAGGAATTAAAGACTAAATAGTGTTAAGAAAGAAATCAAAATAAATGATAAAAATTCTTTGGGATAATGTACATAAGGATTTAGACAAGATACTAACTATGTCATGATAAAGGTAGTTGTGAAGCATACCTTAAAGAATGAAGGTAAAGTCCAGAAAGGAAACCAAACCTAAACAATTGGGGATTTTTACTCTTGATCATGACTTTGAACATAGTAAGAGAAGATCTTCTCAGGAATCCATATGATGGCCTGGTCTGATGCTGATTTGTAAAGTAGCCATCATACATTTGGGGTGAGGCTCTTTTAAAGACATGTGTTATAGAGACAGGTGGATTGAGAGTAGGGTGAATTGAGTCCTTTATCAGTTTCACTATCTCTTTCTCAAGAACAACGATAGGGTAAATAATGTCAAGTGAACACACCTGCATAAATAATATGTACAAGACACGTAAGTAAGAATGAGATGACTGGTGTACTGCACAGCCAGATTGTGTGCCCTGTGAATATGAATGGTTTTAGCTTCAAGGTACCACTCCATCCATGTGGCTAAGTCTATAATATACTTTTACAGTAGATAAAATACAAGTTTATCAGGTCATTTGGATACAGAAGAGGGCAAGAAGAGCATAGAGCCTTGGACACTGAAAGGACTTTGAAAGAAAGGAGATCTATGATAGAGTACAGTAGGTTTTTAATTGTATCTTTTAAACATTTATTTTATTTTTACACTGTGTGTGTGTGTGTGTGTGTGTGTGTGTGTGTGTGTGTGTGTGTGTGTTTTCCCATTGGGACCAGAAGAGGGTGTCAGATCCTCTGGAACTGAAGCTACAGGGGGTGATGAGCTGCTTGTTGTGGCTGTATAAGCCAATCTTGAGTCCTCTACAAGAGCAGCTACTCTTAACTGCTGAGCCATTTCTGCAGCCTATTCTTAATAGTCTGATTATAGTAGTCCTACATATTGGGTTTGAGACAGAAACAAAGAAGGGTTCTGAAATGGTCTTTTCCTAATAGTCTTAGGGTAGATGACAAGAACTCGTAAGAAGCAAAGTATATAACATTTGAACTGCACTCTGTAGATTTCAATGTTGTATATACATTAATATGTATTTGTAGATGAAATTCTAAATGGTCTAATTAAATAAGAAATACAGAGCCAAATGCAGAGTTAAAAGCCCAGGGATCAGAGCAGTAGCCAAGAGCTAAGACCACCTTATCTTACCACTCGCTGCCATCCTTCCCCTGAGAGAGAGACCTTCTTCCTGTGTCTTGTCTTTTTATTCCTTTTCTGTTCTGTCTTCTCATTGGCTCTAAACCCAAACACATGATTTCCTCATCACTGCTTGTCTATACAGACCTCCAGGTCTCTATGGTTGGTACTGGGATTAAAAGTTCAGGTCACTTTGCTTTGGATGTGTCCATGACGACAGAGACTCTACCTGACATGTGATTGGATTAAGGGCATGTGCTACCACCATCTGACTCCCACTTTATGGCTTGCTGTGACTTCTGATCTCCAGGCAATTTTATTAACATACAAATAAAATCACATTTCAGCACAAATAAAATATCACCATATGTATTCTTAGCGTATATATAAGAAAAGTCAAGACTAGCAAGATGACTCATTAGGTAAGTGGCCTGTTGCCAAGCTTAATGATCTGAATTCAATCCCTGAGTTTCACATTGTAGAAGGAGAGTACTGACTTCTGTAAGTTGTCTTGTGACACAAACACACATACACACACACACACATACACACACACCTCACTAAACAAACAAATAAATAAAATGTAATTTAAAAAAGATAAATATAAACATTATTTTGATAGTGATTATTTTATAAATGACTGATTTTTTTAATTGAAAATAAATTCTTCTCTTATATAATATATTTCAACCACAGTTTCCTCTCTTCTCCAGATCCAACCCTCCATTTCCTCCTCAGAAAAGCACAGGCCTCAAAGAGACAACAGTCAGCCAGGAGAAAACAAGATACAATAAGACAAGGTAAAAGCCCTCATATTGAGGCTGGACAAGGCAACCCAATGACTGATTTTTTAAGGGATTTTTTGAATCTAGGTATTTTTACAATGTGTTTACTGCTTGTGGTTGCATTAGCTCTTGCAGTCTCTCACTAATTTCCTCTGATTTTGCAACTATGATTTGTTTTATACATAATTCAACACCTTTTGTATTATTACACAGTCTGCTTCGTTTCCAATATTGAGCAAATGGCTTGTGTACTTTTTAGAGAGCTAAGATTCTAAGACACTCTGGGGAGTAGGATCCCTGACTATTCCAGATATTTGGCAGATGAGCGTGGTCTCTCGTGAAGGTGGAGGAAAGGCAATGATCTAGATCATGGAAAGAGCCAGTTCAAATGCTTGTGAGGCTGCTAGTTGCTCATCTAAGAGATATAGGCAGGGGCAATCTTCTTCAGTTATCTGATACTTAGACACTTTTATTTCATTTTAAGTTACATTTTATTTGTTGTGCATGTGTGTACATAAGTGTGTGGGTATTGTGGCAAGCGTGAGGGGGGTCACGGGACAAAAACTTGAAGGATTTGATTCTCTCCTTTCACCATGTTGGTCTTTGCACTCAATCTAAGGAACTGTGAAGACGAGGTAATAACAACACTAGACCAGCATCTGCTGAACAATGAAGTTGGCTAATGCCTAGTCTCTCATGTCTTAAAGGAAGTAATGACCCTCACAGTGAGAGCAAGGGGACAGATTAAAACCAGAATAGATGCAAGAACCTAGTCAGCTAATCCAGGACACAGCAGATCTTTCAGAAATGGGTCTGAATAATGATCAAGGTAAGGAAATAATGTAAGGGATATAGATAGATAAGGGTTAAAGACAATGCCTCCAAAGGGTGTGGTTGACCAGGAAGTCAGTGCTGCATACTTGGACACAAGCTTCCCTATTCATCAGAATGACCCAGTCACAAGCAGCATTTTCTCTCGACTGACAGTAGTTACCTATCAATGTGTATCTTGGGAAATTCTCTTTTGAGTAACGGGTTCATCTGCCTTTTAATGTCTTCCTATATCTATCCTATTTCTTTTTTAAGTGAAAAGAAGCCCTTTAATTAATTAAGCTGTGCAATTGTCCCTCAATAGAATTCATTACTGGTTCTACTGAGTTATTTTTACTGCTGCCAAATCCAAGAGGTTAATTACTTGTTTAAACAAGCTAAAAGACAATACCTTTACTGCAGAAGAGATGAAGGTAAGGCTAAATCACCTACCAGGTGAATTGCTTACATACACACATTCTAAATGCAGAATAAATGAAGTTCATTAAAAATACACTTTAAAGTAAAAAAAAAAAATCCTTGAGCTAATCATAATTGCAAACCATTTCTACAATACTTTCGAAGACTATTCCTTGTCAGAGTCTATTAAGGCGTGATTTTTTTCCACGTGTGGATTGTGATTTAATAGTTATGGGATCAGCTCCAAGTTTCATAAGTATTGTACTTGTAAAGCTACAGTACTCGCATGAGTCGGCTGTTTGAAACCTGGGGCCTATGCAGGGTCCCTTGGCTCGGCCTGGGAGGAGGGGACTGGACCTACCTGGACTGAGTCCACCAGGTTGATCTCAGTCTGTGGGGAAGGCTTTGCCCTGGAGGAGATTGGAATGGGGGGCGGGCTGGGGGGAAGGTGAGGGGGGCGGGAGGGGGAGAACAAGGGAATCTGTGCTGTATGTAGAACTTAATTGTATTGCAAAATAAAAATTTTTAAAAAAAGAAAAAAATGTATTACCATAAGCACACACACACAAAAAAAAGCTACAGTACTCCCTTACAGTAGCAGGAATCATGCAGCAGATGGCATTAAGAACATTTAGCAATGTAGCCAACGCAAAGGTCTTTCTGAAATGCACCACAGAGTCA
Source organism: Peromyscus eremicus (assembly GCF_949786415.1). Classification (NCBI taxonomy): domain Eukaryota; kingdom Metazoa; phylum Chordata; class Mammalia; order Rodentia; family Cricetidae; genus Peromyscus; species Peromyscus eremicus. The sequence continues at coordinate 50,460,586 of NC_081432.1, read as the reverse complement.
AAAAACCTCCTGAAAACCGAGATACATTGAATACATCCTCCCCAAGACAAGTTGCATGATGCAAATTGCAAGTTCCACACGGTGTACTTTCTGCTCAAAAGAATTTACAAGCCTGGAAGGAAACATATAGATTATTCTTCTTTGAGTAAACCTGCAGGTAGCTTCACATGGTGCCTATTTCAGGAATCAGGGTGTCATTAAATGCTCTGAAACCTGAGCTGTTATATTCATGCTTTTGCCATTCTTCCAGCAAATTTGTCCAGTTAAGTTTGGAGCACACAGCACAGTGTGTGTTGTTGACTAAGGAAAAGAAAGCAAACATGTCTGCTCTTTTCCTACTCTGTGTCAGCCATGTTTCCCCTCTGTAAATTGCCTTTTCTGTGATACCTCAGAGTGCTTCCAGAGAAGCTTCAACCAGCTGTGTTGTTAGTGCCTACCTGGTGATTTCCTTTAGCGAGGTGCTATTTCTTGCCGCACCAGATTATTTAAATTATGATATCTGTAGGTAACCATACTACAAAACTAAACCACAGAACAGGACAAAAACAAGTCTAATGTCTGAGGTAGAAAATAAAAAGGCAATTGTATTTCTGTTACTGTTCCTCTTTATACACACAGCGTAATTTCATATAGAAATTTTTTTGTTCATAGCTAGCTTGTATACACTAATAATAACCCACACTTATATGAAAACCATACACTCTAATAAGTATCGACATGTCTTTATTATAAAATTGAAAAAGCTTTTATGCTCCATTTGTTTTAGTGATTGAAACTTTACAATAATGGAAAAGTCTATTTATCAGAACATTGGGGTGTACAGAGCATGGAATCCTTTGATGACACATCCACCAGATGCAGCCCTTGACCATCTACTCACATTGCATCCTCAGAAGATTTCACAGTTATCTTCAGTCTGTATGGATGACCTGTGGTCACACTCTTCTTCCCTATTCCACTTCTACCTACTCTACCTGAAGGCTGTGGTCTGTGCATTCTAAAACCAATGAGTATAATGACTATTGCATTTTTTCCCTGTTGCTACGGTTTGAATATTTTAAATTTATTTTTAATTATGTGTATGTGTATGTGCCTGTGTATATATGCACTGAGTCTAGTTGTTCATAAAAGCCAAAGGTAGTGGAGTCTCTGGACTTGCAAGAGACTGGGAGCAGTGGGTGCTGGAAACCAAACCTGAGTCCTCTGGAAGAGCAGTTTGTACTCTTAACCACTGAGCCATTTCTCCAGCCTCCTGATTTGAACATTTTAGTCAAATTTACTTTATGTATAACCCAGATAAAAATAAATCTGAGTGTTGATGTAAAATAAAGATAGACAATAATTCTTGCTCCTTTTCTTTATGTAGAAAACATTCTGTCCAGGATAATTTTATAGAGGAAGGAAGAAAGTCATTCTGGGAGGTTAATTCACCAAACTGTAACCCAAATGTCATTTCTTAAATATTCTCCAATGTTAAGAAAAGATCAAATAATTTATGTCAATTTTAACATGCTCACTATATACATGTATAGTATATATTATATATACTATACACACACACACACACACACACACACACACACACACACACACACATATATATATATATATATATATATATATATATATATATATATATATATATGAGATGGCCAGCTTTTTTTGCTTGCTTGTTTGGTTTTTGTTTTTTGAGACAGGTTTTCTCTGTATAGTCTTAGTCCTGACTATCATAGAACTCACTCTGTAGACCAGGCTGGCCTTGAACTCACAAAGATCCAACTGTCTCTGCCTCCCAGGTACTGGGATTCAAGGTGTGTGCCACCACCATCTGACAAAATGACCAGCTTTTATATCAATATTGTATGCATTATTTAAATAACCACTTTAATTCATGTGTATATTTGTGTCTGTGTGAATGTATGGCATATGTGTGCAGGTGCCCATGAAAGACATAAGAGGGCCTTGGAGTCTCTGGAGCTAGAGTTGCTGGTCATTGTGATCCACCCAACATGGCTGCTGGGAACCAAACTCAACTCCTTTGCAAGAGCAGTATGCACCCTTAACTACTGAGCCATCTATCCTGCCCCTATAGTTTATATTATTTCAATCAATTATTTTATGAGGAAAAAAAGGACACCGTGGCTTAGAAAACGTCATTGTTAACATTTTTGTCAATGTTAGCAATTTTAAAGCAAGATACTTTTGTTTCACGTAGGGTCTGTTAATAGAACACTTATTCTGAAGGATTCTTATGCTAATGCATAGCCACCCAAGTCTTGTGTGTTCTGTAGAATATATGGGCTCTATAGAAAAAAATATGTTTATGAAAATTTAATTTTAAGACAAGTTCCTGGAGCTGAAAAGTTGGCTCAGGGGTTAAGAGCACTTGCTGCTCTTGTAGAGAACCTACCTGAGTTCAGTGACCAGCACCCACGGGACAGCTAACTCCAGTTCCACAGTATCTATCGCCCTCTTCTGGTCTTCATGGGCACTGCATGTATGTGGTACACATACATACATGCAGGTAAAATACACGTAAAGTTACAATAAATACATCTTTTAAAAAAAGAGAAGATTCCCTAGAATCTCCTAAGGATTGAAAATTCCTAAGAACATACAAGAGAAAGTATGTGCCCTGTGACAGTGTGCAAAGGCAGAGCGGTTTTTCCCAGTACCCAGGTGCTGTTAGAATGATATTGATCATTGCCTCACGCTGCACCTACAGGTTTTATGCCCTCAATACACAGTAGTGACATCTTTGACATTTAAAACGTGTTAAACATTAATAAATTAATGAGTTCTTCTTTGGTCTCTGTTTATTTATAACATTTTAAAATTTTCTTTGGTGTCAAACACATAAAAGACATACAACTTTAGACATCGATTTTATACTTGTTAATGGCCCATGAATAAAATGTCTGCAAACTCTTTAGGAATAATAACATGAACACACACTTTCATATCTTATTTGATAAATAGAACATTTGCGTACATATATAAAAGCCACTGTTTTCAATTTTATTGCATTTAGTTTAGTAACATTTTTGATTCTTAGGAACAAGTTTACAGAAAATAAAGAGCACTCATCAATGAACTCTTTTTATTCTTTAGATAACATTGAGGCTCATAAGCAAATAAGAGAAACTGCAGAGAATTTTTGTATAGCCACTGTCTCCATACATGGACATGTTCCTTCACAGTGGACAAGACACTACCTCTGTACGTGGGCAGGCTCCTCCACAGTGGACCAGACACTCTCTCCATACGTGGACAGGCTTCTCCACAGTGGACCAACTCACAATATCCAATAAACATACACAGGCCCCAAATCCATCTCATAGGCTGGAGTTCACTGTTGGTATTCTACTTTCTCTGTGTTTGGGGAAATATGTATAATGATATATCCACCACTTTAATATCACACAAAACAGTTTTAATATACTGAAAACCACCTAAGTTCCTTCTATTCATAATCCTTCAAACTAACCTGCAGAAACCATTATTTTCTCCATTATTTTGCCTTTCCTCGAATATTATGTTACAACAACACATAGCCCTTTATTTGGGATTATTTTCCCTTAATGGTATACATTTCGAGTTCATGCACATTTTTTTTTTTGCTTATTGCTGATTGCTGTGTGATACTCCTTTGTTTGGAGGTAGCACAATGGATTTATCACTCATCTACTGGTGGACATATCAGACACTTTCACACTTGGAAAATACAGATAAAAATCACTATAAACATCACGTATAGGTGGTGTGGGAATATGTTTTTGATTTGTTGAATAGAAACTTGATGAGATTTTGGTTTTTGCATTCAATACAGTGGGTCACAAAAACTGACTGATCAATGTTAAAATAGCCTTGCTTACTTGTGGTAAATCCCACTTAGTTATGTTGTAAAATTATTTCAATAGATTGGGGTTTGTTTTGCTAATTTTTGAGGATTTTTGTATAGATGCATATAAGAGGAATGGGTCTATACTTTTAATACAAAGATTCTTTTTTACTGGATTTGGTTTAGGGTTGGCATAGTGGAGGGAGCTGGGAAGGTTTCTCTCTAGTTCTTTCTTCTAGAGGAGATTGTGGGAAATTTCTTCTTTAGATTTTTATCAGAATTCACTAGTAAACATATTTTGGTACAGTGCTTTATGCTTCATAGGGTCGTAGTTTATTACTTTTATTTATTTATTAGGTAAAGATCTATTTATGTTGTGTATTTTTTCTTGTATGGATTTGGAAGAAAGGATGTTCACTTTAATCTAGATTGTAAAATTGTGAGCACAGACACACTTGTAGCATTCCTTTACTGACATTTTAGTTCATGATTCTTAGCTAGTGCCATCACTTTTATTTCTATTAATTTAGTACTGTCCTGTGTTCTCTGTCTTGCTAGAGGCTTACTCACTCTATGAATCTTTGAAAATTAACTGCCTTTTGGTTTAGTTTATTGTCTCTCTTTGTTTCCCAGTTTCACTTTCAATTGTTTCTGGTGTAATTTTTATTATTTCTTTTCTTCTGCTTATGTGAGCTTAAATTTACGATTCTTTTCCTAATTCCCTTATGGGGAAGATTGCATTATTGATTTTAGCCCTTTTGGTCTTTTCTAAAATACATGTTCATGGCTAGTCACTTCTGCCTAAGCATTTTGTTGAATTCATCCCACACAATTTGATGTATTGTGTTTTCATTTCCATATACTTCAAAATAATTTGAAGCCTCTCCTGAGACTTCCTCTATGACACATACGTTATTTGGAAGAGTGCTTTCGGGGGGCATATTTCTATTGCTGATTGATTGTTGAATTCCATTGTACTTTGTAGAGCATGGACTGAATAATTTCAGTAATCTAAAAGTGTACTTTGGTTGCTTTAGAAGCTGTGGCATGCTATTTCTTGGTGAAAGTTTTACATGATCTTGAGAAGAATATGTGACTTGGATGCAATAGTCCGTAGCTGGCAGTTGTGTCCACTTGATTGCCGGGCTCTGGCTTCCCACTGGGTTCTTTTTTACTTTCTTTTCATTTCAAATAGCAAGGCACTATGATGGCTGCAATTATTGTTTTAATTAACATACTTTGGTGCTCTGTTTTCAGGTGTACAGACATTAGAGATTATTATATATTTTTTGAAGTACTGATTCTTTATCATTGCATAATGTTCCTTATTCCTAGTAACTTTCCACACTGTGGAAACTGTTCTCTCTGAAGTTAATATAGCTTTTTTTTCTGATTAGTGTTAATATCATGTAACTATCTCTGCCTTTGTTTTTAGTTTATATGTGCTTTTGTATGTAAAATAGGTTTCTTGTTTGCAACATTTAGTTGAGTCTTCTTTTTTGGTATGCTTTGGAAAATTCTGTCCTGTAGTTGATGTATTTAGACCACTGGCATTTAAAATACTTATTGATATGTATAGTTTTATATTGACCATATTTGGGGTTTACACTTTTGTTTCCTTTATTCTTTGTTCTTAAATTGAAAAAGTATTGTCAAATACCTCTTTTTCTATAATGTTATACTTTTTGAGTATTGTTGGAAAGCAGTAGTCATAAGGGGTTATTATGTTTTGGCTTAAAAAATTTTATATCTGGGCCACATTTTCCCCTCCCTACTCTCTTCTCAGTCCCTCCCTCTACTCCCCTCTATTCCCACACCCCAATTCAGTCCTTATTTGTTTCTGTTCACTAAAGATATAAACACATAAGGGGTTATTTTTGCAGTATTATTTCATGAAAAAATTAGGGAAAATTTGGACTTAATAATCTATTTAAAGTTTCCAAAGCCAGTATTTTTTTTAGAAATCTCAACATATAGTTATAAAATTGTTTAAAACAATCAGAGATACAAGAATTGAAGGCAAGAGTGCTTGTCTGAAATGAAAATCAATTTTCTTTCTAGATATTTCAATAAGTAGAATATTCTGGAATTCTTTAGAAAGAAAAACAGTTACTTTGCAAGTTCCATATTTTAACAGATACCCTTAAGGGTCAGAAGACAAATGTAGTGATGTCCTTTGAATACGAGGCATGATAAGACATTTCTAAGCACAGTTACATTTATGGTAATTTAAAATTTCCATTAAAATTTATTAGAAACCATTATCTACTTTAAATCATTAATCTTAAGAATAATGTGTGATTCATCTTGTTATACCCCTGCTATGGACTTGGAGTTAGGGCTTATTTAAAATCATAAAACTAGATATACTGAATCTTATAGAAGAGAAAGTGGCCTTGAATGCATTGACACGGGAGACAGAACACCAGTGTTCCTGAACAGAACACTGATAGCACAGGCATTAAAATAAAAAATTAATAAATAGGTTCTCATGAAACTGAAACGTTTTTGTAATGCAAACAACACTGTCAATGGGACAAATAGCAGCCTACAGAATGGGAAAAGATTTTCATCAATTCCACATCTGACAGAGGCCTAATACCCAAAATACGTAAAAAGCTTAAGAAACTAGACTTCAACAAACCAAATAATACATTTAGAGAATGGGGCATAGATCTAAACAGAGAATTCTCAACAAAGGAATCTCAAATGGCTGAGAAGTATCAACCAAACCAAACTAGTGGGAACTCATGAACTGTGGACCAACAGCTATGGAGCCTCCATGGGACTGGACTAGGCCCTCTACATAGGCAAGACAGGTGTGTAGCGTGACTTGCTTAAGGGGCCCCCTGGCAGGAGGATCATCATCTCTGGTGCATGTTCAGGTTTTTTTGGAGCCCAGAGTTTATGGTAGGACACCTTACACAGCCTTTGTACAGGGAGAGGGCCTTGGACTTGCCTCAACTGAAGGTACCAGGCTCTGCTGACTCCCCATGGGAGGCCTTTCCTTGGAGAAGGTTGGAATGGGGGTGGGTGGGTTGGGAGGGAAGGCTGGGGGATGGAAGGAGGGAGAGAGGAGATCTGTAGTTGGTATGTAAAATTAATAGAAAAATTTATTAATAATAAAAAAGGAAAAAGAAAAAAATAGAAAATTTGAACATCCTTAGACATTAGGGAAATGCAAATCAAAACAACTTTGAAATTCCATCTTACACCTGTCAGAATGGCTAAGATCTAAAACACAAGTGACAGCTCATTCTGGAGAGGATATTGATCAAGGGGAACACTCCTCTAATGCTGGTGGGAGTGCAAACTTGTACAACCACTTTGGAAATTAATATGGCAGTGTCTCAGAAAACTGGGAATCAATCTACCACAATATCCAGCTATACCACTCTTGGGTATATAGCCAAAGGTCTCTCTATCCTACAGTAAGGACACATGCTCAACTATGTTCAAAGTGGCTTTGTTCATAATAACCAGAAATGACAAACAACCTAGATGTTCCTCAACCAAAGAATGGATAAAGAAAATGTGCTACATTTACAAAATGGATTATTACTCAGCTATTAAAAACAATTGCATCATGAAATTTGCAGGCAAATGGATGGAACTAGAAAAGATCACCCTGAGTGAGGTAACACAGACCTAGAATGACAAGCATGGTATATACTAATTTATATAAAGTGGACATTAGTAAATGTTTAGTAAATGATAATCATGCCACAATCCATAGACCCATTGAGGCTAAGTGACAAGACAGGCTCAAGGGTGGACACATGAATCTCCCTGGGAAGGGTAAATGGAGTAGATTTTGTGAGTGGATTAGGGGCATGTAGGGACTAGTAGGGATGGGAACAAGAGGGATCAGGTGGGGCAGAGGGCAGAGATGGAGGGAGAGAGTATGATAAATGGGTATCATTTGAGGGGGTGATATAGTACCTGGTACCTACTGCAGTGAAAACTCCTTGGAATCTTTGAGGGTGACCCTATTGAAGACTGCTAGTAATGGGGGAAATGGAGCCTGAACCAGCCTTCTTCTATAGCCAGTCAAGGCATTCAAGAGTAAGACTGGGACATCAACGCAGCCACAAAAGCTTCAACCTACCCTCTTTCCTGCCTCCAAGATGTTCTGGGATAATGGTGGTGTAGAACTTCTGGGAGTGGCCAACCAATGACTTGTCCAACTTGAGGCCCACACCAGGAGAGGAAATCCACTCCTCACCTGCCTGGATGGCCAGGAACGAAAGGCTGAACAGCCCTGAGACCCAGGATAGAACCAAACACGATTGGGAAAAAAAATTCAATGGAATGATTACTAATGATATTCTGCTTTACTCATAGATTGGTGCCTAGCCCAATTGTCATCAGAGAGGCATCATTCAGCAACTGATATGAGTAGATGTAGAGACCCACAACCAAACACTAGATATGGCTAGGGTAATCCCACAAAAGTAGGAGAGGATTGTAGGAGCCAGAGGGGTGGAGGACACCATGAGAACACAGCCCACAGAATCAACTAAGCAGGAATCATAGGGGATCACAGAGACTGAAGCAATAATCACCGACCCTGAGCTAGGTCTTCTGCATATATGTCATGGTTATGTAGCTGGGTATTCTTGTGACACTCCTTACAGTGTGAGTGGGGTGTGGGAAGGTGTATATGACTCTTTTGCCTGCTCTTGGGACCTTTCACCTCCTACTGGATTCCTCATCCAGCCTTGATATAAGGGTGTGTGCTTAGTCTTATTGTAACTTATTATGCTGTGTTTGGTTGATATTCCCAAGATGCCTGCTCTTTCTTGTTTTTTGAAGGGAAATGGAGGAGGAATGGATGTGGGGGAGAAGGGAGGTGGGGGGAGAGGACCGGAAAGAGTGGAGAGAGGGAAACTGTGGTCAAGATATAATGTATGAAAGAAGAATTAGAGGAGAAAAAAATTTTTTTTCGAGACAGGGTTTCTTGGTGTGACAGCCCTGGCTGTCCTGGAACTTGCTTTATAGACCAGATTGGCCTTGAACTCACAGAGATCCACCTTCTTCTGTCTACTGAGTGCTGGAATTAAAGGTATGCACCACCATGCCAGGCTAGGAAAATTTTTAAAAAGATTAAAAAGAGGCAATTTTATTTATAGTATACTTTGTATGCTCATTTAAAGTGTGGTATGAGTATTGTTTTTAGAGAAATTAAGAGAATGAGTCACTTTGCTACTTCCTATTCAGACAGCACTCCGCTCTAGAGGGATGACTGCATTACTAAGGAGCAGCATCTGAAAATACTGAGTTCTGCTTTCTCAGTTTCTGAAGAGGCGGGCTTCTCGAAATGGTTTCTTGACTTTATCAAAAGGACTTTTTCTTAACATTTCCCCCAAAAGATCACACTTACATAAACACAATACCTGTATAACTGGCAATATCACAAGCAATTGTTTTAAAATCAAGTTTCTTGAAAGCTAAAATTTGTATATTTCTATATCAACAATGATGAAGTAACATTCAAGTGTCTCAAAATGACATTAACCACACCATAATTGCAATTGTGTTATGATAATTACAAATCCTTCATCTTTCTTATAGTTTAGAAATATAAGTCACATTTTGAGGGAACTTATATTTGTATCAAGAATTTAGAAGTGGGATCAAAAATACAGCATTATCATTTGAGTCTTGATTAGTGAATTATCTTTAAGGACTAGAAGTACCTTTCTCTTATGTGAAGAGAAAAAAATTATGGAAATTAAAAAGACCATTTACTGACATTTCTAATTTCACATGGAAAGATTCTGAAAAAAAAATCTAGATCAAATATGTATCCTAAAACAGCCCTTGAAGATTGCTGCTTGAAAGTATAATACTTCGAGGTGGCTTTCAAATGCTGTTATTTTTGTACTGTTGTATTTCTACAGAGAAATCAAACAGCATGTCTGTCCGTTCTTTTCTGTCCTCTGTGTCTCTCCTAATACAACTGACATCACTGGCCAGAAAGATTCTCAGTATTTGTTTTCTCAAAGTCTATGTTTTAAAGCTCCATCTCTCCTTGTTATGTGTAATAACACAAGTAAGCAATGCTCTCCTCCCTGAAGGAGCTCACACGATATCAAAGGAGAGAGATTCACATACAAATGACCAAATATCATAAAAGGTCCACTATGTTGTTTGAAAGAACACCAGGGAGGAAGCTAGTAATTCTAAAAAGGAAAAAAAAATAAAACTTTACAGATGAAGTGTGATTAAAGTTTTCCATTGACCATTGAATATATTCCACGAAAGAAATGCCAGGGGGAAACAGCCAGAAATCAAAGAAGCAACTTCACGAAAACCTTTGAACTTACAAAATCATGTACTTGGAATGGGAGAAACACTTTAATAAGGTTTTTAGAAATGAAGAATATAGTTCTGGCAGAAAGGAAGCTACAATTTAAGATATGAAGATAAAGCAGCTCATTCTCTGCTCTCCTAACAATATTACTTTCTAAAGAAAATAGAATCAGTAAAGAATATAAAAATGCTTGCAATTTAACTACTATGTGAGTATTTATTGTACGTAAGACATAGAGCTAATTTCTTTGCATATGGCAGCTCAATAAATTATGTCAACCTTTAAGGTTTGCTATTACTATTTTCACTTTATAGTTAAGAAGAAAAACTAAGAATATTAAAGATAAAATTAATTTTTGAGGTCTCTTGGCAGAAAGGAGCTATGAAAAGAATTATATGCTGTTCAGCTCTCTTAGCCACTTTATCATGTGATCTCCACTGTCCAAAAAACCCAGAGGCGCTTGGTCCCTGACTTCTAAATAGATGTGTCCAAGATACAGGTTTAGTACAGAGGCAGTATGTCAATAATCACTTGCTTGGTATTTTTTCAGTAGATTGTGGTCTCTAAATATGTTTCTTCTCTCAGAGAACAGTGTAGCTGAAGTTTTCCTGTGTCCACCTGGCTTCTGCACAGCTGCTCAGATCCAGGTAAACACACAGAGACTTCTTTTACATATAAACTGTATGGCCACAGCAGTCTTCTTGCTATCTAGTTCTTATATCTTAAATTAACCTAATTTTATTAATCTGTAAGTTGCCATGTGACTTGTGGCTTACCAGTAATTTTACATCTTGCTTCCTCTGTGTTTGGCTGGCGACTCCAGACTCAGCCTTCCTGTTCCCAGAATTCTCTTCTCTGCTTTTCCCACCTATACTTTCTGCCAGGCTACTGGCCAATCAGCATTTTATTTATTAACCAATCAAAGCAACACATTCACAGCATACAGAGCCGTGTCCACAGCACTTCCTTTTTTAAAAAGGAAGGTTTTAACATTAACATAGTTAAATTACATTACAAAACAATTATCAGGTAAGATAGTTATAATATTTAATCTATTTGTATCTGGCAAAATTAAAGAAGATATCCTATCTACCCTATATTTGTGAGTCTAGGGTTTTATATCTAACTTATCTTTTATCATGACTAAGGAAATTATAACTATCTAGTCTTCAACTACATCAAAGACCCCAGAAGGATATAATATTATCTAAGTAAACAGGAACTACTTCTAAAAAATTAGAATGACAGAGACAGATGGCTGCCTGGACAGTCATCCAAAGTTTTTCTGTAAATTTGTGACATCTGTCTTCAGCCCACAGGCCTAGAGGTTCTCAGTCACTTTTTTCTGTGTCCTCTAGAATGTCTGGCAGTTTCCTCTGTGAAGCAGAAACCTGAAGGACCATTTCACCAAGCAAAGTTCAGTGGTCACCTTCCTATGGGTCCTGCGTGTCCAGTCAATACATTTTTTTTCAAGCAGTCCAGGCAAGAACAGTTTTTGTCCAAATGGCTTTTTTTTGCCAAGAAGAAGATAAACTCCATATAGAGTGTCTTCGATGCCCATCCTCCTTTCTGAAGTAAATTGGTGCTACCAGGAGCAGACATGTCTCACTGTCCAGAAAGTCTAAATTTTTAAAACATTTTAAATGCATATTATGTAGGTCTTTGAAGTGTTTGAAGATTACCTACCTAATTGAAATATATCTAGTTATAGTTATAGTTAGGTGAAGATTAGCTATTTATATTTATAGTTTTCCTTGTTAAGAATTTCAGAAAAGAAACTCACTAAAGAGGTATAAAGTGTACAAATTTGAAAGACATTATAAGATAGTTTTCTATTGGTAATACAAGTTAGGATAAAAAGTGATGGGGTTTCTAGCACGACAATTAGGGTGTTTGGCCATCCCATCACCAGAGTAAATGCCCAAGAATCCAATTAAGAAATGGGCTATAGAACTAAACAGAGAATTCTCAACAGAGGAAACTCAAATGGCTGAAAGACATTTAAGGAATTGCTCAACATCCCTAATCATCAGGGAAATGCAAATCAAAACAACTCTGAGATACCACCTTACGCCTGTCAGAATGGCTAAGATCAAAAACACTGAAGACACCTTATGCTGGAGAGGATGTGGAGCTAGGGGAACTCTCCTCCACTGCTGGTGGGAATGCAAGCTTGTACAACCACTTTGGAAATCAATATGGTGCTTTCTTAGAAAATTGGGAATCCATCTCCCCCAAGATCCAGCTATACCACTCTTGGGCATATACCCAAGGAATGCTCAATCATACCACAAGAGCACTTGTTCAGCTATGTTCATATCAGCATTGTTTTTAATAGCCAGAACACAGAAACAACCTAGATGCCCTTCCACTGAAGAATGGATAAACGAAATGTGGTACATATACACAATGGAATACTACTCAGTGGAGAAAAACAATGACATCATGAGGTTTGCAGACAAATGGATGGATCTAGAAAAAATCATCCTGAGTGAGGTAACCAAGACTCAGAAAGACAAACATGGTATGTACTCACTCATAGCAGGATACTAGATGTAGAACAAGGATGACTGGACTGCTACTCACATCACCAGGGAGGCTACCTGGAAAACAGGACCCCAAGAAAGACATGGGGATCGACCAATGACAGAGATATGGAATGAGATCTACATGAACAGCCTGGACATGAGTGGGGGTAGTGAAGGGCGAGGGTCAAGGGAAAGAGAGCTTGGGGGAGTGGGAGATCCCAGCTGGATCAACAACAGAGAGGGAGAACAAGGAATAGGAGACCATGGTAAATGAAGACCACATGGGAATAGGAAGAAGCAAAGTGCTAGAGAGGCCCACAGAAATCCACAAAGATACCCCCACAACAGACTGCTGGCAATGGTCGAGATACAGCCCGAACTGACCTACTCTGGTGACGGGATGGCCAAACACCCTAATTGTCGTGCTAGAAACCTCATCCAACTACTGAGGGATCTGGATGCAGAGATCCATGACTAGGCCCCGGGTGGATCTCTGGGAGTCCAATTAGCGAGAATGAGGAGGGTTTATATGAGCGAGAATTGTTGAGACCAAGGTTGGATAAAGCACAGGGACAAATAGCCAAATGAACGGAAACACATGAACTATGAACCAATGGCTGAGGGGTCCCCAACTGGATCAGGCCCTCTGAATGGGTGAGACAATTGATTGGCTTGATCTGTTTGGGAGGCATCCAGGCAGCGGGACCGGGTCCTGTGCTCATTGCATGAGTTGGCTGTTTGAAACCTGGGGCCTATGCAAGATGGCTTGGCTCGGCCTGGCAGGAGGGGACTGGACCTTCCTAGACTGAGTCTACCAGGCTGATCTCAGTCTGTGGGGAAGGCTTTGCCCTGGAGGAGATTGGAATGGGGGGCGGGCTGGGGGGATGGTGAGGGGGGCCGGAGGGGGGAGAACAAGGGAATCCGTGGCTGATATGTAGAACTGAATTGTATTGCAAAATAAAAAAAAAAAAGACTTTTTGTGATAATTGTGAAATTCAGAAATGAGACTTCCAGTAGCAGAATTTTGTTGTTGCTGTCTATCGGCTGGCTAGGTATTGATGCCAAATAAAGTGCATAAATGATCAAGAACTCAAAAAAAAAAGTGAATCAGGTACATTTTGGACTTACCAAAATATGATAAATAATCGAATATTTTCTCTGAATTTGTCAAATGCAAATGGACTAGACATTGTTGAGGTATTTATTGCTTGTATATATTGTATATAGTTATTGTACTTATTGTATATAGTTTTTCTTATATTAGTTATAACTTTTTTCTTTTTATTAGAATAAATATGGGAAATGTGGTGATATTTTTATCTGTGCTGAAATGTGATATTTCATTTGTATGTTAATAAATAAAGTTTGCCTGTAGATCAGTGGTCATAGCAAGCCAGGAACAGAAGTCAGGTGGTGCCTGACTTAATCCGACCACATGGGAGGCAGAGTCTCTGTGTGGTCAAGGACACAGCCAAGCGTGGTGATACACACCTTTAATCCCAGTACCAACCATAGAGACCTGGAGGTCTGTATAGACAGGCAGTGAAGAGGAAGTCATGTGGCTGGGCTTAGAGCCAATGAGAAGGCAGAACAGGAAAGCGATAAAAGCATAGGTTAGACAGGAAGAAGCTCTCGTGGGAAACAACTGCTTAGTGGTAAGCTAAATGTAGTCAGTGGTTCTTCGGAATTTCTCTGATCTCTTCGGCTATTACCCTTGCATTTGGCTCTGTGTTTCTTGTTTACTAAGACTGTTTAGAAATTTGTCTACAGAACACTATGACCTTAACCATGCCAACATAACTAGGAGCATAGAACTTCACATATTTCTTTTGTTCAGGCCATTGAATGAGATAATGTTTTATTTCCATAGCACACAGATATAAAATTCTTGTCTATAAATGCATTTGAACCAGCATTCATGGCCTGTACTCTTAAAACACATTGACTTAATTTATTCTGTTGCTAATTTTTGGTTTCATATCAAACCACAATTTCTTCAGTATTAATAACTATAGATATCACTGATGAGGAAATATTTTTAAAAAGGAATAAACATAGGAGACCATTAATTTCAATAGAATCTTATTCCTACATAGTAAAAGCAAAAATCTGTGGTGGTAGCTCCAGACCTTTCTATCTCCATTAGCAGTTCTGTAGCCCACAAGCTATTGGGAATAAAAAGACATAGCATCATAGTAGTCAGGGTAAAATTTTTAGATAATAGAAGTTTTGGAAGGCACTAGATAAGTGCCCAACTTGTGATGTTAACCAGAACTAGTCTGTGATACATCATTTTGGTTCTTTCTTATAACTGTTACTCATGAAATGCAACTGAAGACCATCAGTGAATGGCATTTATCCTGAGACTTTCCATTTACAGACTAGAGTGTTCCCTCTTTGTAAGGACAAGGACAATCCAGTCTTAACTCACCAATTTCATATCTAGATGACACATCAAAATTTTCCCTAGAGGTGAGTTATCCTTGAATAATGCTGATTCTCATTAACTATCAGTACACAAGATGGAAATTAAAACAGGCAATATATTTCAATTCTTCACTCAAGCTTTTCAGTCATAAATTATATCACAAATCATCTTTCCTGATGCTTTCAGTTTAGAGCTTAGCTTGAGAGGGAAAATTAAAAAAAAAAAACAAACTTCAAGGTATTGGAGAATTCTAGTGTTCACAGGCAGGTTTCTACAAGTCTTGCATGGCACACAGAGAAAATGATGTTTTGTATAAACTTCGTGAAGCAAAGAGACAGAAGTCTATTCAACATCATTGTATCCCTGGTGCCCAGTATGCACAGTATGAATATTAATTTGTAAACAAAGAAACAAATGACAGAAATTTATTTAAAAATCTAACACTGTGGACATAATTTTAATATGGCAAAGTTAATATATTCAGTAATGGCATGATTACTTCCTAATTGGATTTTTTTGACTTAATATAAATTGCAAAGAATTTGCTCTTTATTATAAATGAAATGGTGCATCCATTCACTTACTTTTTACTTAATACTGAGAAAGCAACTCTTGTGCTTATAAATTTGCTAAGTAAATTTGTAAAAATGCTATATAAGTTTGGGCTTCAGTTACAGAGTCAGCTGCTATACCTTATACATAATTAAATTATCATTTATTCACAACTAGTGAAAACAAAGAATGAGATGTGACAATAATCTTTTGATCCAACTTAGTAGAGTGTGGTGTTTTAGAATGATCCTCTCAGGTTCATATATGTAAATACTTGGTCCCCAGTGGGTGGAACTGTTGGGGAAAGATTAGGAGTTGTGTTCTTTTTGGAGGAGGTGTGTCACTGGGGGGCAAGTTTTGGGTTTGCAAAAACTCAGAACATTCCCAGTTAGTTGTCTTTCTGCCTTGTACTTGTGGATCAGATGTAAGCTCTTCACTGCTACTCCAGTGTCACGCCTGCCTGCCTGCCTGCCTACCTGCGGCTGTTCTCCCCAACATGATCATCATGGACTCCAACCCTCTGGAACTGTAAGCCCTCTATAAATTATTCTTTTTCTATAAGTTGCCTTGGTAATGGTTTCTGTGGTGGTCTGAATGAAAATGGCCCCTATAGGTTTATAGGAAGTGGTACCATTAGGAGGTGTGGCTTTGTTGGAGTAGATGTGACCTTGTTGGATGAAATATGTCATTGGGGATGGTTTTGAGGTTTCACATACTCAAGTCAGATCCAGTTTCTCTCTCTTCTTGCTGCCTGCTGATCCATATGCAGAACTCATGGATCCTTCTCCAGCACCTTGTCTGCCTGCATGCTGCTCTGCTTCCTGCCATGATGATAATGGATATAAACTCTGAACTATGAGCCAGCCCCAATTAAAAATATTTTCCTTTATAAAAGTTGCCATAATCATGATATCTCTTTATAGCAACAGAACTGCGACTAAGACAGTTTCTTACATGGCAACAGAAAAGTAACTAAGACTACATTATACTTTAAAAATTTATTACAAGATAATACATTTCCATATGGCTTTTTCATACCCTCTTTGTTTTGGTTAATGTTTCTCCATACCCCCTATTTTCCCCTATCCTACACCTCTCCCTGTTTAAGTATATTCATCCTTAGTATTCTCTCTCCACATTATTACCTGCTTTCTACCATCCCCTTCTCTTAAGACTTCCCCTGCCAATGGCCTCTTTGCAGCTTCATATCTTCCATAGGTACTCCATGTTAAACACACAAAGTAAGGAATAACATTTTAATGTTTATCTAGAATTACATATGAAACACAAATGTACGTATATATCTTAAATGAAGTTATGCCACGTAGGCTGACATAGTGCATAGATCATCTAACAAAAAGCCAACAGTATCAGTTAGGAGAAACTTTTGTCCAAGTTGTTGGTCAGAGTAGCCAAGAGATTCCCAAAGCAATGCAGGCTATTGCTATTGCTCATGGTTATCTGCCAAAGGTTAAAAGGAAATCCCTACTGCTGAAGACACCACATAGTTCAGGTACAGATCTCAGAAGAGTCAATCTGTCTCTGATCAGAAAGACTCCTTTCTGAGATCTAGTTTTCATAATTCCAGAAGATGCTATGCAAGTTGTCAAGGGAGGGAAGTAATCAATAACCTCCTCCATCCATGATACCTAAGGATCACAACGATGACAAGTATGGCAACATGTTCCTAAAGGTGCACTGGTAGCTCTAATACCTTGGCAGTAGCCAACAGCTGATTCATTGTACTTTAGGTCAACTCAACAGGAAGGAAAACATGCCTGGTACTGGAAATCTAGTGAGAGAGAGAAAAGAGATTGTGTACTTGTGAGTACCATAGCATGCATGTGGAAGTCAGAGGGCACGTTGCAAAAGTCAGTTCTTTCCTTCCACCATGTGGATTCCTGGAAGGAAACTCAGGTTGTCAGTCTTGGCAGCAAGCACCTTTACTTACTGAGCCATCTTACATAAATATTTAAAATAGAAAAAAATCTTTCTACACGACATTTAGTACCAGTTCAACAAAACGCAGTTAAGATCAACAGTCATTCAGCCATGGCAATAACATTTGTTGCTTGGGTTCATGGTTTGCAAAATAATAATAATATAATAGAGGAGCTAAGGGAGGAAAAGACTTCAACAACATAGCTCCTTTAATTTCTATTTCCTTGACATTCAATTAAAATAATATTGTACAAAATCTTTTGATTTGATGCTCTGGGGCTTAGGAGATAAGCTTCAAAGGCATGGTGGGTTTTCATCACCCCCAGGAGCTAGGGAGGTTATTATCCTTAGTTTTGCTTCCTACATATTGAAAAGAGCAAGTCCTGTATCCAAAGTAATGCTGGATCCTGGATAACAACACCTCTAATGTCCCAGTGTCCTTGGTCTGCAACAAAGCAATTGGTTATATTCCAAACGGGCATCTACATCATAGAACTGAGGCACGGAGAGCTATTAGGATGGCAGTGTAAGGGTGGTGTTAGTTTTCCTCGGGGAGGGAGATGATAATGTGAGAGTGGATTGAGATAAATGCAGGAGTGCAACAACTCTATGTAGTGAGAAAAGTGGAGGGCGACGATAGAACTCTGAGCAGAAGGCTGAAGCAACAAAAACGAATCAAGGAAAGTAATCCAATGTGAAACCCAGAGAAATTCAATAGACAACATATCCTATAAAAAGGCAGGAGCATGGATTCTAGAATGGAATTCTTTTTGAGGTGTCTAATGATGCAGGAAGGTAGAGTGTTTAAACCTGGATCCATCAGACAGAAGCTAACAGATAGATTTACCCTGCTGCAGTCTCAATGGATGGCAAATTCTGAAGTCAGATAGCTATTTTTTCTGAGGTGAATTAGAGGTTAGGAAATGTTGAAGAGCCAGTGTTGTCTCTTTGTATTGATTATGCTATTATTGAAGCCACAGAAAGGGTAAGAAGAGAAACAATACCTTCCTGTAACAGTTCTCAAGACTGGCTTCACATCACAATCATGTTGACTAGGGTTAATTTGAATTTTTATTTTTTAAAAAATACTAATGCGTGAGTCTTACTCTAAACCAATTAAACCTGAATCTCTAGAGGCAGGATACAGATACTGATGTTTTAAATAGCTCTCCAAGCAGTTCTAATGTCGAGCTAGAACTGAAGACCACTAAGGTTAATCAGACAAGCATATGGCTTTTCAAAAACAGCTTTAGTTTAAATGTCAGATTCACATTCTGCGGACTGTGTGGTCTCTTTGAAGCTAAATTTCCTTATCAGATAAGCAGAGATAATAATACCATCTTTTTTTAGAAGAACTAAGTGGTGCAAAGCATGTGAGATACTGAGCATACCATGGGCATCACACACACACACACACACACACACACACACACACACACACACACCATGATAACAACATCCTAATCAAGAGGTAAGCATAGTCAACATCTGTGATTCTTTCCATAACTTATGGTCCATGTCAGCTACTCAGCATCTCAATTCCTGCCCTACTATTTCTGTTGTGATACTCTAATAACTAACTGGCTTTTGTCACTATGTCAATGATGTCAAAAGCTTTCTGTCACACTCTTATGACTGCTGGAGTCTTGCCCATTCTTCTTGGACCATTTGTTTATTACACTCACAGAAACTTTTTGCATCAAACTCTGAGTTCTTTCAAGCCACTGTTCTTTTTTTTTTTTTTTTTTTTTCCGGAGCTGAGGACAGAACCCAGGGCCTTGTGCTTGCTAGGCAAGCACTCTACCACTGAGCTAAATCCCAAACCCCATCACTGTTCATTTTTAACTCTGCATTAAAGTCATTTGTGGCAATGCTTTATGGTACCACAAGACTTTAAATTCTGTGCACCTTGCTAATAGGCACTTAGAAATGTTGGTTTGATGACATTATTGACACACAGCTTTGTTTCTTGTAGTTTCCACCTCTTTGCACTTATCTTGGCATCATTGCCCAAGTAAAAATTTCACTGCAGAAATTAAACATTAAGAAAGGTTTCATTTGCCAGGCGGTGGTGGCACATGCCTTTAATCCCAGCACTCGGGAGGCAGAGCCAGGCAGATCTCTGTGAGTTCAAGGCCAGCCTGGGCTACAGAGTGAGTTCCAGGAAAGGCGCAAAGCTACACAGAGAAACCCTGTCTCGAAAAACCAAAAAAAAAAAAAAAAAAAAAGAAAGAAAAAAAAAAGAAAGGTTTCATTTAAGGCTATTTTGATATCAAGAATAGTCTTGGCCTGAATTAAATTCTGCTGAAACAAAAGGCAAGAAGGGTTTAGGACTGAAGCAAGCGGGGGGAAAGTACTGGAGGATATAAGTGGGGAGGTTGTTCAATTAGATGTGATGAGCACGTGAGTTATTTACTCATTAATTTAAAAATGTCCTTTTGATGTTCCGGCTGTCTGGGTTTGCTATAGGTGCCCCTGAGTAAGTTAGCCTCCTTCCTCTTTCCACGAATGAGATTCCTTCTTCGGTGGTTACTTTTCAAATGATCCTTTCCAAATCCTTAAGAAAGAGATTAGAGAGGAAGGGGCTGTGAAAACCTACCTAGGGTTTTCAAAGGGGCAAGGGGAGAATTTACAAATGAAAACTTCTTCTGGGAGATACCATCAACCAAGTAGAGAGGAGGGCTTACAGTAAAGAGAAAACTTGTCTCAAATGCTGTCAATTTGAGGGGCATTTGAGGGTCACCTTAGTCAACAGCATGGTTTGACATTTGCCTGAGAGTAATTTCCTCTAGATTCTGTCTCTGTTTTTCTTTTCTAACTGATAGCCAAGAATTCAGATATGAGACAACTGAAAACAAAACAAAACAAAACAAAACAAAAAACCAAAAAAAAAAAAAACAAAAAACAAAACTGCAGCTGTATTTTGAAAGCTATGTTTCCTTATGGTCAGAATGCCCTTTGTGATTATATTTCCTCGAAGCTGTAATTAGGTTACATTAGGCATATTTTCCCAAGGTATGTATTAGCAAGGTGTCTGTATCCTCAAGAGAACTGATATTATTAACACTTTTATTGTGGCACTGAACTCCTCTGCCACATTTTCTGTTCTTTGTTGCATGTGCATGGGAAGAAATACCCTAAAAGGAAGATCTGTTTGGCCCACCATGATTTGAGAGAGAAAACAGACAGCTACCCCATACGTACACCACCAACTTCACATTTTTCATGAAAAGTTTAAAATCAACATGATAACATCCACTGAGCTGCCCTTTACCTTGGAGTAGCCCTTTCCCATGGAGGGTTTGCTTTGTTCAGCTTTGCCAAATAAACTTCTGATTAAACTCTTTATGACTATTGACTAAATTCTTTTCTTTGAGGGATCTGCAAACCATAATCAATATTAATTAGTTCCTGTACCTTGGCATCACTTTGTGTTTACAAAATTCTTATTCTTTGATAACAACTATACTTCATGTAATGTATTCATATTGGGCGAAAGATCAAATCACAGTATTCAAGCCACAACTATTCCCAGTAGCCTTCAATACCGATAATTATAAGAGAAATATTTTAACAATAATGCTTCTGTCTTGCTGTGTAATTAACAATTTTCATTTTTAGATTGTCCATAAATTACATATTTAATATATAATATCATCAATAGGATTTCCTGAAAATTAACTTGCTGAGAAATTATATGATGTCTAATCTGGTATTAGGCATCATTGTATTGGTTTCATGTCTCACTGCTATGACAAAATATCTGTCCAAAGAAGCTTAAGGAATTAAGGGTTTTCTGTGGCTCACACTTTAAGGACACAGCCCATGGTGGTGAGGCATGGAGGCAAGAAGCTGGGATGGCTCATCACATTGCATCTGTAACTGAGAAGTGAGGAAAAATGAATGCTGATGCTCAACCAGTTTTCCCTTTTTATTTAGTTCAGGAACACAAACCATAGAATAGTGGTGCCTGTATTAGGATGAGCTTTCCCACCTCTATTGACCCAATCTAGAAACTCTCACAGGGTTTGGAGAGATGGCTTGACATTCAATGGTACCTAATGGTCTTCCAGAGGAATTGAGTTCAGTTGCCAACACCCAAATTAGGTGTCTTCCTACTTTTAGGGGGATCCTACATTATATGCTGGCCTCTTTGGGTACTACACACACACACACACACACACACACACACACACACACACACACTCACACACTTCAAAAATTAAATTAAATCTTAAAATAAACTCCTTTGCAGGTATGCCAAAGGGTCTATCTTCTAAATGGTTCTAGAACTTGACAAACTGATATTAACCATCACAATAATTTCATTTTAAGTGTTTGTTGTTTGTCTGTTTGTTTATTCTGAGAGAGAGTCTCTCTACATAGCCCTGGCTTTCCTGAAACTCACTATGTAGACCAAGCTAGTCTCAAAATCACAGAGATCCAACCACCTCTGTCTCCAAAGTGTTGGGATTAAAGACGTGCACTGCCACACTTGGCTCCAATCACAATAGCTTTTTTTTTTTAAAGATTTTGATTAACATCCAATAATTGTACATGTGATACCTCAACACATATATGTAGTACATGCTGATCAATGAAGGTTGCCAGCATTTCCTCATTATTATTTATTTATATTTGATTACTTTAAGCTTCCTTCTTCTAGATCTTCATAAGCTATCAGTTCAAAGAGTCTTCATTATTTATAACCATTTTCATAATCTCAACTCAACAAACAATCTAAAGACTTTACAACATTGTAGTTTGTCCTTTATTTAATTTGCGTCTTCCATCTATGATGGAATCTTATAAACTGAAGTTATGACATGGTAGTATTTAAGGGAAAAAGTGAGATATATCCCAGCCAATAACTAAGATTTAGATTTTCTGAAGACAACTGCTTATGCATTATTTCTGGGAAAAGTAAATTTTCGTTCATGAACTACTATGAAACAGAAATGCCTGGTGCCCTTTGTCTGATTTCTTGGCAAATCAATGGAAACATTCGTTTTAAGGCACATCCTTTCTTTGCTTCCCCCATATAGTTTCTGTTCAAATGTGAATTTTTGTTACTCTAAGATGTTTTCTGAATTTGCATTCTATTTAGTTTGGTTGAAAAGTAAAATTTTGGATGATGTCAAACTCTTATATTTAAATGCTATGATTATAAAATATGAAAGATATGCCGGGCGGTGGTGGCACACGCCTTTAATCCCAACACTCGGGAGGCAGAGTCAGGCAGATCTCTGTGAGTTCGAGGCCAGCCTGGGCTACCAAGTGAGTTCCAGGAAAGGCGCAAAGCTACACAGAGAAACCCTGTCTCGGAAAAAAAAATATGAAAGATACATGTTGTATAACTTCTCCTGGTGAGATATTAACAGGCATCTATTCCCCAGATGGCAGACTGAAGTAGTGATTACACCCAAGTACAGCTTGGTGAGCCGCTGAGCGTACTAGAGCAGCCAGAGAAACACATGTAAGGAGTTCTTTACAGGAACATGGATGGCTCGAAGGCAGCATCATGAAAAAGCCTACCCCAGCATGAACGATGACTCGTGAAAGATGCACATCTAGAGCTCTCTGCTCAACTTGCAGACAACTACATTGAACCAGTTCCTTCCTCTTCTTCTGGGATTGTGAACTGCTGATAGAACAACAAGGAGGGATTCAGCTCATGAATCTCGTAATTTTCTGGTCTTCCTGAGTCTCATGCATGTTTTGAGTTTTCTGTAACTCATAAGTTCATTAGCTCCCTTACTCTAATGGGCCTCCTGCCTCCTTCTAGGAGGAAATGCTTCAATTCAGAGGAAATGGCTATACCACCACATAAGTGATGATTAATAATAAAATACCCACCTATTGCCTGGTTTCAGATCTAGAACATCGCAAGTACTATTCTGTTTTCCTTGCTGCATTCTACTGCCTCTATTTTAAGAAGTAACATTATCCTGACATTTATGTTAATCATCTCTTTAAAAAATACTTTCATATATGTCAGTGTCCCTAACCGTTCACTAAACTATGCTTGCTTGGGAAATTCTTTTTTTTTTTTTAAGTGTGACGTAGACATCAGACATCTTTAGCTAGTACTTGGATAATAATAGAGGACCAGTGAGGCGACTCAGTGGGTAAGATGCACACTGCCAGTCCTGATGACCTGTGTTTAATCTCCCAGACTCACATGGTTGACGGGGGAAACAACTTCTGCAAGTTGTTTTCTGATCTCTACACACATGAGATGGCTTCTGCACATGTGTGTGCACACACAAAGACAAATTCATGAGCACACACAAAAGAATAAGTAAGTGCAATAAATTTATAATGATAATCAATAACATGGAGGGTAAAAATGAAGACTTATGTGGCTGATGCTGCTTAGAAGACCAGCCAGCCTCACACTTGACAGTGTCTGTTAGTATCAATCATTAGATTCAAAAATAACTTTGAAAAATACATTAAGGACCATTTATTCTGTACTGCTCACTTGCCAAATTGTTTATTTTTGCTTTATGAAAAGTAATGCATAGCTTATGTAAATTTTTTGTTGACACTAACTGAATATTAAAAATATAATTTTTAGCTCAAATTATTTTAACATTGATATAAGTACATTTTGACCATTCTGCCCAAAATATGTACATGTGCATTCATATCTAAAGAATAATTATGCTATTTATTTAGAAGTGATTAAGTTGACCCTAAAGTAGAGGTGCCATATTTCAGATATTCAGATCATAGTTAATGGGATCTATTTCTGTAGATTTTGCAAAGTCCTGTAGCTTTTTGAATGGGATCCTTATCCTCTATGAACAGCTAACTCTCTGCTTTCCTTTATTAATTATGTCCTTACTTACCTGAATTTTGTTTCCTCTTGGCATCTGTTAGTCTTAAGGCCACTAGTGTTTGGCCTCTGCTTTCCTGTTATGCCTATCAATAAAAAGCTCCCACTTGCTCTGTATCAAGGACATAAAATGACATCAATCTTTGGCTGTGAGCTGCCCAGACTGAAGCCTTCTAAAGTAACACTGGCCTTATCTGAAATCAGTTACATGATCAGAAGGGGAAAGATGTAAAATTCCAAGGAGAGAGTGACAGATCCAGAGCCAGACAGGGAGGAGGAGAGATATGGAAACAGATGTGGCCAATCTTCAGTGCCAGATGAGTGGAAAGGAAGAAAATCAACTTCAAAATCAAAATAAACCAATACTTACCACTTTGAGTAATGGAGTTTAACCATTTCGTTTGCTCACGATCCCTGACAGTTGCTGGTTCTGAGTGACTGGACGTAAAGCTTAGCTTGCTTACATTCATATTGGATTACTTACCGAGGCTTGTTCTTGACTTGATCCCAAGCTTCTATTTGGGCAGAGCTGCCACATGACTTATGATGTGAATAGCTAGTGATGTTGTATGTCTTGTTAGTTTATATTTATATACTTTGTATAATTTATTCTCTCATGAAAACTTCTCAAGTGGCCTATAAATTTAATTATATGTGTGTGTGTACATATTTATATGCAATGTGTATTATTTTAGGTAAATATAAAATAATACAATTCTTTGAGAGGCTTTATCAGACAACCTTGGTATTATTTGTCCCTCTTCCCTCTTTTTTCTTCTGTATTGAACTTCCTTACCTCTTCCCACTTAGAGCACCATATTTTTCTCACTTCCTTCTTGTTATCCCTGTATCCTGGAACCCTCTCTCAAGCTCCTAACCCAGTCCCTTTATACTTTCCTAGTTTCTGTAGTTACCCCATGGTATATAATCACATCTGAGGATTTGGAGCTAGAAACCACAAGTGAGAGAGCATGTCTTTCTGGGTCTGGATTACCTCACTCAATATGATCTTTTCTCGTTATATCCATTTACCTTCAGATTTTATTATTTCATTTTTCTTTATAGGTGAATAGTCATCTGTTATTGTTTTGTATTTTTGAGGGTCATTTTCATTTACTGAAGGACATTTGTGTTGTTTCCATTTCTCAACTATTGTGAATAGAGAAGCAGTTAATATAGCTGAGAATGTATTTGTGGAATAGGATGGCAAGTCTTTTTTTTTTTTTTTTTTTTGTTTTGTTTTGTTTTGTTTTTCGAGACAGGGTTTCTCTGTGTAGCTTTGCGCCTTTCCTGGAACTCACTTTGGAGACCAGGCTGGCCTCGAACTCACAGAGATCCACCTGGCTCTGCCTCCTGAGTGCTGGGATTAAAGGCGTGCGCCACCACCGCCCGGCGGATGTCAAGTCTTTTGAGCACATGCCAAGAAATGGTATGTGTAGATCATATGGTAGATTTATTTTTAGCTTTTTGAGGATTCTCCACACTGATTTCCAGAGTGACTGCAACAGTTTGTATTCTCAACAATGGTGAATGAAAGTTTTCCTTTCTCCACATCTTCACTAGCATTTGTTGTCGGTTTTCTTGATTTTAAAGATCCTGAGTGGGGTAAGATCAAATCTCAGGTGTTTTAATTTACGTTTCCCTGATTGCTAAGGTTGATGAACATTTTATGAAACATTTTTAGCTGTTTTGATTTCCTTTATTGAGAACTCTCTGTTCAGATTCCTATCTCATTTTTAACTGGGTCATTTTTCAAGATACAAAGGAATATTTCTTTAATATACAAAGGTATACTCTGGATATTATTCTTTTGTCAGATGTATAGCTGATGAAGATCGCCCCCCTTATTTCTGTGGATTCCTTCACTCTCTTGATTGTTTATTTAGCTCTATTGATATTTTTTAGTTTATGTTTATGAAGTTTAGTTTTCTTGATATTAATCTTTTGTCAGATGTATAGCTGATGGTGATCGCCCCCCTCATTTCTGTGGATTCCTTCACTCTCTTGATTGTTTACTTAGCTCTAGAGAGACTTTTTAGTTTATGTGTATGAGGTTTAGTGTAGTTTATGAGGTTTTTCTTGTCAATTGTTGGCCATAATTTCTGGGTAAATGAAGTCCTCTTCAGAAAGCCCTTTCCCACACCCATATCTCGACAGGTGCTGCCTATTTTTTTCTAGCAGTTTTATCATTTTAGGTTTCAAATTGAGGTTTTTTTTTGTCTTCTTGGAGTAAATTTTTATGCAAGATGGTATGTACAGATTCTAGTTTCCCTGTTCTGCATGTGGAGCACCAGTTTCCTAGCACCATTTGTTGAAGACGCTGTCTTTTCTCCAGTGTATGTTTTTGCTCTCTTTGTCAAATATTGGATGGTTGTAGTTATGTGCACTGCTCCCCACCCCCCTGCCCCGTGCAAACAATGCTCCCTGCAAGAGCTACAGACTGTCTAATGAAAACCTCAGGGCTGGGCATTAGAAACCTCAGTCTGAGTTCTTGGTCAGGGTAGTCCAAGGGACTCTCAAATCAGCACAGAATATCACCATTGCCCTTGGAAGCTGCTCAGAAGCTGAAGTTGATATTGCTGAAGACAACACATTGTTTGGACACAGGGCTCTGAAGATTCAAGCTAGATTTAACCTGAAAGTTTCCTTCCTGTGTTCCAGCTTCCACAGTAACAGAAAGTTCTGTGTAAGCTACCAAGGGAAAGAATCAATCAATAGTCTTATCCAGTTGTAATGCCTATTAACCAGCAGTATGACAAGATGTTCCTAAAGATGCAATAGTGGCACTCCTATGTTGGAAGTAACCAACAGCTGTCTAATTAGATGTAAGGTCCATTCAGCAGGAGGGAAAACATTCATGGAACCCTACTATCTAAGACTAGTGAGGTCATGTATCTTAGAGGAGAACTTCCTATTACCACGTATTGAAGCACCAAAATTCCCAACTGTATTCTAAAACTTATCCTCAACCCACAGATAAGTTTAATTCTCATCCCTCGTTAAAAACAACAAAATCCAGAAACAACAACAAATATGTCTTTCCAGAACATGAAGACCTTCACAAAAGACCACAACTGGTTATAATGCAGAGATCAATTGATCAGGTATGTTTGTCTGTGTATGTGTATGTGGGGTGGGCGTGGGAGTGTGGGTATATGTGAGTTAGTTCCCAGTGGATCCATTGACAACACAACTCCTGTACCTAGGGCTTGGAGAACATTGGAGAACAGAAGGCAGAGTGATTGTAAGAGCCACCAGACCAAAATTTCTGCTGTGAGACACTCTCTTCTAGAAATGGCTGCTTTAAAAAGACCTTATCAATGGCAATACCAATAAACATGGTAATGTAATAGGAAAATTCTCACAAGGTTCCAACTTTAGATGAAGGACTACTGCCAACTCATGACTACTGTGAGAGAGAGAATTAACTTTCCTAGGATAAGACACCTAACTGGTTATCCAATACCAAGTGGTCATCCCTGAAAGCATATACACACAAACAAACAAAAAATTGACTCAGAAGTTTATATTTATTGATTTCTGTTACATGCACGCACACCCCCCCGACACACACAGAGAGAGAGAGAGAGAGAGAGAGAGAGAGAGAGAGAGAGAGAGAGAGAGAGAGAGAGAGGCATGTATATGTGTGTGACAACACTACAAAGAGGCTATCAATTTGAGAGAGGTTGAGAGGAAGGACATGGGAGAGATTAGAAGGAAGAATGGGAAGAGGGAGAAGTAATATAATTATGTTTTAATTTTAAAAAATATTTGGCAGGTTAGGATTCTGGCACAAGTCAGTACCTAAATTTAATCTCTTGGATAGTCAGTAAGAATTCAGAGAAAGATGATTTTTGAGACAGCGCAGAATCAAGAGTAGTTCTATCAGATGTATCACTTTCTATTTGCATGGTTTCAGGTTTCAGAATCTAATAATGAACTGATCTCTAGGCTGGATTTTTGCTTTGTTTTGTTTTTGTCTCAGTTATGAGCTTTGCTAGGCACTAAGTCGTACTGCAAGCTCAGCAGTGTCTGGGTACCCCAACACGTCCAGTTCCAGGTGAAATTCTCCACGCCATTTCCATTTCTTCAGGGATGTGGGAAGAACTGAGGCTCCCTGGGAATTCATAATTTTATGAAAAAGAAATATTCTCAAACTGTGGTTACAGCTAACATGTACTTTCTCTAGCAGGATGAGTTTGTCAGTGACTGCCTAGCGTGGGCTCCCTAGAGATATGCTGGCAGGCTTTGGGGGATTGCTGAGGAACAGGTCTAAGAATCTGCCAGTGTAAGGAAATGATGGTCATAGAAAATTTACTTAGTGTTTCTTATGCCTTTACGTATTTACATTCATCCTGGAATCTTGTCATGATGTATATTGCAGGGCTTGGAAAGATACAGAGATAGTTAATCTAAATTTAGAGGTGAGGACATGTCTTTTTCCAAAGCTCCCAGATATGACAGCCCAATACTTTAAGGACCATCACTAAAGAAGGGCTTCTAGAGGTCTTCCCATGAGAGGGATTGAGTGAGAGAAAGGGATGGAGCAAGGGAGGCAGGGACAGAGGAAGGAGGGAGGA
Organism: Peromyscus eremicus; assembly: GCF_949786415.1. Taxonomy (NCBI): domain Eukaryota; kingdom Metazoa; phylum Chordata; class Mammalia; order Rodentia; family Cricetidae; genus Peromyscus; species Peromyscus eremicus. The sequence goes on along the minus strand of NC_081432.1, from coordinate 50,431,559 downwards.
TGTACTTGTCATGCAGAGTAGGACAGTTAATCGACAGAATCCAGGTGCAAACATGCATGAAAGATGGCCACCTTATTGTCTTGAGTGGTTAGTAACTAGTATTTAATAAGAGCACAGAGACATTCCTTTACCATACAGATGTGACCAAGACTCAGGCTTCCTCATGAGGCAGCTTGCAGCAGAATGTCTGCACTGCCACTTATTCACTGTGTTCATTATCAAGTTACTTAACCTTTCCAGGCCCTGTGTTCTATATAAAATCAAAGATATCAATAGTTGTGTTTTCCCTAGATTGCTGTAAAACTTATATCAAAGCACTCGCCACAGTACCTCATACTGAACAAGTACTCAGCAAAGGTTAGTGATTATGCCTCCAAAGACAATTTTTTTCCTTTGAAGATATGCAGTAACTTCATTAGAATAGAGATTTTTCTAATATATTCCAGTGTGACAAATGCCAAAATAAATTACACAGGAGCTGGAGATGTTTTTATGTTATTTTGATCACAGTGTATTAATTCTTCTGGGAGAGAGTTCAGTTACCACTTTCATGATGATAACCAGACAGTAGCTAAACCTATCTTGGAGTATTGCTCCTGTCTTAATTGCTTTTCTATTGCTGTGATCAAACACCATGACCATGGCAACTTACAAAAGAAAACATTTAATTTGGGGCTTACAGTTGCACAAGGTTAGAGCCCATAATGTCAAAACAAAGGCATGCCTGCAGGAACAGCTGAGAACTTAAATCTTGATCTGTAAGTTGGAGGCAGAGAGAGAGAGAGAGAGAGAGAGAGAGAGAGAGAGAGAGAGAGAGAGAGAGAGAGAGAGAGAGAACTAACTGGGAATGGAATGGGCTTTAGAAACTTCAAAGCTCATGTTCAGTGACACACCTCCTCCAACAAAGATACATTTATTAATCCTTCCCAAATAATTCCACCAAATGGGTACCAAGTGTTCAAACATGAGCCTAAGGGGCCATTCTCATTCAAACAACCGCAGCTTCCAAATCTGTATTCTAACTTGGGAAGAACTTTATGTCACAAATACTCAAACTCTACCTAACTGAGACTATTGATCATTTCCAAAGTCTGATTCTTATATTTCTCTTCCAACAGATCATCATTGATTCTGAGCTTGCTCACAGAATACATTTTCACTTTAATTCACTATTCGTTCCTTCTTTGCAGTCTTGGGTGTATGTGGTCTATTCCTATTGCCATGGGGCTATCTAATGACTGTAAACGCTTTACTTCATTTCAGTCGATTCCGCAGATACTCTTGTATCAGGCTTATTCTCTGGCTTTAATGCCGATGAAAGGGAGAAAAGAAACTTCTTTAATAAAATAACTCTTCCACTCAATTTGCCTTTGCCTCTCTTTATTTGTCTCAAATTTAGTGTTTGTTTCAATGATGGAAAAAAACATCATTGACTGTCACATGCATGATTGATTTTAAATGTATGCCTGTATCCTTCCTACCAAACTAAACCCTGAGGACAGCAAACCACCCTTACAGTAAAAATGCCTTGCCTGTCACCATCAGGTACACCCCTTGTCTTGGACTTAACCCTCTTTATTGTAAACGAGTGGTTGCTGGCGAATGATCATAAACAAAACTAATCTCTCCGCTTCTATTTTCCACGCATCTTGCCAAAGATCTAGACACCACTCTGTTTATTTCTTTCTTGGTCCTTGGCTCTGTTTGTCCCTCTTCTTGTGTGCCATATTCACTTCCCTTGTATCCACTTTGAAACAGCTCTGATCCCCTCCTGAAGCTCAGCCATGAGTCATGGAAAGGACTTGCCTTTTCACTATTTATCCTTCCAGCCATATCCTGTTATTCGTCTGTCTGCCTTTCAGCTGTCCTTGTGTAACTGGACGCCTCCTTCCTTGCTCCCTTCAACATTATTTTCTTGTTTAAATTTTCCATCTTTGGAATGCCAAACCCTATTGCCATTTCTACTTTTAAATATTTCCGTTGTTTATTTAAAGTTATAATTTGGCTAAATGACAGCATGTCTCTGTAGCATGAACTAGGTGATAGTCTCGTGTGCCAAATTTAATTAGTTCAAATTGTTTCGCATAAAAATGATCGTGTATGAAATCTCATCTCCCTTCTATATCAGTGTTTAAAAGTTTGATTTCCATTCCCTATACCAGTGGTTCTCAACCTTCCTGATGTTGTGACCCTTTAACACAGTTCCTTGTGTTGTGGTGACCCCAACCATAAAATTATTTTCATTGCTACTTCATAACTGTAATTTTGCTATTGTTATAAATTATATAAGTACCTGATATGCAGGGTATCTGATATGTGACCCCTGTGAAAGAGTCCTTCAACCCCCAAAGAGTCACGACCCACAAGTTGAGAACATCTGTACTTTAACAATCATATTATTTTGGCGAATTAGGAGAATTTGGGTATATCCTATGCGTTAGATTGATTTTCCAGTAAAGCAAATTTAATGTCACAGGACTGTGATTAAAACCCAATTCAATTGTAGCATTGGTCAAAGACTGTAACCTGTGGACCAAATCTAGCCTAACACTTGTTTTTGTAAATGATGTTTTATTGGAACACAGCCACATCCATCTCAAGCTACAAGGAAGAACAGAAGAGTTTGATAGGAGGCATATGAGTTACAAAGTGTGAAGTATTTGCTAGCAGACACCTTTAAACTGTTTGCTTACTGGTGGCCTACCCAGTATACTAAATCTGGCAAATTTCCATGTCAGTTCTTGAAGTCATGTTTAAAGGATTGTTCAGTCATTGATTATCTCTCTTCTTCAACGGTATGAAACTTCATATTAACTAATAAAAAGACCAGATTATTTTTAAAAAGGGATTATATGCATTTGTGTACAAGTAGGTCTGGTATACAAAAATGCAAGACAATTGGCTATATTTCAGGGAAGGGGGAGAATTTTTAGTGTGTTTGTGACATGGGGTATCCTCTCCTTCTGTTTGCCAACTCTGGAAACCCTAACTTAACAGGAATAAAGAGAAGAAAAAGTAAAGAGATGCTGAAGCAACATCTGTAGGGTGAAGAGTGGGGCTGGAGGTTATTAGCATCTTTGAGTGTATTTGAGTGAGATGATATTCCAAAGGCTTCCTTCCCATTTATATTCAGCTTGTGAATCAATAGTACAAGGCTTCACTCTTCACACCCAGGTGTTTGCTGCACAGATGGTCTGCTTTCCAGCCTAGGAATCCATGCTGTTTATTAGCAGTTTGGATTTTTAATTGCATGTTGGGTTGCAAGAGGAAGAGCACTTTTCAATACAAGATGAAGGAGAATTGCACAGCAGGACTTCACAGGTTTGATTTAGTCACAGGAGGAGGGCAGAAAATAGAAAGTTTACAAATGAGTGATGGGGGAATTGGCAAAAGCCGTTTGTGGTAATGTTGCCCTATCTATAAGGAGTAGCATTAAGAATTTAATTGTAATTAGAAAGCACTGGGCAATGTTGATGGTTAAGAAAAAGCAGGATTTTGCAAGCAGAAAAATAAACTATAATATTGCTATATTACATACAGATTCTTGCTTGGGTATATATTAAATATTTCATGAACCCCTGGGATGGATACTTCTCTAACATGCATTTTACTGTTCTATTTTGATTGCATATAATGAAGCATGCATGTGTGTGTATGTGTGTGTGTGTGAGAGAGAGAGGGGTGTGTGTGTGTGTGTGTGTGTGTGTGTGTGTGTGTGTGTGTGTTGATTAGCACATTTGTTCCAGCTGAAATAATTACTAAATTGCTGAATGGCTTTAAGTCAATAAATTCATGTTGTGATTCTTAGAATCTCATCTAAAAAATTAGAATATTTAAAAAAAATTTTTTGGTTCTGAAACTCTGCCTACAACATGCCTAAGCATTTCATATTTCTTGTGAAGTCTAGGACCCATGGCAATTCAATACATCTGTTAAATGCATCTGTTAGAGAATATAGTGAGATAAATATATTAATAAGATTTTCTGTTCTTATTCTTCTTTCAATGTTCTGCAGTAGCAATATTGAAACTATCAGATATAAAAGTGTACCAAATTTGGTATCTACAGAACCCAACATCATAAATTGAAGCTGTCTCCTACCAAGTTAACACAGATCCAATTAAATTAATGAAACACTGATTTAATATTTTAGATTTTGTCTATTTCTAGCATATTTTGTGAAATATTTGTATAACTGATAGTGTATTTGTTTCATCCCAAAGATTTTCATTTTCTGATGACTTATATATCTTTCAGAGGAAAATTAAAATTGATAGTAATTACTCCAATATAGGATGCCTGGTTTGGCAGTAAATGCCATAGAAGAAAATTCTGTCTTTTGTGGGCTTTTCAGTGTGTAATACAGAAAAAAAATACACATGAACTTTTACTAAAATTTGGAGGTGTTAAAGATCTCATCCTTACTCTGCTTAACCACAAAATATACCTGGCTACATGTTAAAATGATAACAAAAACTTTAGAAGGTGATTATATCATACTTTTTGTCTAAAACACGTTTGAACATACTTGAGAAACACAAAAAAATGTACAGATGTGAGCACTGACTTGTACATCTACTAAAAAAAAATGATCTTTAACATCATTTTCTCTGTGCCTTTCCCAAAGGCACTGTCCTTTATAACCCATCACAAATTAGGTTCTGTTCTTAAATATTTAAAGTCTGTGATTTTTGACTTTCATGTGAAGATCAGCTTAAATCAGCTTTGCTTCTCTATTGAGTAGATGATTATATTACCCGAACAAACCACAGACTTCTTAGCTCTCCATCCTGACCCTGCATCCACAACATTAAACATTTATTGTTGCTGAAATTTTCTGTTGTCTATAAATCTCCCTTCGCAGCCAGATTTGTGTTACTTTTCACATCAGAGGAGGCCAGGTGAAAACAAGAATTCAGCCTGAGCAAAAGATTGACAGGGTAGAACACAGAATCATGCCCTTCGAGTTCCCGTTGTGTTTTTAAGCATGTAGTATAGATGGGAAAAAAATAAAAGTGAACCTTATGAAAAATACACATTTATAATCCCTGAGCCCAGTGGAAACTATCCCTTCTAAGTTTATGCCTTCTTTAATTATTTGCAATTTTGAGCAGAGGAATTGCCAGTTAACCAGAGACTTTCAAAATACATCTGAGCAATGGTTAACCATAAAATTAATATCTGCATGCTCCTGATGTCAGTTGTCCCTTGTTTAAGGTCTCTTGTTTTATTTGCTTCAGCTTTCTTCCCTTCTGCACTGGTATCAAACTCCAGTTAAAATTTTATCACCTGAGATGATTGGAAAGTAACACAGACATGTGAGAGGAAATACCCACTTTCAGAGGCACAGCATTCTTAATAATTACCAGTAACATCTCTAGAAGGGGCATGCTTAAAGACATTGAGTACACTGTTTCAAGCCAACAGGAGTTTAACACATCCATCTGGAATTTAATTTGGTCTTGAATGGCATTTTTAGGATGTGTTAAAGGACAACTTTAATGTGGTATCCTCATGAGTTGTAACAGCACATTGCTTTCTAAGTAGATGATTTTGAGTCTTACTGAAACATGTTTTGTTTTTATTAAATCACAGTTCCTTCAAGATTAAGGAAGACAATACACAGCTTATTAGTTCACATCTTTTTATGAACCAGTGATACCCTAGAGCTTTGTGACAATATATAGCTCAGTTATTTGTATGATAATTACTTTTAGATTTTAGTTGGGTGAGTTCAAGCATTTTCCAGAGCACTATCTAGTGCCTGCCTTAGTTCTCTGGGGTGATAAGAAATCATGTTTATCTATAATTCCTATGCCCAGAGGTGAAAAATACTGTGATTTAGAAGTGCGTTGAAGAGGATTGCTGCTTCAGTGATTTTTCTAGTACAATTCTCTGTTAGTTTCTATATTTTCACCAGTGAAGTTCTAACATTATTTTCTTTTGGATAAATAATTGTGAATACTCTCTGAAGCACACGTCATTAGTAACGAATAAACAGAGCCTTCTTTTTTATGCAGCTTTTATTCAATTTCTTTGTTGACAGTTTCATGCATGTATAAAGTGCATTGTGGCATCTGTAACCCTCTATCCTCTCTAATCTCCCTCCCTCATCTATTACCCCCTCCTTCCTACAGGTTCCTTTTCTCCCATCATGTCTTTTTCTTTCATTTTGATTTTTTTTCCATTGAAATCCACTGAGTATAAACAGATAGTCTATGTAACCAGGAGTTTGGGACTATTCACTGGAATCTGGTGGATACACAAAAGAAAACATCACTGTTGTACTCCTAGAATCTATCAGTTGCCAATAGTTCAGCATAGAGGTGTAGGGACATGTAAGCCCCTCCCTGATTTATTGACACTTTAGGGCCAGTCCACGCAGTCCTATTGCAGGTAGTCACAGCTGCTGTGAGATCTTGGCTGCACTGGCTGTGCTATTCCCAGAAGACAGGATCTCACAGTCCTTCTCCTTACCTTCTGCATCTTACATTTTCTATGTCCCCTCCTCCATGACGCTCAAAAAGCTAGAAATAGAACAACAATTTGACCCAGCTGTATTGGGTATATAGGCGTATACCCAAAGGACTTACTGAAAGAAACACTGGATCAACCATGTTCTTTACTGCTCTAGCTACAATAGCTTGGAAATATAGTTAGCCTAGATGTCCATCAACTGAAGAACAAATAAGGAAATTGTGCTACATATATACAATGGATTGTTTTCAATTTTAAGGAAAAGTGAAACTATGAAATTTGCAAGTAAATGTATATAATATATATATATATATATATATATATATATACTACACAAGGTATCCCAGGCTCAGAAAAATATATACCGTGTGATCTCTCTTACATGTGCATCTTATCTTAGAATCTTTAGATTTATGTGTTCAACTTAGAGTACCCATAGAAGGAGAATAGAAAAGGGCCACTGAGGTAAGAGATTCCTTAAGAGAAGCAAGAGCAGAACACAGGTAATATGAGAACACAGAGGGAAATTTGGGGCATGGAAAGTTTAAGCAGGGGTGTAGGTAGGGATAGGAGAAATGAGGTAGGAGGAAGAGTTAACCAAAACCAAGGATGCATGAGAAACCCATATGAATTCTTAGTGCTTTGTATGTTAATCAAAATAGACACCTATAAAAGAAAGAGGAAGTTAAAAGGGAGGTACTTTGCATGTCTAGATGCTACTGTTCCTGCAAACAGAGTTACTAAAGGAAAACCTAAAGTGCCAGGTAACTGAGATACCTCCTTATGAGTTGTCATTCAGAGAGTCCTCCCCGTTCCCTGAGGCTCCCACAACAGACAGGTACATCAGTTTACATAGTCTACTCTCATGAGGCCATTTCTATGATAATCTTTATGAAGCAGTATCATCACTTTGTTTTACAATTCTCTTTACCTAGGTTAGGTCAAACTTGTAAATTTGGAATATGTCTCCTTTAAGGCTGTATGACTTAAGGATTGCTCTTTTGTGAATAATCAGGTGATGGTTTTCAGTACAGAATCATATATAAAGAATACTATGTGTTGTACAAACAGTATTAATAATCTCAGAATCACACACAAAGATTGAATTGCAGACAGAACCACCTGGAAAGTGAATTTAATCAATATTTCCCATATGGTATTAAGAGATCTTGCTTTGATGTTGTGGCCAAATAAGGATTCATTATATTTATTTTATGTACAAGATGCTCAAAATAAGTATATGCTTCTATAGATAATAGGGACTCAATTCTGTCTCTTTGGAAAATTCAACATCAATACCTTAATTTGGGGTCTGAAGATATTTTCTATAAAGGCCCAAGGTAATACATATTGTTAGCTTTGTTGGAATTACTCAGTTCTACTATGAGAGTTCAAAGGCAGCCACTGAAAAAACTTAAAGGAATGGGTGCAGTTGAGTTCCAACAAATCTTTGTTTACAAAAGCAGACATTGACTCCCAGGCCCTTGCTAGCTAACTCAGTCCCTTGGTGTTCCAACATATTTTCAAAAGCATTAAAACATAGGCCAGGTTTGAGGTACTATCTTATTCATGGCTTTTATACATCTTTAGAACAGTTTTTCTAGTATTCTAGTACATAATTAAAATATGATAAATAATTCTCTCTCTCTCTCTCTCTGATTTTCAAGACATGGTCTCTCTATGTTGTCCTGGCTACCTTGGAACTCACTATGTAGACCAGGCTGCCTTAGAAGTCACAGAGATCCACCTGCCTCTGCCTCCTGAGTGCTGGGATAAAGCACCCAGCATTTTTTTTTCTATTTTTAATCATATGAATTTCATTCACATGGAAAAGTTATAAGTATTCACCAATAATAGTTTACCCACTCCCAAAATGATGGAGGAGGATACTTCAAAAGCACATCATGTCAGAGAAATGCTGGAAAATATGGAAAAGAGTACATAAATCAACATTATTGGAATGTTGATATTAATTTAATTTAAATTAAGGAAAAAGTACCTGGAACCTGGTAAAATGAGGTCTTTTTTTGGCATTTTAGTTATCCATTGACTTAGCTCCACTCTCTCTGGCTCAGTAGTCTTGAATGGTACATGTCATTCATACCATATAAACAGAAAACAGAGCCTTCTTTTTTTTTTTTTTGCAACTTCTATTCAGTTTTTTCATTGACGGTTTCATGCATGTATAAAGTGCATTGTGGTATCTGTAACCCTCTGCCCTCTCTAATGCCCCTCCCACATCTATTACCACCCCCTCCTCCCTACAAGTTCCTTTACTCCCATCATATCTTTTTGTTTAATTTTGATTTTTTTCCCCCGAAACCCATTGAGTATAACCAGATAATCTATGTGACCTGGAGTTTGGGACTATTCATTGGAATCTGGTGGATACACAAAAGAAAACATCACTGTTGTACTCCTAGAATCTATCAGTTGCCAATAGTTCAGCATAGAGGTGTAGGAATGTGTAAACCCCGAAGCCATGTAAACCCTGTGTGAGTTTGTGGGTTGGAAAGAGCAGAGCAGATTTATCTCTAAGAATTATGGGTATCTGTTTTGACCTGTTTGTCAGTTCCCTGAAATATACTATGGAGGACTCATCATTTATTTAGTACAGAAGTCTTTCAGGGTGGACAGTGGCCAAAATCCAAAGGAATGTACGTGATGCTGCTAACACATGAGCACAACTGTCTGGGAAAAGCCTGGAAGGAACGGCAGACAAATGAGTGTAAAACTACAAAATCCATAGACAAAAACCAAGAAACAAATCTTCACGATGATATTGAGTTGGAATTTGCTTATTATAATGCAAAAGCATGAGAAAAAAAGGATAAATTAGACTTCATTAAAATTTAAATATTTTGGCCACCACAGGATACTATCAAAAGACGAGTTACAATTAGGTAGAAAGTACTTGCAAATCATGTAACTATTAAAAACCCAGTGTCCACATAAAAACTTACAAGTATCAACCCCGTTGTAAAAACAATGAAAACAAAAACAAACAACTCCCCCCCCCCAAAAAAAAATACCACCTCACTACAATTTTAAATTCCCCAAGGAGCACATACAAATAGCCAGTAAAGATGTTCAGTGAGTGATATTTGTCATTACAGAAATACAAATGCAAGCCACAATTATAGTCACGGAGATGACTCTGATTTTTTAATGAAAATAACTATTAATAAGTATACAAAGGTATTAGACCCTGTGTGGATTTCCCTGACCTTATAAATGATGTAACTGTTGTGAAAAAGATTAGCAATTCCTCAAAAAAGTTACTTTCAATGAAAATTCCCCAGTGGCCCACCAATTTCACTCCTAGGTTACATCCACAAAAAAATAAAATAAAATAAAAATATGTGGCCATGCAGGCAGCAAAGGTATTTTTAAAGTAGTATTTATGCACAATAACTAAACATGGATATAGTCCAAATTTCCATTAGCTAATGAACTGGTAAAAATGTGGTATGTCTGTATCATAAAATAAGTCACAAAGGAAATGAAGTACAAATATATATACCTAACGTGCATGAGCCTTGATGACATATGCCAAAAGAAGTCAGACACAAAAAAACCCCAGAATTTTATGACCGTATTCCAGAAAAAAAAAAAAAAAAATGTGTTCATGGAGAGATAAAGCGAGTAGATGACAGCAGAAAATGAAGAGGAGGGAAGAGAAAGACTTCTTCACCAGTTTCCTTTCAACATGACAGAAAACATTCTATAGTGCTGCAGAGATGGCCTTCGGGGTAAGGGCACCTGCTGTGCATGCAGGAGGACTCTAGTTCAAATCTCAGCACCCTTATAAAAGCCTGATGAATTGTCATGAGTTCAAATCTCAGCACCCTTATAAAAGCCTGATGAATTGTCATGAGTTCATATCTCAGCACCCTTATAAAACCCTGATGAATGGGCACAGACAGGAGAGTCATGAGGGCTTGTTGGTAGCTAGCCTAGCTTCAGGTTCAGTGAGAGATCCTGTCCCAAATAAAGAAGACAGAGAATGGCAGAGCAGGACTTCCACAGCCCTTCTCTGGCTTCTGCACAAGCACGTGGATGGGCACACCTGTACACACTCTTCCCTATACACCATACTCACTCACACCATACATAGAGAGACAAAAATCACTAAAATTTGTTTGGAACTGTATTATGCTGGTGGTTTCACAAAACTGTAAATGCCAATGCATTATACCCTTAGAGTGGTAAAAATGGTGAAGTACATGTTTGGGTATTGTACAACAAAAAAAGAAGATGACTTGATTTAGAAGGCCTTACCCTTTTTAAGGAGTGGATGAGGGTGGGAGGGGGAACTGTGGTTGATATGTAAAATGAATAAAAAATTTCAATAAAAGAGAAAAATTACATAGATACATGTCTATTAACTCCAAGGTTCTACAACCTAACCTCTGAAATTTTTTCTACTTCATAATTTCTCCTGACTCTGAAACTGTATTAGAAACCCTTTAGTTGCTTGTCAACACTTAGGAGTGTTTATAAGTCTATAAAGGAGACAGAAAGAAAAGCTATAGCAACATCAGTGAAGTTCACCCCTGAAGTTCAAATTGGTAGTAAATACAAACATATTTTCTGAGGCTGAATGGGATGTTGATGATGGCTCATCATAAGAGGAGCATAGACTTGAGGAGTTCGTAGAGAAAAAACAATGCTATTCAAGGTTAAGAAAACTGGGCCAAGGAACTGCTGGCAATTGGTGGCTTCCAGGAGAAGGAGAGTCTGGGGTTTTTTTTGCAAGAATGCTGCCCCTTGAGAAGTTACCCATGATCTGGTAGACAGCCCTACATCCATACACACACTGGCAGCAGTCACATGATTGGGAGGTAATAGTGGTGGTGGTGGTGGTAGGGGAAAAATTAGAGGGTAGGTAATGGGGTAGACTTGATCAAAACATTATACACATGAATGAAATTATCAAACAATAAAAAACTAGAAAACCAAAAAACAATTTAAAAAAAGTTCTTTGTGACAAGAGGTGACAAAGATACAGATCAAGTTGCCTCTTACAGAATAAACTACAGACTGATTCAACACCTGGCATTAAGTATTGCATTGAATGCAATAATTCAGGGATATGAAAGAAACCTGGGGTGTTTTAAAGGAGAGAGAAAATGCTGGATTCTTAAGATATCTTGACTTTTTAAAACCAGCTTTTAAAAGAGGAGGTCCAGGTATGATGGTGTGGTGGTTTGCAGGCATGGCCGCAGCAGAAAGCAGTTATCTCTTCGGGTAGCAGTATTTTTTATTGGCCATGGATAGAATTATTGTCACTGTCTAAAATACGCTTACAAGTTCTCTGTGTGTGTCTCCTCAGGTGGTTGAGATCACAGCTGAGAAGACTAAGAGTCCATAAATATGGATGTGTCAGGTAGACTCAGGCTAGCTCAGAAAATCACCAAGAGGTGGTCAGTTTAACAGCCCTATTTTTTCAGAGTATGGTTCTCTCTGGAAACTTTTATATTGACCACATTCTCCCGTATAAAAGTGACTGGAGGCTTATTTCATTTGAGAGAAGTGATTGGATTTGATGGGTACTCGAGTCCTTTTTCATTTTTTGTGAAGTGCTTGAATCATTTTCTTCTGGTCTTAACTCCCCGACTCCACAAATTCCCAGAAATAAAAGTGCTCCTGAAATAGATATGATTTAATCCCTTAACAGCTTTACTTAATTTTAGCTATTTTTATACATAGGTGGTGCCATCACAACGTTCCATGGAAATCGATGCTATCCTAGGTGATCAACGTATTTGATCATTTCAGACAAGAATGTGAAATCCAGTCTCAGCCTAGGGAAAAGAGAAAATACATCCTCAATATGGCAGAATGTCTGTCGTATGAAGTATGCATGCCAGTAGATTTATGAAAACACAAATATCCTCTTAGCCTAGTACAATACATTGTTCTGTCCCATGATGTATTAACACTTAGATTAAATGTAAATACAAATAAAGAGCTCAAAAATAACTGTTTCTAAAAACTCACAGAAATTCTCTTTCTAACAACAACATTACTACTCCAGGGGAGTTTTCATATCAAACACTTAAAAGTATTGGCTGAAAACACATCTTCTTAAGCAACCAGCTATATTAGCTGGATATTGTAAAGCAGAAATGTAGTTGTGTTGGCTAGTTTTTTGGTCAACTTGACACAAGCTATAGTCATCTGAGAGGCAGGAACCCCAATTGAGGAAATGTCTCTCCACATTATGATCAGGCTGTAAGCAGACAAGCCTCTGGGGCATTTTCTTAATTAGTGATTGATCAGATATCCCAGCCCATTGTAGGTGGAGATACCCGTGAACTGATGATAGTCCTCCAGGGTTCTATAAGAGGCAGTTGAAAAAGACACAGGGAGCAAGCCAGTAAGCAGCACCCCTCCATGGCACCTGCATCAGCTCCTGCCTCCAGGTTCCTTCCTGGTTTGAGATCTCGCCTCAGTGGTTTAAGATCTTCCCCTCAATGGTTCAGGGTATATCAGATAAACCCTATCCTCCCCACATGGCTTTTGGTTATGGTGTTTCCTCACAGCAACAGTAACCTTTTGTGACCTTAAAATAATAGTGAAAGAAACAATCACTGAAGTCACACTGCTCTGCAAATCTTTCAGTATTTAATTTTTTAGGAATAAATTTCACACTTAATGCTGGAAATGAGCAAAGGATAATTCAGGACACAATATACAGCACCTCTATTGAAAAGGAATGTTGTCTAGACTCCCTGTGATAAAAGCAGGACCCCCAAGGTAACAAACGTGAGGGGGAAATAGTGTACAATGTCCTTGCACAGATTTTGTCCTACGTGGAGGAGGATAGGACCTACCTAGTTGGATTACAGGGCAGACCTCTCACTACACAGTTCTTCCAGAAAAAAAAAATGAAGGTTAAATTTAAAACAAACGGGAGTGGGATGATCCCTTTCTATGCTTAACAAAAACATCCCCAAAGTGCAAACTTGTACACCACTTTAGAAATCAGTATGACGATTTCTCAGAAAATTGGTAATCAATCTACCTCAAGACCCAGCTATACCAATCTTGGGCATTTGCTTAAGGATGCTCAATAATACAACAAGGACATTTGTTCAGCCATGTTCACAGCAGCATTATTCATAACAGCCAGAACCTGGAAACAACCCAGATGCCCCTTAACAAAAGAATGGATAAAGAAAATATGGTACATTTATACAATGGAATAACGCTTGATGGGGAGGCATTTGGGGGCTGGGGAAAAACTTGGTGCCAGTGAAACTCCCAGGAATCCACAGGATAACACCAGCTAAGACTCCTAGCAGTAGTGGACAGGGCGCCTGAACTAGCCTTCTCCTATTATCAGATGGGTGACTACACTAATTGTCATCATAGAACCTTCATCCAGTAACTGATGAAAGCAGATACAGAGATCCACAGCCAAGCACTAGGTCAAGCTCCCAGAGTCAAGTTAAAGAGAAGGAGGAGGGATTGTATGAGCACGTGTGTGTGTGTGGGGGAGTCAAGAACATGATGGGGTAACCAACAAAGACAACTGACTTAAACAGGATCTCACAAACTCTGGACAGCTAGGGAGCCTGGCAGTTGTGTAACTTGGTCTGCTTGAAGCTGCTAGCAGTGGGATCAGGACCGGTCCCTGGTGCATGAACTGGCTTTTTGGAATCTATTCCCCACGCTGGGATGCCCAGCCCAGCCTTGGAATCTATTCCCCACGCTGGGATGCCTAGCCCAGCCTTGGAATCTATTCCCCATGCTGGGATGCCTAGCCCAGCCTTGATGCAGGAGGAGGAGCTTGGTTGCTGCAGGCTGTAGGAATATATCATAAGAACTCAGCTTATGGCAAAGTCACTACCTGGAGGAATCAGGGAATTCCTCCAGAGGAAGCCAAATCCCAAGGAGTTTTTGGTGTTACTTGGCTTGTTATATATCAGCTGTCTTCTGTTATAAAATCTGTTATGAAAATCATGTGTGCCTTCATAGTTTTCCCAATTGACTTTACCCCAAGAAGGGCCAACAGTGTGGACTGATCACTCTGGACATACACATTCCAGGTATTTGGAGAACTGCCTCAGGAAAGGCTTTCTCTGGAATCAGATATCTCCCTTGGCCACTTTCAAGGACTAGCAGTAATAACAGTCCACATGCAAGTATCCTGATTTAAGACAAATTCCACAAGGAGACACCGCCTAGGTCAGGTGGATGTTCAGTAATAGCTTTACACAATTTAGCTCAGACCCTCCTTTCTTATAATGTTACTAACTTTATAGACCTCTAACTCCTTATCTAACCACTTCTAGGAATATTTAGATAACCTTCTGCACTGACAGCTATGCCCAGCCAGAACTCCAATTCAAGCCTCCCTGTAATTATCATCATTGGCAGCATCCGGCCAGGTCCATCCCCAGATGGAGGAAAGTACCTTATCAGAGATACCTCTGTACTTTCTAAGAACAGACTTAAGCATCCAGGCTACCTGTTTGAGAAGGCCTGGCGGATGTGCCAATAAGTTTTACTTCCTCCTTTCCCAAACCTTACCTCTGGTTCCAGATCTCCCTTTAACTATCACCAGAGGCATCTAGCTGTACACAGGTTGCCTAGTGACTGAGCACACTTTCCCTCACCCTGCAGAAAAATGGCAGATAGCTTGGACAGATAGGAGCCACAGGAAAAAAGAAGGCAATTTTATTTTCACCCATTGACCTAGCAACTTATAGATTCTTAACATTTTCTACCAATCACGTTTAAGACTATAGTTGAGCACATAAGATCCCTCTTCTTAAATAGTACCTGAATTTAGCCTTTAGTTAATTCATTTCCCCATTGGTCACTTCCCTTTGGGGGTTGCAAATGATAATTAACGGTTATTGCCTCCCTATGTGATTCTTATCACCCCTCCTTTTGACCCTGGAAGCCTGGCTTTGCACTGCTAAGGGAACACTTCTTGTAAGTGTATATATACCAGGACTTCCAGGGCACATGGGGACAGAGAAGAGAAAAGAGAATGGAAGAACTATATGGGTAAGAACTTGACAGGAACAAACTGAGATGGGGAAGAACTAGATTGAAGAGCTAGAAGAGAATACTAGAGGAAAGAGATGGAAGATGAGGAAGAGACAGATGGGAAAGCCCTAGCTGGGTAAGAACAAGGTGAAAAGGACCTAAATGAGGCAGAATTAAAACAAGAGAATTAAGATAGAACTTAAGAGGGAACAGTAGATAAACAGAGAGAAATCAGGCAAGAAAGGAGCTAGGCACGAGAACAGAACTGAAGCTGTGTATATGTGGATGTTATGCCAGAGGAATTAAAGCAAGTGGACTATAGAGCTTGGTGTGCTGAGATTCTATTTCCTGAAAATAGTCCTTGCCTTTAGTAGTTCTCTCTCCTGAGCCCCTGGGATGTATAATATTAAGGCTGGTCCCTCTATTATTATACAAGACTTGGTCCTACCTCAACTTGATATGCCATGCTTTGTTGACTTCCATGGGAGGCCTGTCCCTTTCTGAATGGAGGAGGAGTGGACTGGGGGGGGGAGGGTAGGTAAGAGGTAGGGGGAGGGAACCAGGAGAGAGGAGGGAGGGGAAACTGTGGTTGGTATGTAAAATACATGAAAAAATTTAATTAAAAGAGAAAAGAGTTAAAACGCAGAAAAATGGCAAAGTATTGAAAATATACTGATATACATAATACTGGTAAGGTGGCCAAGGACCTGAGTCAAGATAGGTCATGGGCTTATCGGTAAACTTACTACTATCAGTCTGCTAAGGTAATACAGCAATAAAATGACACCTGATGACTTATTTGCTATTTTCATAGAGCAGAACATTGTTCACTCCTCATCAGAGAAGCTTCTTCTTCTGGGTGGGAACTAACACAAAGACCCACAACTGGACAATGTACAAAGAGTAAAAGACTTTGTTCCACTCATCCCTCAATGGGATGTTTTTATTGCACTGCTTTCCTCAAAATTCAACGGTCTATGAGGAAGAGGAGGCTGGAAGATTGTAAGAGCTGGAGGTGGTGGATGACTCCAAGGAAACAGCATCTTCCATATAACAGGACTGATACAATATGAACTCACAGACACTGTGACAGCATGCACAGACCTGCATAGGTTCAAACCAGACAAACTCCCAGCACTGAGAACAGGAAGTAGACACAAAGTCACACTCCTAACAAATAAGCTCCTTGCAATTGATACCTGCTAGGAAAGGGAAAATCAGTTTTCTCCAATGGAGCATCACTGGGAATATCAACAATATGCCAGGACAGGACCTATACCAACTGAACTCCATGTTCTTTCTTTCACTCCCTTCCTTCCTTCCTTCCTTCCTTCCTTCCTTCCTTCCTTCCTTCCTTTCTTCCTTCCTTCTTCCTTCCTTCTTTCTTTTCTTTCTCTCTCTTTTGTGTGTGTGTGTGTGTTATTTTGTTTTGATATTTTTGTCTCATTGACTTTCATCTTTTTGAACAAGAAATGAATATTTTATTGAGTTTTAGTCGTAATTTGTAACAGCATTAGTTAAACAACTTAAATCACTTTCTATATTTCAGCTCATTTAATTTGAACATGAGTCTTTTTTAAACTTATTTATTTATTTTTCTTTATTAAGAAATTTTCTACTCACTCTTCATGCTATCCACAGACCCACCTTCCTCCCTCCTCCCACCTCCCAGCCCTCTTTCCCAAACCACCCCACATCCCCACATCCCCCAAATCGAGGTCTCCCATGGGAAGTCAGCAGAGCCCAGCACACTGAGCCTAGGCAGGTCCAAGCCCCTTCCCACTGCACCAAGGCTATGCAAGGTGTCACACCACAGGCACCGGACTCTCAGAAGCCTGCCCATGCACCAGGGACAGATCCCGATCCCCCTGCCTGGGTGCCCCCCAAACAATTCAAGCTAAACAACTGTCTTCCGTGTCCAGAGGGCCTAGTCCAGTCCCATGGGGGCTCCACAGCCACCAGTCCATAGTTCATGGGTTTCCACTACTGTGGTCTGTCATCTCTACACATCCTCCCATAATGATCTCGATGTCCCTTGCTTGCAGTATCTCCCCTCAACTGAAGAATGGATAAAGAAAATATGGCACATATACACAGTGGTAAAAAAAAAAATGATATCATGAAATTTGCAGGCAAATGGATGGATCTAGAAAATATCATCTTGAGTGAGGTAACCCAGACTCAGAAGGATAAACATAGTATGTACTCACTCATAAGTGGATACTAAATGGGAGGAAAGGGATGGCCAGACTGCAACCCACAACTCCAGAAAGGCTAGCTAACAGGAAAAGAACCTAGGAGAGACACATGGATAACCCTGTGAAGGAGAAGTGGATGAGATCTACATGAGTGTGGGTGTGGGGGGTGGCAGAGGGCAAGGAGTAGGGGATGAGAACATAGGGAATTGGGAGGGTCAAGCTGGAACAGGGACAGAGTGGGAGGGCAGGGAGGAAGATACCATGACAGATGAGGACATCTTGGGAATAGGAAGAGGCAGGGTGCTGGGGAGGCTCTCAGGAATCCACAAGGTTGACCCCACCTTGGTCTGCTGGCAGTGGTCCAGAGGGTGCCTGGACCAGTCTACTCTGGTGACCAGCCTAGCAAATAACCTAGCTGTCATCATGGAGCCTTTGTCCAGTGACAGATGGAGGCAGATACAGAGATCCACAGCCAGGGCTCAGGCTGAGTTCCGGGAATCTAATTGATGAGAGAGAGGAGAGATCATTTCTGTTTTTTTAATTTGTGTTTTGGCTTGTTATTTTTCCTGTTTTTTGTTTATTTATTTATTTATTTATTTATTTATTTATTTATTTATTTATTTGTTTAGAGAGAATGAAGTTGAATGGACAAGAAGGCAGGGAGGATCTCAGAACAGTTGGTGATGGTAAAATATGATCAAAATATATTGTATGAAAAATTAAATAAAATATATATTATTTATACAGTACATATGTATACACACACATGTATATATTGACCAATATGAGCCCCAAATAACCAAGATTACAAATAGATTTTTTTAAAATTTCCAAATAAGAAAGAGAATAATCATATGTAGAAATGTAGAAAATGTTAATTGGCTTCATTTAAAGAAATAGAGGGTGAAAGATCACCAAATTGGAAAAGGCAGAGGCACTGTCAGCAATAATGGATTGGCTTGATTTGGGCAACTTAGGCTGAAATTTGGAGTCTTAAAAGAAGAGGGAAGTAATACAACAGAATATTTACTTAAAAAGAAAATGACTAAACTATCTAGCTTTCTCAAAATATAAATTAGCATACTTTAAAAGTTCAGTGACCCTCAAGAATCACAAATGTGAAAGAAATGGCTCTTATTTAATGACAGAACATCAAGGTTAAAGAAATAAGAGTGTCCACAATTAGTAACATGTAGCACACAATGGAGCAGAGATTAAATTATGAGACTATAATCAGAAACAATCCCACACAAAAGAGAAGCATGTGTATCCTTAAAAGTGTGTCAAAGAATATTTCTATAATCAGTGAAAATGTCCCTAGTAATGAGACGATTTAAATACATATTTTTAGATAGATGACCTTTTATTAATAGGGTTCCTTCTTTCAATGGAAACAATTCTCAACATTAACAATTCTGAGCTTTATTTGTATTCTTTGCTCATGAAACCAGTAAATATTTTGTAGATAATGGGAACCTTGTTTTGCAGTACTAGACAGTGTTTTATAAATATGGAAAAGAAAAGCAATGTAAGGTACAAGATGATTGGATTAAGTAACAGTGATCCCCAAGAACTCATGGAACACAGACACACAGACACAGACACAGACACACACACACACACACACACACACACACACACACACACACACACACACACGTGCACACACGCACGAGGTTGTAAGAATCAAACTCAGGTCCTCTGCAAGTGTAGCACATTCTCAAACCAGTGAACCATTTCTCTGCCCCCCCACCCCATAAATTCAGATCATCTTAAAGGTAATCTACAGTTTCTATATATTTTCACCATATTTCTTTTTGTTGATATCTTGCATACAGACTCAACATTTACTATAATAATTTGGTAATACTGATACATTATCATTACCTAAAATTCCTGCTTGATTTTGGTTTTCTTACTTGGTGCCTAATGCTGTTGTTGCTACTGCAAGATAAAACACAACAGCACTTACCATTGTTGAGTCTGAATTTGATTACCTATTCAAGGATTTATTTCAAGTGTCCTTACTGTAAATAACAGATACACATTTCCACAGTGTGCTCTTGGGAATAATATAACTATGTGTGCCCTACATTTAAGGAGTAGGCAGCTGTGCTCCAGATCATATGCTTGGTGACATTTGCCTGAGAGATTTGATTTTTTTCCTCATATAATTTATTTAGGCATTAATTTATATTAATATGTACATTATATCATCACACATTGAATTTATACTTTCCTTTATGATTGAATACTAATTAATGTTCTTGTTAAAGTTGTTCAGGTTTCGTCACTGGCACCTCTTTAAATGAGTCTATTAAATAAGTTTGGACACACTGTCTGCTACCTTCCTGGGGTTTCTGGGACAAAGTCTAGTGAAGGTACTAGCAGTCTTGCTCTCTCTGAAGGTTGTTAGGAAAAACCTTTCTTGTCTCTTCCAGGTTTTGGTGGTTGCTAACATTCCTCAGATTGTAATCTATCACTTAACCTACATCTATATTTGATATATTATTCTCCCCTCTGTGTGTCTATTTACCTCAGGTCTATATTTTCCAATATGATACCATCTTAACTATTTCCAAGTCTTCAAAGCAAGGTAATATTATGAGATATTGGAATACTAGTTGTGTGTTAAGTCACTGGGAGGTCACTGTTAAATATATGACATTTCTACCATTGTGAAGTTTGGGAGAAAGATGGCCTTAGTCCCAGTATATAGTCTAAATTGATTGTGAATCCACAATCTTCTGCCCTGGGCTTTCGAGTTTTAGGATTATACATGTTTTCCAACATATCTAAAATTTTTGAAGTATTTTTCCAATACTCCAGTATCATCTTTTGCATTTACTGAGCCAGACCTAGAATTGACCCCAGAAAATGTGGGCCTTTTGTTTTGTTTTTCGAGACAGGGTTTCTCTGTGTAGCTTTTCTCTGTGTAGCTTTGCGCCTTTCCTGGAACTCACTTTGGAGACCAGGCTGGCCTCGAACTCACAGAGATCTGCCTGTCTCTGCCTCCCGAGTGCTGGGATTAAAGGCGTGCGCCACCACTGCCCAAGGGCTTTTTTTTTTTTAATCAGAAGCTGGTAAATGAATCCAAGATTACCAGTCCCCAATAAAGGTTACTGGGGTTGTATTTTTCTAGGCTCTTAAATTTTGGCTTCATATATATTTATATTCATATGTATATTACATATATTTTAATATAAATTTGCATATTTCTGCATACCATGTTATGGTTTTAATGTAACTGGCCATGAATTAGAAGCACATGAATAAGGAGCCTCACCTGGAGTATTGTCCTAATTATCTTGATTGATGTGAGAAGACCCATCCCAGTTGTGGCTGGTACCTTCTGGTAGGAGGCCAGATAGAAAAGCACATTTCAGAAGGAAGTTTACTTCACCTTTTGCGTGCTTGGACTTCTCTCTTGCCGCTGAGTTGATTTGTTTCCTAGTTGCTGCTGCTACTGATCAACAATAGAACCAGCATTTCCAAGCTTTCATCATGGAAAAAGGACCAGTGGCTCTCCAGAAACCTGAGCTCCCAGGTGAAAGACTGGGACTACTGAGACACCCCACTTTGTGGACTGAATGACTACTGGTTGTTGTCACCCCTGTGAAGGACAGCTATTCTGGAACTGCTCTGATTCATGAAGCAACCAGCCTCCAGGGCCTACTGGGTTCTCTCTGCTGGGTGTCTCCAGTGTGATCTGGCCATTGTTACTGCTTTAAAGCTCACTTGATAAGTCCCCTTGGTTCTATTCCTCTAGAGAACTAACTGCCTTTTGTATATTGTAGAAAGTATTTCTTACTCACAAACCCCTAACACTAATCCATTCCTGTATACCACTCTATACCACTCCATCATTTTCCTCTTGTGTAGCTATAACTCCCACATTCAAACAATGAGAAACATGTTTCCCATCACTCACCACCTCCTATTTCTTAACTGTCTAATTTATCTATGTCTGTATAGGAATCACAGATTCATAGATTTGTACATTCACAAGAAACAAGTTCATTAATTCACCTGTTGTCTTACTCCTATAGATATCACTTTTTTTCTAAAATCACCTATGTGACAAAACTATTGCCTTCTAAATCGAAACATTCCTTCCTAGAGAGAGGAGGAAGGCTCACATGACTCAGGAAGCTCAGGGAAATTATAAGGCTCAGGAACTTCATGAAATTTACAGGGCATACGAAGCTCAGAAAGATAACATTTCCTTGAGGCTCCTGTCTTAGGTTGTATAATCAGGAAGTAAATAGCGTCTCAGTGCTGAGGAGATGGCTCAGTGAATAAGGGCTCTTGTATAACAAACATCTGAGTTCAAATCCCAACTACCTACAGAAAAAGGCTGGTCGTAATTGTATGCATGCCTGTAATATAACAAGCGTGAAAGGCAGAGACAGGAATCTCACTGGGACAATAGTCTACCTCCAGGTTCAGAGAGAGAGACCCTGTCTCAGTGGTATAAGGGGATATATTAGCTGCTTTTTTGATGTTTTGCCAAAATACTGTGACCAAAAGCAAATTAAGGAAGAAAGGATTTATTTTAGTGTTTGGTTCCAGAGGTATGGAATCCATAATGGTGTGGAAGGCATAGCTAGAGGAAGAAGGAACCAAGAGATCACACTTTCATCTGCACAGGAAGTAGAATGAGCAAACAGAAAGTGGGGAGAGGCTATAAACTCTGAAAAACCATCTTAGGGACATACTTCCTCTAGCAGGGTTCCATATCATAAAGGTAGATTCCATAACCTCTCCAAATAGCACTACCAATGGGGAATGAAATGTTTGAATACACGAGCTACTAGGGGCATTTATCATCCAGACCATGGAATTGTGTCAAGCAGAATTATGGTCTTATGACCTCCTTATTGTTTTCTTTTGGAAATTATGCATGACATAAGGAGATGTAATTGGATATCAAGTTGTTAAAGGGCAGATTTTTTCTTGTGAATCTTGATTGTCAGTTTGCCTGGGTCAGAAATAAACTAAAACATAAGCCACTGGGTACTCCATGAGAAATTTTCTTGGTCAGATTATTTGAAGTGGGCATACTCACTACAAATGATGATATCCAAGATAAAAAAGGAAACATGATTTTTGCCTTCTCTCTCAATGGAAAGTTTATCCATCCTGTTCCTGTGGCATTCCTTTGCTTATTTTAGAACCAGGTTCTTTGGGTTTCTAATAAAGACTGAGGACCTGCTGGTCTCCAGGCATATTTCATGACTTCTGGTCCTGATTATGACAGCTAAGACATCAAGCACTATGGGCTGAGCACCTACCAGATTCTCTGTTTATCCAGTGTGAGACAGCCACTGTTGGACTACCCAGCACATATTGTGTAAATCAATCTAATAAAGTTTTTTCCTTTAAAGAACCCTGACTAATACAGGTGGAGGATGGTAGAGCAGGATGCCTGAACTCCTCCACTGGACTCTACCCAGTCATGGGCATACACATCCACACACATATGTACACATATCATACACACAGAAAAAAATGGCATCTGAATAATGCTGTTGTTTAGTTAGTTTTCTGCTGCTTGAACAAAGTAGCATGAATCCAGGAAATAAGAAACTATTAAAGTTCATTTAGCTTTTGGCTCTGGAAAGCTGAGCTCTCAAAGAACATGGCACCACAACTGATGAGGGCCTTCATGCTGCATCACAGCATGGTAGAAGAGCAAACCCGATGTACGAGACAGAGAAAGAGCACTAAAGTCTTATACATCATCCATTCTGGTGGATAATGGTATAATTACATTCACGAGAGCAAAGCCTAACCACTTCATAAGGGCCCCTTCTTCTAACATTATCACATTGCAATGGTGTTCCAACATGATTTTTTTAAGGGGATATCAAAGTCATAGAAATTCCAATGCCCAGTTATACCACACTGTATTCACCTACTAGAAGAGATTTTTGAATGTTTCCAGTGTTTGGTGATTACGAGTAAAACTTCAATAAGTATTCACATGGCAGGTTTTGTGTGGCACAGGTTTTTAAGACAATTGGGTAAACACCAAAGAGCATGATTATGGTATTACTTTGTTAAACTGTTTAGTTTGTCAGAAACCTCCAAAGTTTCTTTCAAGGTGGCTCTGTATTTTGCAATCCCACTAGTAACGCATGGGAGGTCTATCACTCTGTATCCTCACTAGCAAATGTTTTTGTTAGGCTTTGGGGTTTCAGCTGTCCTAATAGGAATGCAGTAGTGCCTTCCTGTTGTTTTAATTAACAGTTCCCTAATAAAGAATGAGGTTTTTTAAAACAAAATCACTAGTAGAGTATAAGACACAAGACACATTAAAAAAAAAGAAACACATCAAATGTAAAAACTCTAAAGAAAAGGAAGGGACTCACCAAGTGGTTTTTATAAAAAATTCAGAGTTGAAGTGTAACTAAATGGTAAAATGTATGCTTTCATAAAATCTGAGGTTCAATCATCAGCTCCTCTTCCTCAAAATGTGATTTAACTCTGATATAAATATGTTGAGATACATTAAAATCAAATGTACAAATGAAATGAAAGCTGAAGAATGGACAAGAGTGCAAACAATAAGTCTTTTTCTCCAACTAGCCTTGTTTATAAATGCATAAATCTGCATTTTTCTATAACATGTACTGTAGGTATATTTATTATTTAGACTTATATGAAAGTTCAGTAAGTTAATGAGGGTATACACCCCAATACATCTTGATATAGAATATGTATTATTATAGTCTTGTGGTTCCTGAGAATGGCCTTTAGGAGTCATTGGTCTTCACTGAAACCTGTGAATATTGAAATTTTTATTTGAGGTGAATATGTCACAAAGAAACCACAATTATAAATTGATCAAGACTGGTAATTAGTCAGGATGAGATACCTGTATAAAAATGACAGAATTAAATTCTGAAGTGACCATGAGGCCCAACCCCCTCTATATCAAGGTCTGAAATGGGTTTCAATCAGCATACATTTTAGACCTTGTCACTGAGCAGAGATGCCTTACTCACAGAAAAGAACCTAATTTTGAGAACATAAATTATTGAAATCAATGTCCTATTTACAAGCACAGTGGTAGTGACAAAATATCATTGTCAATGACAATATTTATGCAGCCTCTGGAAAACCTAATAAGTCCTCAGAAGCAGAGATGTTCTCAAAGGGCATCTAAATGCACTTTAATTGGGCATTAGAAATGAGGAAGATGCATCAAATCTGCCACACTGAAGGACAGTGCTTGGTTCTAGTTGCTATTTCAAATTTGTAGATCTTAAAGGAGAAATGACCAAATTCAGAAGAGTTCCTTGAGGTAAATATCTTCAAGTCTCTTGACTTATTGCACAGATACACATTCAGTGGGGTAGATAATTATACTATTATGCAAATTCAAGTCAAGACAGAAAAGGGAGAAATACACTCAAGATCACACACCAGATTATACTCTTACTGAACCCACAACCAATAAAAATCCATGCCACAGGAAGGTTGCATGCCAAGATCGAAAGCCCTATTAAAAGTGTCTATGTATGTAGTCCTGGTGGGAGAAGTATTGGAATACTGTGGACAATATGTAAGGTACACACAAATCAGAAAAATGCAGTGGGTTCCAATAGAATTGGAGTAAAGCCAAGAGTAAAGGATCAGAAGCTTTGATTGCACTTCCAGATGGGCTCTGGTGATGTGTACAGCATGCTTAGATTCATTATAATCATCATCCACTTGGGTACACTGGTGATCTGAGGAGACAGTTCGCCACTATGTTCTCACCTAATCATATTCTGTACCAACTAATCTTGAAGATATCAAGAACAGGGATATTGGTTACCTTATTGGGATGAAAATTCTCAATCTAACCTAGGTTGTTTTTTTTTTTTTTTTTTAATGCCAAATGCCGTTTATTGAAGGAAGGAGGAGGTCTTAAATACAGGCTTACAGCACAATGGGAGAACCCAGGAGGGCAGAAGTTTGCTACTGATGTTTTACAATCTTGCATCTAAGCTGTTAATGCCCATTATGCAGGATACAAAGTCAAGGAACTTCCCTTAAGCATTCAGGAGGGTGGAAACCAGCAGGGAATTAGCATAGGGAGGATATCAAGGTCAAGGTCACCAAGCAAGGCAACAGTTACCCAAAACGGGGGCCAGGGCCCTACAGGTCCCCCTTTTACTAAAAAATGAGCTTCTGACTTAGATTGCGTGGGACGTCAGCAGGTCACCTTACTCATCATGGAGATGCCTACCCAGGCCACACAGGTGCTCTGTCTTAGGTTGGTGAGTGCCCCCCCCAGGCATTACCTGTCTCTGAATACTCATTATCACACAGGCTCAATCGTGTGTGAGCTGCAGAGTTAACTGCTGCCAAAAATCTCAAAGTAGTGCTGGGCTTGCAATCTGTGTTTTCGACACATAAAGGACCAACAGAAGTCCTTACCCACCCATAGCCGGTAGGCTAAAGGCAACTGAGCCATTCCCTTCCTTAACAAGCCTTACTGCAAATTGGAGTCCTTGTAAGATGGTATCCCAAAAGCAAATGGAACGTGAGTTTATAAATTTATAATTTTCAAAGCCAATCGAAATGTATATAACTATTGAATTAAATTTATCATGCCCAACAGAATGAAAGATTAACTAACTGTGGTAGCTACTTTTGCTGCCAGGGTCTCCACTGTGCTAACTGTAATGCTAATATGTTAGCATAATGTAACCAATTATGAAATGGTAATCCCAGAAACAGCCTAGTTTTTTATAATTTTCCTACAAATGTGTGTTTGTATTTTATCCAATCCATACTCCCTTTCCAGAATTCTCTGAGAAGGACCTAAAGATACCTTGTTAGCTTTTTGAAATCATGTTATTTGAAAAATAAAGAGATGATTAGGGAAAGTGAGATGGAACTGGGGGGAACAGAAGAAAAGGAGAAGATTGCAGAGGCTAAAGGGCAGATGAAGGCTGGAAGATAGGATGTAACAAAAGATGTGGGGAATTTGCAAAGAGACAGTCCAATAGTGTAGCCAGGTGTGAGGGAACAGGGCCAGAGATAGGAGCATATATGTGGTCTCCATCATCTTCCTGATTATAGAAAAATATAAGTCAAAAACTTCTGTAGGAGCTGGGGAGATACTGCAGTAGTTATGAGCACTTGCTGGTCTCATGGAGGACTAGGGTTCAGTTTTAGAACTAAGGTGGCTCATAAGCACCTGTAGCTAAAGCTCCAGGGGATGTGTTACCCTCTTGTAGCTTCACATATCTCTGTCTCTCTCGGTCTCTCTGTCTCTGTCTCTCTGTCTCTCTGTCTCTCTCTCTCTCTCTCTCACACACACACACACACACACACACACACACATACACACGTACTAAATAATTAAATAAAATGAGAGTCTGAGTAAAAACCTTAAAGAAATCTTTGCTCATGAATTCTTTGATCTCAGTCCAACAATGAAGATGTGAACACCATTTCAGCTGACTCCCTGGCTCAGCAGTTCTCTTCAGAGAGCCTGCATTGGGAGCTCAAGCTAGAGCCCTGCCCTCTCTTTCCATACACAGATGCACATACTAAGCTTTACTTCTCATGGTTCTAGAGTCACAGTTATAGCGAGCTACGGAAGATTGACAATTTTGGGATACAAGATGCCCTTTTACCTTGGCAAGTGTGAGTGGCAGGGATGGTCATGGAAGAGAGAAAAGAAGTTACAAAGTAAAGAAAACAGGATGGAACTTTCCTAGCTTTATGATTATGATGATGGAAGCAGAATTTAGCAGGACCAACAGGAAGTTCCATTCAAGCCAACATGCACTCTTCACCTGAGGGAGAGTGATACACTCACGTGGGCCGTTGGTACTGTTGTGTTGACAACCTTGTTTCATGATAGTAATTTGGGAAACACTGCTTATCCATATCCAAATGACAAGTGGTAGCAATTGGAGAAGGAACGTTTTTCTTCATTAAATCTTTTGGGAACTTCTTTTATTTTTTATTTTTTCATTCTCTCTCTCTCTCTCTCTCTCTCTCTCTCTCTCTCTCTCTCTCTCTCTGTGCATGTGTGTGTGTCTCTCTGTCTCTGTGTCTCTGTCTGTGTGTGTGTATATGTGTGTATGTGTGTATTCATGTTTGTATGTCTGTGGAATTGTGTTAATATGGATATACATGAATATGGATGTCCAAGATTGTTGTGTCCAGAATTATCTTTGATTGTTTTTCCATCTCATTCATGGCACAGGGTCTGTCAGACATAAAGCAAGTCATTGTGGCTAGCTTGTACTAGGATCCCCTATCTACACTTTATGAGGCTGGAATTACAAGTCAGCTGCCACACCCACCCAACATTTCAGGTCCCCATGCTTGTGTGGCAAGTGTTTAACCACTGACTACCTCCTCAGTCCATTTCTGGAATATTCCATTCATTGATGTCACAGTGACATTCCCCAACCTGGAAATATGCCCTCCCCTTCTGCATCTGTCAGAAATGACAGATTTCTAATTGTCTCCCACTTGTGAAATGAAAGATTGAAAAAGATTTTAATGATAAATTGGTTTAATGTAGAAGCTTGAATAGTAGCTGCATATCCTATTAAAATAATTACAATATATTTGTTTAAGGGCAACATTCTGGGTAAATACATAGAACTTTAAATGAAGCAAGAGTCATCCCATAGAGTACTGCCAAAGAATGAAGTTTTACTAAAATACCTAGACATAAAGCAGCTTTTAATATGGTAATATATTTAGGAGATGGAATTTGCTGATGGCATGTTTATGCTCAGATTTGAAAATCAAGCTTGTGGGCAGTTTTTAGTCAGAATGCAGACTTTTTAGAATGGTACACTCCCCATGCCAGTCATGCTAGTGTTCTGTGAAGTAAAGGTGATAGTCATTAAACACACATCCACTTTCCCTGTCCCAACACAAGGCCCAAATGGCTCACAAACATTTGTTTCTGCATCTTGCTCTCCTGAAACAGATACAGTCTCACAGCACTTCGTGCTATTTTGCAAAATCTCTCACAGTGTAGACAATATTTGGGAACTAGCTTCAGGATTTAATAGGAGGGATTCATCCCGGGCTGAATAGCATCACTAATCCCTCCTTCCTTTTTTTAAGTGATAACAAAATATTTGCAGTTCCTTCCACGGTTAAACAAGAACATCTTTATAGATTTTAATAGTCTGTTATTGAACTCTGCTTTACTATGTCTCTTCGCTGAGCAGACGCTTCAGATTTAACACTTACAAGTTGAATAATCACACAAACACACACTCACACCACACACACACACACACACACACACACACACACACACCACACAGTTACCACATATGCTCATCTCACCACAGACGCAATCTCCCCTCACTCTGGTTTTGTAAGTGCATCACATATTAATAAATGCACTTGTGAATGCTCTTGCATATGTCTCTAGGGTAATTTGACTTTGTACTAAACCCATGCTAACTTGGTTTACAGAGGGTTTATATAAACAAGTATTCTGTAGTTGAAATTTTCTGAGGGTAACAAAGCATTAGAAGCACAAATTGCTGAAGGTACCAGAGGAAAAAAAATAATTGATTATCATGCTTTGGACTCAACCAATAAATTGAAAGGCACACAGCCAATGAACTGTTATTTAGGGTATTCCCGGCCAAGACTGTAGAGGTGTAGGATGCTGACTGTAGCAATGTTGCAGCTGCATAATTGGTAAATTGTCAGCCTCATCCAAGGGACCAACAGAAAGAGAGATTTTATTCGAAGCAACTTAGGACTGCTAAGAGCTCACAGCTAGCATAAAAATCAAACCCTTTCCTTCTTTCAAGGTGGTAGAATGATTTCCAACTATTAAACATTTTCAATGAAAATCAATTTTAAAATCCAAATTTATGGCTTGGGGAAATGGTTCAGTTGGCAATGGGTTTGCTGTACAAGTATGAGAATCTGAGTTCTAATTCATAGCACTTATGAAAAAAAGAGAAAAAAACAGAAATTGCAGTGTAAACTTACAATCATAGTGTTATGGAAGTGTAGACAAAAGGATCCCTGGACTCACTTACTACCTATCTTACCAGACTGGTAAGCTCCAGGTTCAGTGAGAGACCCTGTCTCAAAAGATAATGTGGAAAACAATAGAAAACACCCAACCTATGTGTGTACCTACAAACCTTTTTACATACACAGGAGTACATGCACACTCATAGCACATACACATATACACACACACATACATTTATTCATGAAAATAATTTTAAAGTAAATTGGTAATATTAATTTGAAAACTAAAATTCTTTTCTGCATGCATTGTTCAGAGATACGAGCAGGAGACCACAGATGCATATTTCTTTGCTCAGGGATCTGGGTAGACAACTCGGTTTTCAACTCCACATTCAGGGATAGTGTATCCATATTTATCTAAAACACATATTATAGTGAAGAACAGTAAGAGAGCACATTACAGAAGACTGTAGTTTGTCTCTTGTGTGGGAGATAAACTGGCAGCATATCCCTAGAATCAACTAATCAGGCCATGATGGCTCTTAGTCAGTGATGCTTTTAAACTTGTTAGTTTATAGGTTCTTTAGTGGTGATTCACTTATTCTCTCTCTCATCCTTCTTTATTTCTATGTTGTATATCATGGAAACATCACATTATAGAGAAAAGCATGGAGTTGTTTTCCTCCATCTATGATCCCAATATCACATTATTTAGCTCAATGATGAAGCTAACAATATGACAAAGGTGAATAATAAACCTTCCATGGTGCTTATAGACACTCAGGATCAGCTGATTCTCACTTATCATACTGTGTCCTTTTCACATCAGTCTTGTAATCGACCCCATCTAGCCAATGAAGAGACAGAACCCCCAAATTTTAAATGACTTTGGAAGTTAAACAATACTATAAGTCACTGATGATTTATTTTTAATTTATACCATATGCTGGAGACTCCCTCTGTGTGTGTTCAATAAGTGTATGCTTTCATCTGTGTGTGGGTTTGTGTACCTATATGTACTTTGCAGAGGCAAGCAGACACAAGGTATAGGACATTCCATCCTATCATCCTCTGCTTTATTCCTCTGGCACAGCATCTCTCATTGTGTCTGGTACTGGGCTGGTGGTGACAAACCCTGGCAATCATTCTATCTCCAGTCCCCCATAATGCTATGTTTATAGACATGTGCAGACATGCCCAGATACTTCCATGTGTGGTAGGGATTCAAGCTCAAGACTCATGTTTGTGCAGCAAGTGCTCTGACCCACTGAGCTGTCTCCTTAGCCCTAAGAACCTTTATTCATATGTGGCAACCCACAAGAAGGAAGATCCAACTTAGAGCAGCTGGTAAAATTAAAGTCAAAAAGGCCAAAGTCAATCAGACCACAAAGAAATTCAACCCCGGAGATTAAAGTTGTAAAAACTGAGGGGTGAGATAGCTCTGTGTATAAAGGCACCTACTGAAATCCTGATGACCCAAGTTTTATCACAGGGACCTGCATGGTAGAAGGAGAGAACCAAGGGGCCATAGGTTGTCCTCTGACCCCTGCATGCAAGCTGTGGCAGCAAGATGTCCTTTGACCTTTGCACATGTGCTATAGCATGCATAGCCCCCCATATGAGCAAATAAGTGTCATTTCCTTAGAAGTTCTGAAAATCCATCTATCCTATTTCTTTGGAATCCATACTGAATGTGAGTTTAAGAAAATGATAGGTCACAATGACTAAGGTCCTCCAAGTACATCATAATGCTGTAAGACAAAAGGATGCTCTTCTCCTCATGGGTTCTAGGATCACCAAAAGAGCAATTTCAGTAAGTAAGAACTGCTCCTGCTCATTCAGTAAGGACTTTTTAATTTATTTTGATTATTGATTATGTGCATGCACGTGTGTCTGTGTAGGAGTTTGTGCACATGAGTGCAGTCACTCATAGAAGCCAGAAGAGGGCATCAGTTCCTCTGAAACTGGAGGAACAAATGTCTGGAGCTGCCTGATATGGATATTGAGATACAAATTCAGATCCTCTGGAAGAGCAGAGAGTGCTTTTAACTGCTGAGCCATTTTTCTTTTTTTTAAAGGTAGGATAATGATACATTTGGAAACTCTTGTTAGTGAAAACGTTTCTCTAAGTCTCCATAACAAAGAATAGTTTCTCTTGTTGAGTTTACCATTGTCTTCAGTGTACAGAGCTGAGTCTAAGATGGCTTTTCAAAATCCCTAATAAATTTCTGTCATACTTATATTATACACTTGAATGCTTTAAAAAAAATCATGTGATGCAAACCCTTTTGTTGTTACATTTGCTAGGATTGTCCTAAGGTTCTATAATTAATAAGGTTCTTATTAAAATTTATTGTAAGCAACTCTCCAAATATACATGTGTTTATGTATGTGTACAACCTAGTTTTATTTTAATTAAATTGGATGAAAAGTATCATAAACATCCCAGCTCTGATAAATTGTTACTTGGGAACAGATGTTGCCATGACAGTTTTTTAAAACTTGATTACATTTTAATTTGGTGACAAGATGCAGGCAGTAGCTGTGAGCTATAATGAAAGCTGACATTCATGGCTTGTTGCTACAATTCCGGTTATATTGGTGCTGTTATTATTGTTTCTGGAGATAATTGCATCTTTAGTTTTGCTTTTGAAATCTTTGTGTCATTTCATTTTCAATTAGAATGTTTTAAATATAAATGGAAGCCAAGCTTTGTGAACAAAAGTTCTTTACTAAAACTTCATGTTTTAAACTAAAATTGTCTATTTTTTATTCTTACTAGAGAAGAATAAGAACATTTATTATTAGTACATCAAAATAAATAAAAATGATAGTTAATTTCACACTAGAAGACTTCCTTTCACACAGGTCAACTCTCCAGTCACATTGAGGTGGCTCTGATTTCTGTGTTGGTTGTACATGTCAGTACAAGTATTTGGCTATTTCCTTAATGAGATGTAAAGGACACTGGAATATTAAACATCAGTGTTTATTACTTTGTTTTAGTCTTTGTTAGCACGAAGTTTTTAATTGGTTTGTCAGCATTTTAATTAGTAACACTAATATCTTAATCCAAATGACTATATAGAATTAATTTAGTAAAATGCTTGTGCCCGTTGTAGTTTTGTTGTTAGATAAGATCTCACTTTGCAACCCAGACTAGTTTGCAACTCTCTGTGTAACCCAGGCTGGCTTCTAACTCAGGCAGACCCTCCTGCTTCCTGTCTTCAGTGAGCCTTTCCACCGGGCCACTGCCCTCTGCCAAAATGCTTATCATTTAAGAGCATCAAACATGAACCACACACTCATGGTGTGGATGTGTTTATAGTTAATAAAAGTAGAGAGTCTGAGACAATGGCAGGGTTGAGAGTCTGGGATTGGACATGGGAGTAGCTAGATAGTTGCTGAAATGAGTTTCCTTTTCATTTTCTCAGACATGGAGTAAATTTGTAGCAGTGGTATTGTGACTATGTTTCATCTTCCTTTTCTGAAGAAGCCTGGTGACTTTTTAAAAACTTGTGTCTTTCTCTGTAACCTAAACTGACCTCAAACTTAAGATCCTGCCTCGGCCTTCTGCCCAAGTACTGGGATTATAGGCATGTAATGCTGTGTTCATTCTGACATACTCACGTTACCTTTAAGCATAAATACCACACACTAACAGCTTGAATCACTACAACATTAGCAATATGTTTATTCGTTATTTATTCATTCATTGGTGCTGATAAAGATCAAATTCAGTGCTTTGGGCTTGCTGGATAAGTGTTCTACCATAAGGCTACATCTCAAGCTTCCCAGTGCCTTTAACATGTTTTATAAATCTTGACTCCACTCAGGGTGTTACCATCATGCTATCAATGATTTTCCTCAGAATGAGCTAGCATCTTCCCCCTTAAAGCTTGTACGTACTCACTGATTCTGGCTTTACTCACTTATGTCACACAGAATTGCTTCATGGTCAAACATGATTATTTTCCTCCTTATAAGACTAAAGGGTAGCAAGGGAGGTATAAGTATAGAATATGCTATACAAAACAAAAACACGATTCCTAAGTGCAATCATGCTGCCGTGCATAAAATATTATTAATTTTGTTTTTGATAAATTCATTCAGTATTAATGTCTGTGTGTATGAAGTGTAAGGGACATGCATATGCCATTGCTTGCATGTGGTAGTCAGAGGACAGGTTTGTAGATTCAGTTCTATCTTTTAACCTTCAAACTCAGGTTGTCAGGATTGCTCGACAAAACCTGTATCTACTGAGCCACCTCACTGGCACAAAACCATCATTGTGTTATTCTGCTTAGTTTTGAGTACCTGGGGGAAGTGATGATGTGTATGTTAAAAACATGGTGAAATACTGACAGATTTTTCCATTTCTTCCCAAGTTAAAGAAAACGGCTGAAAGGAGTGGTTGTTTATGAAGTTCGGTCTCTAGCAGTTGGGCTACCGTGGTAGCACTCAGAGGAGAACAGGAAAGACCATTAGATTAACAGAATGAGTGGATTTGTATAAAGAGATGCCAAATGCCAAATCTACTCAAGTAAATAGAAAAGTAATAATGGCACGTCAGTCAAATACAGTGGTTTCATTTTAAATCCAGGGATGATGGATTAATACGTTGGGTAACAAAGCAGAAATCATAGTTGAGTGTTGTGGAATGCAACTGTTCTCTCAAATAATCTAAGGATTGGAGCCAAGACCATAAGTCTAGGAGTTCAAGACCAGCTGGGGAAACATAATATGACATTGATCCAAAACAAAATAAAACAGAAACAATTCGGAATGTTGGGCTAAAGTTATGGAAAATGTAAGAGGTCTGAATTCAAAGTTGTATGTTTGAGTTCAAGAGTTAAATTGTACAACTATCGGGTACAGTTATTTGGTTAAGCTGATTATGAGTTCAATGAGGAAGGAGCAGATACATTTGCCAAGAGAACTCCTGTGGCTTAAGCTAGGTTTACAGAGCGAGTCCATGTGGTCAAGTTGAATATATGTGTTGATTAGAATTTGCCAGAAATCTTTTGTTTTATGGTATTTAAGAAGATTCTGGAAGGCCTTCCAGAAGGTATTTGAAATAACTAGTGATCGAGAGAATATACTATATGGGAGCCGGGGGGAGTTTTAAAAAACAGTGAGGTCCTAGAAAGGAGTCATGGTGAGTGGCATGTCTGTGTGCTGTTTTCACCCAGAAGGGGGATCAGTTTTCTTCTGCAGAATTTAAATAGACAATACCAGGGACTAGTGTTCCTTGTTTCCAAGGAATCATTTTGACTCACTGTGAGGAATGGTTACTGGAAATGTACAGGCATCCTGGATGAGGGCCACTGTTACTTCATACAGTTATAATTAAAAGGAAGGCAGGAATCCAAGGAAGAGGGTAATTTGAGAGAAATAGTATTTGTTATCTAAACATTACTTGACTTTTTGTAACTAAGCTCAACTAGGAATAGAGTTTTTGAAAAGTGCATTGTAAGAAATAGGTTAGCTTTGCAGAGTCGGGAGATGGTTTGTGAGGTTAAAAATCAGTTTCAGATTCCCCAGAGCCATGTGAATAACAGGTATATGTGACTACCCACCTCTAATTCCAGCCTTGTAAGCTGGAGACAGGCTCCACAGAGCAAGCTGGCTCTCCTGCCCTGTCATATTGATAAACTCTGCATTTGATTGAGAGATCTGCCTCAATGAACAGGGAGGAAGAAAGATCAAGGATTACTCGTAAAATTAATCTAGGGCTTTCATGTACAAGTGCACCTATGTGCAAGCATGTACTAGCACATACATCCCTCCCACACACACTATACACAGAAATGGAAAAAGAATAAAGTTAACATTGCATATGAAGAAAACTTATTGAGATACATTGCTGTGGGATGTTCTATATGTTGAATGTGTTGCTCTGATTGATTAATAAATAAAACACTGATTGGCCAGTAGCCAGTCTAGAAGTATAGGCAGGACAAAGAGAGAGGAGAATTCTGGGAAGTGGAAGGCTGAGGCAGAGATACGCTGCCAGCCACCAAGATGAGAAGCACATGTTAAGATAACAGTAAGCCACGAGCCATGTGGCAACTTATAGATTAACAGAAATGGGTTAATTTAAGATATAAGAACAGTTAGCAAGAAGCCTGCCACGTCCATACAGTTTGTAAGCAATATAAGTCTCTGTGTGTTTACTTGGTTGGGTCTGAGCCGCTGTGGGACTGGCGGGTGAGAGAGATTTGTCCTGACTGTGGGCCAGGAAGGATCAGGAAAATTGTAGCTACAATACATCTTCTAACAATGGCTTCTTACCCTGATCTGTCTGTCTATCTATCTATCTATCTATCTATCTATCCATCCTCCTTTCTTTTTTCTTTCTTCCTTCCTTTCTTTCTTTCTTCCTTCCTTCCTTCCTCCCTTCCCTTCCTCCCTTCTTTTCCTCCCTCCCTCCTTCCCTCCCTCTCTCCCTCCCTCCCTCACTTCTTCTCCTTCTCCTCCTCTTCTTCTTCTTTACTTTTATTTTTAGATAAAGTCTCATGTAGCCATGCTGGACTTGAACATGCTATGTAGTTTTTTGAACAAGCTATCTAGCATTCTACTCCTGATCCTTCTTCCTCCATCTCCCAAGTGACAGAATTAGAAGTGTACATCGCCACATCTGGTTTATAGTGATTGGGATGAAACTCGGGGCTTTGTGCATTGTAGACAAGTGATCTACCAATTGAGGTATGACCCCAACCTTAGTGGCTTAACTTCTATGGACAGCAGTTCATTATAGTTTGAAAAGTTCTTGACTGTTGGTGCAATGAAATGGTTTTAGAATTCTCTAACCCTGCAGAAAAGAAAGCAACATCTTTGGGAGGGATGTTTCTTCCTGACAAGGGCTAAAGAACTGGAAACTGAAGAAAAACACACCTTGGGAATTAAGAGGACAGGGTAAGTGAGAAATACTCCATAAAGAACAAAATGTTATAATGAGAAGTTGTCCTAAGACTTGAAAAGCACTTAGATCAGGAGACAGAGTTTTCTCCCCGAAACCTTTCATGTTCTTGTTGCAAGAGGAAAATACTTTGAGTCCTAGGCCTGTCTGATTCTTTTGAAGTAGGATTGCTTACATGAACAAAGTGATCATAAGATCTCTTATATGTAAAGTGGAAGAGAAACTTCCCTTTTAGAAGTCATATCTGAAACGCACTGAATGTCACTCTAACTTTAAGGCTATTAGTAATCAATTCTTCTAAGAAGCCATATTTCAGGCTGTTCTCTTAATATCCTGCTTGCTAATAGCTTCCTTTTCGCAATCACCATTATATCTTTCTCAAGAGGCTCAGGGAAATGCAAGGAAAAAGTTATGTGCGAACTCGAGATTCTTCTTCATAAATATTTCCTAGCTACCATCAATCACTGTCACGTTGTCTACTGAAACAAAATCTAGTCCTTTTCTTGCCAGACAACACCCACAGTGAAGTTTTGGTGCCTGACTCTTAGGAAGCTAACCTCCTATTATTGAGGCAACATGTTCACATTCATCTTTTTGCCTTAATACAAAACCTTTAATTCAATTCATCAAAGGAAATAAGTGTAGCAGGCAGTTTAGATAATAAAAGTAATGTCTAGTAACGTCGAATAAAATTAATTTCTAGTAACACTGGTGTTGTTTTAGGCTGTCTCGGCCTGTCTAGCAGTGCTGGACTTGAACTGGTAACATATGGAGGAGTTCCTTTTCTTAACCCATGTAGAACTACGTCTCCTCAGAAGTGTGCAAATTCAATGGACAGCAAGAAAGCGGGGGGAGAGTGGCTTTTTATTGTTGTTGTTTCTTTTTGTTCCTGTTTTGGAGGTTTGTTACCATACATGGTGGGCGGGAGCCAGCTGAAAGCGCAAAGGCGTCTCATCCTCTTGAGTGAGAATGAGAAGGTCATTGGAAAGACTTCTTTTAGGGTCTAGGGCCCAGTCCCGAGAGTAGAAGCAAGTTAGTTGCTTAAACTGGGGAGATAATGGCCAGACAGTATATGTAGTGAAGGAGTAATTATTACATGTTTTTAAAAGGCATTTATAAATGCTTGAGTAGTCTCTCTCTTTTACCCCATGCTTTTTCAAGATACCTGCCAAGGTTCCTGGGCTTTTGAGCATTACCAGACTATGCTTCTGAATCCTTCTATAGTTTTCTATGCATGTCCAAGATAGAACAATCTTCAACAGTATAGAAATCATGCCTATTCCTGGAAACCTAACAAACTACCCAGAAATAGTAAAGTCGTGGATCTTGGAAGAGAACCTACAGCCACCACTTTATTAAGCCAGCAACAACTCCTAGCTACGTTCTAAATATGTGTCCTTATACCCACAGATAAGTGTGGTTCTCATGCCTCATCAAGGAAACGTCTCTTTGTAATAGAAGGAAACCATTACAGAAAACCACAGCCAATCAAAATGCTGAGTTATGGATCCCAGTTTCAAAGGATACATCTATAATACATTTCCCACACCTACAGCTGAGGAATCATTGTGGAAGAGGGTTTGGAATGATTGCAAATGCCAGAGGAACAAGGAGTTTGCTGTGAGATCATGTCTTGTATGAATGTCTGAAGCTGAATGTACAATACTCCCCAACATGACTACATGAGTATGAGCTTAACAAGAAAAACAACAGTAGACATGCTAATGTAGGTTTGGAAAGCCCAGGAAGACTCAACCCTACACAAAGAACTACAGATAACTAAGGAATGCTGAGAGTGGAAGAAATAGTCTTCCCCAGGGTACAGTACAGCAATTGGTTATCCAATTTGTCACCCCTGAAACATATACATAAATGATATCATACAGATTGAGGAGATTGTACTTATATATTAAATATACATACATATATGTGCATATATATGCATATATACATATATAAGGAAAAAGAGTCTGTGAATTTAAAAAAAGAAATATATATATATATATAAAGTTTAAGATGGTTTAAAGTGATTCTTCCAATGAAGAGGTCTGATCTGATCTTGGCATCCAAGGTAAATTCATATCTTGAGAATCTTGCATCCAGATTTTGTCCTATTGTTCACCTTTGGGATGTAGAGAGATGCTGAGTTCACTTGCAGCATCATCACAAAGAAATGAGGCTAATAACAGAGTGATGGTTGGTCCTGGCAAATCCCTTATTGGAGTTCTCATACCAAAACAACCACTAGTGAAGCACAGATATCTGCTTGAAATTTTCTTTTCATTTCTGCATGCACTGGGCTACTACAATTTAGGGGAGATAATGTCAGGATAGACAGGCCAGTCTGCAGGAATGTCTTACCTCCAGATGGGAAAGAGAACCCTGAACCCCAAGTAATGTATAAACAACAACTGTTCATATGTATTGATTTTCCTTTCACCTGAGCTTAGACTTCATCCCAGGGAAAAGTATTACTAGATGGAAATCAAAAGAAAAGAATATGATTCATACACCATGAGTATCATCACCCTACAAGTAATTTTTCTCCCCAGCATCTGACAGAGCTGGATTGGAAAGGAGACTGCTGATCTGGTACAGAGTCTGTACTGACAAACAGTTGCCTGCTCTCCTGCCAGGCATGAAAGTTCCCTTTAAATTGGGGGAAATAAATGAGAACCACTTGATTCTTCTGTGAGCCTGAAATGGTTTAAAAATGTAATTTATAAGTTAATGTCGCTTGTTTCTTTCTACTTTTAAAGATAGCTACCAGAAGTTTTATTTTTCCATAATCAAACTCCTCCAAAGATATCCACTGACTTATGAGTAGAGATTCTATATTATATTCATTCACTTATTCATTCATTATTTCAGTAAAGAGAGCCTTGTTCAATTATTGATTATTCAGTAGTTGAATGAATACCCAGTACTCTATCCTAGACTATACAGTGAATGTTCAGGTATATTCCTACCTGTGAAACATATCAAATAATTAATTAATTATGTGATCAATTGTTTCAGTAACATATTTAATGGAACCACAGAGAAAGTTTATGCCATCTTACAAATGCTGACCTATGTTTTTGCTCCTTAGTTTTGTCAATTTGACACGGCTAACATCATCCGGAAAGTGGGAATCTCGATTAAGAAAATGTCTCTGTCAGACTGGCCTATAGGCAGTGTCTGTGGCATTTAAAATACTTATTAATAATTGATGTGGAACGACCCAGTCAATGCTGGGTAATGCCAAACTAGGGCAGGTGGTTCTGGGAGGTATAAGAGAGTACACTGTGCAAGTCATGGAGGGCAAGCCAGTAAGCAGCATTCCTTCATGGCCTCTGGTTCAGTTCTTACCTCCAGGTTCCTGCGTTGAGTCACTATACTGACCTGCCTCAATGATGTGAAAAAATAGGTTTGTATAAAACAAGTAAATTCTTTCCTTCCAAAGTTGCCTGTGTTCTTAGTATTTAAACAAAGCAACAGAAAATCAAACTAATCCACTGACGGCCTACTAAGTTGTAGAAGACAGCTCTGTAAATGGTTAAAGCATCACAAAGAAACAGTTGTAAGGTATTACCCCCTTCTCACAATCTCTGCACCACCCTTACCCCAGTGTATCCTATAGGCAGGACAGACTGTAGGTTGTAGGTTTTGTGGCTGGGTTGGTGTCCCAATTCCTCCACTGCTAGTCTAGCCTCAGGAGATGGCTAGTTCAGGCTATGAATCCACTAATGGTAGGAGTCTTAGCTGGGGTCATCCTTGTAGATTTCCAGGAGTTTCCCTTGTACCAGGTTTCTACCTGACCCTTAAATGCCCCCCATTTCCAGTCATCTCTTTCAGTACTCTCCCCCGGCACCTCCCAAAAACTGATCCCTTGGGTTCCCATCCCTACCCACTCCAGTCTACCCAAGAGATCTCTTCTATTTTACTTTCCCAGAGAGATCCATGCATCCCCCTCTGAACACTCCTTGTTACCTAGACTTTCTGGGTCTGTGGATTGTAGCCTGGATATCCTTTACTTTATAGTTAATAACCACTTATAAGTAAGTACATGCCATCTTTGTCTTTCTGGGTCTGGGTTACCCCACTTGGGATGACTTTTTTCTAATTCCATCCATCTGCCTGCAAATGTCCTGATGTCATTATTTTTAACAAATGAATAATACCCCATTGTGTAAATGTACCATATTTTATTTATCCATTTTTTTGGTTGATGGGCATCTAGGTTGTTTTCAGGTTCAAACTACTATGAATAACTCTGCAATGAACATAGTAGAGCAAGCGTCCTCATGGCATTATTGAGCATCCTTTGGGTATGTCTGTCTTAGTTAGGGTTTCTATTGCCACAAAGAGACACCATGACCTTGGCAACTCTTACAAAGGAAAAACACTAAATTGGGGTGACTTTAGTTCATTATCATCATGGTGTGACAGGTTGCATGCAGGCAGATGTGGTGCTGGAAAAGTAACTGAGTGCCCTACACCTTACATACAACAGGAAGTAAA
Source organism: Peromyscus eremicus (assembly GCF_949786415.1). Lineage (NCBI taxonomy): Eukaryota > Metazoa > Chordata > Mammalia > Rodentia > Cricetidae > Peromyscus > Peromyscus eremicus. Next base: position 50,390,477 of record NC_081432.1, on the reverse strand, counting down.
CTGAGACACTGGGTGGTATCTTGAGACCTCAAAGCCTGCCTGCATGGTGACACACTTCCTCACAGATCACACCTACTCCAACTAGGTCACATCTCCTAATAGTGCCCCTCCCTTTATGGCTATTTATTTTTAAACCACCAAAATGCCCAAGAGTCTTGTGAAAGATCAATTCTCAATTTTCTGAGAAACCACCATATTTATTTCCAAAGTACCTGTACAAGTATGCACTCCCACCAGCAATGAAGGAGTGTTCCCCTTGCTCCACATCCTCTCCTTCATAAGCTGTCATTTGTAGTTTTGATCTTAGCCATTGTGACAGGTCTAAGATGGAATCTCAGAGTTGTGTGGCCAACCAATTACTGGTCTAACATGAGACATGTGCTATGAAAGTGAGCCCACCCTTGTCACTGCCTAGAGTTTGAGGGCTAGATGGCCCAGAGTCCTAGGTTAGAACCAAATAAGACTGGCAAAAAAGTCAACATAATGATGTTTAACAATATTCTGCTGTACTCATAGATTGGTGACCACTCCAATTGTCATCAGAGAGCCTTCACCCAGTAACTGATGGAAACAGATGCAGAGACCCACAGACAAACACTGGGCTGACCTCGGGAATACAGCTGAACAGAGGGAGGAAGAATTGTACAAATCAGAGGGGTCAAATATATCACAGGAAAACCCACAGAAACAACTAACCTGGGCTCATAGGAGCTCACAGAGTCTGAACCAACAGTCAGGGAGCCTGCATGGGACTGACCTAGGCCCCCTACATATGTGTGACAGTTGTGTAGCTTCGTCTATTTGTGGGACTCCTAACAGTGGGGGTAGGGACTATCCCTAATGCTTTGGCTGGCTCTTGGGAACCTATTCCTCATACTGGGTTTACTTGCCCAGCCTTAATACAAGGGGAGGAACTTAGTCCTACCTCAACTTGATATGCCATGCTTTGTTAATACCCACGGGAGGCCTGCCCCTTTCTGAACAGAAACAGAGGAGTGAATTGGGGAGGAGAGAAGGAAGGAGGAAAGGAGAGGACAGGATGGAAGGGAAACTGCAGTTGGGTTGTAAAATAAATGAATACATTTAATATAATATATTATATATTATTATATATCATAATAATCAATATATATAATTATATATATATCATTATATATAATATATTATAATAATTAATATATATAATTAATATATATAGTCAAAAAATATTACTGGATTCTCAGAGCCTTGCCAAAGAAGGATTCAGAGATTCTCTCACCCTTCAAAGAACTACTTCACCAACCTTGAGATTTGCCCCACCACAATTCAAAGAGCTCTGCTTCAGAGTGCTTAAATAGCCGCTTCATCAGAGAGCTTTGCTCAATGAGGCTCAGAGAGACCCTGCTCCCCAGAGACCCCTGATCCATAAAAAGTCAGTGACCCCTGCTTTCCAGGAAGTCTTCCTCTGAGGCTCATTTTGCACAGTGGTGTTATTTCTAAATGGGAACCGGACATTGGTTTTTTTAACACATGTCTTTTTCATGGGACAACTTAAAGACTAGGGAATCTCTAGAGTTAAATTTAATGAAAAGTATATTGGAAGTGCACTAAGAAAAGTATAATAGATTGCTAAAAATATATAAAAGAAAATTGAAAATCAGTGGAGTAGCCTACCTAGTCCTGGCAGGATGTCTGGAATGTCTTCAAAAAAGAAAACCACTGAATTAATTTGAATCTTAAAATTCCAATTAGTTAGTGCTCTCAGCTAAGTAAAATGTTGTTAATGTTTTCTGAAAAAAAAACCATAATAGGAAAGGTGATTTAAAAAAATCAATTGCCAATGCATGAATAATAAGTGTTAAAATGTAGTATACAATAATAAAAACAGTAACATTTGAATGAAAATGTCCTATAAAAACTATTTGCCTAAGTTTTAGAATATTAAAATAAACAAGAAATTTGTTTTCTAAGGGGTTTTTGAGCAATTGCCTGGCAAATTCGGAAGAAGATTGGTTTATAGCATCTTGCATCACATCAGATTAGATCTAGATGAAATGAAAATATAACTATCAAGATTTTCATCCACACTTACCTGTAGAGATAAAAGAGACAAATATTTTAGATTTGTTTTTCACAAAATGTACGGAGAGAAAAGGCACCTGCAGTTCAAAGTACAAGTATAAAATAAGAAGGGAAAAGATCAGCACATTATTATACATCTTATGAAGCACACATTTATGAAGTTTTAAAGTCACATCTCATCTGATTTAAAGACCTATAGGGACATAGAAGAGTAATTTAGATTTATGTCCTTGCTCACCTCTGCAGAATTCCATACTACAGGACACAAACTGAATACCTGTATATGTGAGCCTCATAAAACTTTAATAGAAAATTAAGGTAATCATTCTTTTTCTTTAAATAGATATTTATCATTTGTTCATGTTGGAAAACTTTATTTTTAAAGACTTATTTTTATTACTTTTTAATTTTGTGTGTGTGTGAGTGTGTGGGGATGTGCATGTGAGTTCAGGTATTTGCAGATGCAAGAGGCACTGGGTTCCTCAAAGACAGAGGAGAAAATGGTTGTAAATTGCTGAATGTGGGTATGGGAAACCAAACTAGGGTCCTACAGAAGAGTACCAAAAACTCTTAACCACTGAGCCATATATCCAGTCCCCTATTCTTAATTATTTTTAAGAAAAATGGATACTCTCTTCTCTAATAGCAATCCTAATTCAGATTTCTGCATTTGTTCCCCTTTTTACACTTCTTCACCAATGGTTGTTATGTTTAATCTTTTAATAATAATCACTCTTGATACGTGATGATATTTCATTGTGATTTTGGCTTCTATTCTCTTGATGTTGAACATGTTTAATTCCTCCGATCATCATTTTTATGTCTTCTCTTAGGAAATCTTTGTTTAGATTTATTTTTCATTTGACAAGGTATTTCTTCCTTTTTCTGCTGTTGAGTTTTTAGATTTCCTTATGTATTCTAAAATATCACATATGATTTGAAGGCCTGAAAACAGAATCTATGAGACATTGTTGATTTGAAAATATTAAATTGGTTTCCAGGGAGATACTGCCTCAGGTGTTGCCCAATGAGACAAAGCGATGGAGGGAGGAAAGAAGGAAGGACACAAGGCAAATATCAACAGATAAAAGAAAAGTGAAATAATACCTTGAATCCCATCTGACTACTATGGATTAAAGTTGGGTATGCTGGGCAGTGGTGGTGCACACCTTTAATCCCAGCACTCAGGAGGCAGAGCCAGGTAGATCTCTGTGAGTTCGAGGCCAGCCTGGTCTACAGAGCAAGATCCAGGAAAGGCGCAAAGCTACACAGAGAAACCCAAAAATAAATAAAATAAAATAAAATAAAATAAAAATTAAAAAATAAAGTTGGATATCAACAATAGAAACAACAGAAAGATTACAAACTCATGAACTGAACAACTCATTACTGAATGAAAAATAGGTAAAGACATAAATTAAGAAAGAAACTAAAAGCTTTTAGAGTTGAATGAAAATGAAAACCTCTGGGACACAAGGAAGGCAGTTCTAAAAGGCAAGTTCATAGAACTATGTGCCTATACTAAAATATTGGAGAGATTTCATATTAGTAACTTTACAGCACACTTGAAAGCTCCAGAACAAAAAAGAAGAAATAACACCAAACAGGGGTAGATGGTAAGAAACAGTCAAACTCATTGCTGAAGCCAATGAAATAGAAACAACAACAATGAAGGATCAATGAAACAGAGAGGTGGGTCTTAGAGACAAATAGGAAATCAAGAGAATCACAAGAACATGCTTTAAAAACAAATGCATGACCAAATGGAAAATCTAACAGAAATGGGTATTTTTTTAAATAGATATCACTTACCAAAGTTAAATCAAGATCAGATAAGCAATTTAAACAGAGCTATAATCTCTAATGAAATAGAAGAAGTAACTAAAAGTCTCCTATCCAAAACAGCCCTGGGCCAGATGGTTTTAGCCCAGAATTCTGACAGATTTTCAAAGAAGAATTAGTGACAATACTCCTCAAATTATTCCACAAGATAGAAACAGAGGGAACTGTGCCAAATTCTTTCAACAAGGCCACAGTTACTCTGGTATTTATACCACATAAAAGCTGAGCAAAGAAAAGAAAATTACAGACCAATTTCCCTTATAAATATAGATGCAAAATTTCTCAATAAAATACTTGCAAACTGAATCCAAGAACACATAAAAAAAAGATAATATGCTATGACTGAGTAGGCTTTATCCCAGAGAAACAGGGATGGTTCAACGTACAAAAAAATGATAAGTAATCCACCATATGAACAAATCAAAAGACAAAATCCACATGATCATGTCATTAGATGAAAAAGACCTTTGACAAAATTCAACACCCATTCATGATAAGTCCTGGATACAAGGGGCATACCTCAATATAATAAAGGCAGATTAGAGCAAGTCCACAGCCAACATCAACCTAAATGAAGAGAAACTCAAAGTATTTCAACTAAAATCAGGTACAAAACAAGACTGTTCACTGTCTCCATACCTATTTAATATAGTACTTGAAGTCAGCTAGCACAATAAAGCAACTGCAGGTCATCAAGGAGATACAAATAGGAAGGGAAGAAGTCAAAGTATCTTTATATGCAGATAATATGAAGAAGTAACTAAAAGTCTCCTATCCACTTATGTATGCATAAGTGACCTAAATAGCCTAGGTAGTTCCTATAGCTGATAAACACTTTCAACAAAGCAGCAGGATATAACATTAATACACAAAAATCAGTAGCCTTCCTCTATATGAATGGCAAAAGGATTGAGAAAGAAATCAGGGAAACAATCCTCTTCAGATTATCCTCAGAAAATATTTTGGGGTAACTCTAACCAAGCAAGTGAAAGACTTGTATAATAAAAACTTTCAAACAATGAAGAAAGAAATTGAGGAAGATATAGGAAGATGGGAATATCTCCCATGCTCATGGATCAGCAGGATTAACATAGTAAAAATAGCTGCGCTACCAAAAGCAATCTACAGATTCATTGCAATCCTTATCAAAATTCTAGCACAGTTTTTCACAGAAATTGAAAAACAATACTTAACTTCATGTGGAAACAGGAAAAACTCAGGACAGATTAAACAATCCTGAATAATAAAAGGACGCCTAGGTGTTTCACCATCCACAATATCAAATTATACTACAGAGTTATAGTAATAAAAACAGTGTGGTATTAGCATAAAAACAGACACATCTGTGGACATCTGATTTTTCATAAAGAACCATGAATTCTCTCTGGAAAAGAGACAGCATCTTTACAAATGGTGCTGTTCAAACTGAAAGGTTTCATGTGGAAGAATGTAAATAGATCCATAGATATGCCCCAGCACAAAGCTCAAGTCCACACGGATAAAGAATCTCAACATATGACCAGATACGTTGGATCTGATAGAAGAGAACATGGAAAATAGTCTTGAACAATTGGCACAGGAAAAGGCTTTCTGAAGAGAGCACCAATATCACAGGCACTAAGAACAGCAATTCATAAATGAGACCTCATTAAACTGAAGAGCTTCTGTTAAGGCAGAGGACACTATCATTCAGATAAAGTGGCAGCCTAATAAATGGGAAAAGATTTTTACCAACTATACATAGCATAGAGGGCTAATATCTAATATAGGTTAATACTTAAAAAATTGAACATCAGCTGGTTGGTGGTAGAACATGCTTTAATCCCAGTTCTTGAGAGGCAGAGGCAAGCAGATCTCTGTAAGTTCTAGGACAGAAAAACCCTGTCTCAAAAAATTAAAAGAAAAAATGTACATCAAGAAAACAACTCAATTAAAATGGGTACAGACCCAAACAGACACAAATGGCAGAAAAACACCTAAAAAAATGTTCAACATCCTTAGCCATCAGGAACGTGCAAATCAAAAGTACTTTGAGAGTTCATCTTACACTAGTCAGAATGGCCAAGATCAGTAAAATGAATGGCAGCTCATTCTTGTGAGGAGGTGGGGTAAGAGGAACACTCATCCATTGCTGGTGGGAGTGAAAACTTGCACAACATTGTGGAAATCAGAATGGTAGTTCCTTAGGGCAAATATCTACCTAAAGATTCAGCTATACCACTTTTGGGAATATACCCAATGAACACTACATTCTACTAGAGACACTTGCTCAATCATGTTTATTGTTGCTTTACTCATAATAGCCAGAAATTAGAAACAAAGGAAATGTCTGTCATTAGACAAATAGATTAAATAAATGTGGTACATTTACACAGTGGAATATTACTCAACTGTTATAAAAAATGAAATCATGAAATTCATAGGTAAATGGATAGAGGTAGAAGAAAATCATCCAAAGCAAAAAAACAAAACAAAACAAAACAAAAAACCCAGACTCAAAAAGACAAATAGGGAGTGTATTCACTTATATGTGGGTGTTAGCTGTCAAGTCTTCAATAATTAGGTGACAGTCCATTTAATCAGAGGTTGAGTATAAAATAAGGGACTAGGGGAAGGATTGGATCACCCTTGGAAGGGAAAATAGAATTTGAGATGTTGGCCAAATAGAACCCCTAAACAACCCAAGCTATTGCCAAGGATCTTGGTTGTTCTCCACAAGGTGATGGTAAAGCCCCATTGCTGAAGATAACACCTACACAACTCATTGCCTACCTAGAGCCTCCACCCCTACTAAGAGGAGGATGGATGCACCCATGAACTCATAGAGAGTGTGGCAGTATGCACAGGGCCTGTACAAGTCTGAGCCAGATGGGGCCCTAGTAATGAAAGGAAAAGTGGACACACATAGCCAGAAGTTTCTCCGGTCTCACCTGGCCCTAAGTTCCTAAGGCTGCTTATAAAATAATTACTCAGAAGATTAATATTAATTGCAAATTATATGGCCTATGGCTTCTTGCTTCTTGCCAGCTAGCTCGTATAACTTAACTCAACTCATTATTATTAATCTATGTATAACCACATGTTCCATGGCTTTACCTGTATCCCATTGCATGTTGTTCCTTGGATGGCCAGTTGGCATCTCCCTGACTCCATCCTTCTTCTCTCTGTATCTCTGCTTGAATTTTCTGCCTGCCTCTAAGCTGCCTTGCCATAGGCCAAAGCAGCTTTATTTATTATCCAATGAGAGCCGTACATATTCACAGCATACAGAAAGATATCCCACAGCACTTGCCCCTTTCTATCTAATCAAAAAGGAAGGTTTTAACTTAAACATAGTAAAATTATACATAATAAAATAGTTATCAAGCAAAAGTTACAGTTACAATATCTAGTCTATTTAAATTTGGCAAAATTAGAAAATATTCTACCATCTATCCTATTTTTGTGAGTCAAAGTTTTATATCTAATTTATCTTATATCTTGACTAAGGAAAGCTATAATTATAACTATCTAGTCTTCAACTCCATCAAAGACCCCAGAAGGATATGCTATTACCTAAGTAAACAGGAAGTGTATTATAAGCAAATTCCAAAATTCTAGAATGACAGAGACATCTGGCTGCCTGGAAAGTCACCCAAAGTTCCTCTGCAACGTTGAGGCATCCATCTTCAGCCTATAGCCCTAGAGTTTCTCAGTCACTTTTCCCTGTACCTGTGTCCTGAAGAGTGTCTGACAGTCTCTTCTGCAAAGCAGGAACCTGAAGGACCATCTTGCCTTGTTTGGGCAGAATTCAGTGGTCATTTTCTTGTGGGTCCTGCATGATCAGTTTATACAACATCTTATCAAGCAGTCCAGACAAGGGCATTTTTAACTTTTGCCACAAAGAAAGCAGACTCTATTATGAGTTTCTTCAATGCCTATCATTGTCTTTGAAGTAATTGGTGCTGCCAGGAGAGGTATCTTACTGTCCAGAAAAGTCTAAGTTCTTAAAACATTTCAATTGCCATATTCTGTAGGTCTTTGAAGTGTTTGAAGATTACCTACCTAATTGAAATATATCTTTGTAGCCGGGCGGTGGTGGCGCACGCCTTTAATCCCAGCACTCGGGAGGCAGAGCCAGGCGGATCTCTGTGAGTTCGAGGCCAGCCTGGGCTACCAAGTGAGTTCCAGGAAAGGTGCAAAGCTACACAGAGAAACCCTGTCTCGAAAAACCAAAAAAAAAAAAAAAAAAAGAAATATATCTTTGTATATCTAAAAAATATAACTAACATGTTTATAAATTTGACTATCATGGAAGACTAATTATTAATCTGTATTTCTTAATTATACATTATAATTTAAATGAGTTGCATAAACATAATACCTTAAACAAGCGTAGAAATACAGCATAACAAAATTAACTTTAAATTTGTATCAATAAACCAAAATCCATAGCAATGTAAAACATTTCAAACAAGTTGTTGCTCTTTAAAAGCCGATTCAATAATCTACTCTTTCATCCTATCATGTCTATATCCCCTTTTTCTTCTTTAGAAAGAGATTATATGTATAATTAACCCCCTTTGGATAAAAATAAGTGTTTATAAACAATATTTTAGGAAATTGAGCTCCAAATGTAGCCAGAAATTTCTCCGGTTGCATCCGGCCCCACAGTCCTGCAGCTGCTTATAAAATAATCACTTAGAGGCTTAATATTTATTGCAGATTATATGGCCTATGGCTTCTTGCTTCTTGCCAGCTAGCTTGTACAACTTAACTCAACTCATTATTATTAATCTATGTATAACCACATGTTCCATGGCTTTACCTGTATCCCATTATATGTTGTTTCTTGGACGGCCAGTTGGCATCTCCCTGACTCCATCCTTCTTCTCTCTGTATCTCTGCTTGAATTTCCTGCCTGTCTCTAAGTTGCCTTGCCATAGGCCAAAGCAGCTTATTTATTATCCAATGGGAGTCATACATATTCACAGCATACTGAAAGACATCCCACAACAGACACAAGTTCCAATCCCAATCCTGAAGCTATCTCGAATTGATAGCCACTGGAAAACAAAAATATGGCTTTTCCCGATGAAGTTTCACTGATTATACAAACTACTGTTATGGACAGGCCCCATATTGAGCAGTAGATTAATTAGCTAAGCAAAATAAATTCAATAGTAATTTTGAAGTTGTCTTCTGTTTTTTTGTTTTGGAGTTTCTTTTTTGTTGTTGTTTTTGTTTTGTTTTGTTTTTGTTTGTTTGTTTGTTTTTTCTGTCATAATGCTTGGTCTGGAATTGTTTTTCTTACCCCTCATGTCTTTTGCATATATATATATATAATGGTTTCTAATTTTGTGTGTTGATGGGATTTTGTGTTTGCCAGTATGAATGCATCTGTCTCTATTTGTGTTTGTTGTGCTTTTTCTTTGGCTCATTTGTTGTTGTTTCTTTGTTTTGTCCTATTTAGGCTCATATGTTATTATTTTATCAATTTTATTATTTTTTAGATGCCTGTTCATTTTCTCAGATAGCAAGGAAAATTGTGGATTTTGTGGGCTGGGAGGTGGAGAGAATCTGGGAGGAGTTGAGGGAGGTGGCTCATAATGAGAATAATTTGTATGAAAAATAACCCATTTTCAACTTAAAAAAAGATTAAATGAATAACATTTCATTGTAACTTGTGCAATATTATTTATTGGTAAAGGACTAATAATTTTATGGTTTCCATTTTATTCAATTTGATTTTACTGTTTAAGTGGCATTCAAAGTAGCAGGTTTCCTTGTGGCGGTTTCACAAGAACTTAGTTTTGGTTGAACTTCCCTGACACTTGCTCCTCTCCACTTCACTGCCTCTCCTCCCTGCTGTTACCTCTCTGCCTCCAGCATCCCCCCTGCACTTCCATGTCACATCTGTTGCTCCCCCCACACCCATCCCATAAATCCTCTTTCACATCTTGTGGACCCCAGTTTAATTTCCTGTACTTTGACACACTCAGTTCCCCATAATTACAATCATATTAAAATTACAAACTAGGATCTGAATATGAGAGTAAAAATGTGGTGGTCATCAATCTGAGCCTGGCATACCTTACTTAATACAAAATTTTCTAGTTTCATCCATTTTCCTGCATGTTTCATGACTTCATTTTTTTTAATGATTGAATAAAATTACATTGTGTATATGAGCCATGGTTTTATTACTAATTCATCTGTTGAAAGACTTTCAGGCTTATTCTATTTCTTTGCTATTGTGAAGCACAGAAATAAACATATATGTACTAGTATCTTTGGGGTATGATATAGGCTTTTAGATATATGCCAAAGAGTAGTATAGCTAGGTTGTATGGTAGTTCAATTTTAGTTTTTTGGGAAATTTCCTGATTCGTTTCCATAGTAACTGCACCAGTTTACATTCCTACCAACAGGGAATAGTGTTTCTCTATTATTTGTTTGTTTGTTTATTTGTTTGTTTGTTTGTTTAAATTTTATTTTTTTCAACCTCTGCATCAGTATTTGTTGTCATTTCTTTTCTTGGTAATAGCTGTTCTGACTGGGATCAGATGGAGCCCCAAAGTAGCTTTCATTTCAATCTCCCCAATGACTACAAATGTTAGACATTCTAGAAAATATTTGTCAACCATTTATATCTGTCCTTTTGAGAACAATCCAGTTGACTGGCCCATATATTGAGTGGGAGGTGGGTTTCTATATTTAATTTTACCTTTGTCTGAAGGACATGTGCCAAAGATTTTCTCCATGTCTGTTGGTTCCTCTGATATGTTCTCACAAAAGCAATAATGATAATGATAATGATAATGATAATAAGTTAAACAAAAATTTAAAGGAATTATCTAAAATAAGAGTACGTGGGCTTGCTTTTTGTTTTAGGTGATATGGGAGACACTGTTGGGAACCAGTGACATCAATAAGTAGCAATCATCATCATCAAGCATAAGTATATGTCAGGTGTCCTACTCTGAAATTATGAATTCTTACATAATTTTCAAATTAACAAGGTAGGTAGACTTTTTAGTTCATTTGAGACAGAAAAGTTGATGACATATTAAATCTATTTCCCATGTTTTCATGAATAATTTAACACAATGGTCCACACAAGGACAAGGGACTTGGGGTGCTTCACAGGGTAGTAGGAAACCTGCCTCTGTCTGTGAACCGATCTTTATCTTATCACTGTTGTCTACACTTTTGAGGCAGGAGTGAGATAGACCTTCAAGTTCTGACTAGAAATATGTCTGACCTGTTCATGGGAAAGGATACCATACAGAGAGGAAATCGAGAAGAAATCACATGATGTCATTGAGGACACACATATTGGATCTATTTTATAATTTTGCTCAAAAAAATGTTCTCATCTCATATAAAGATGAAGAGTTTCCTGGAGACAAACCTAGCATACTGGAAATTTTCTCCTGTAATTGGCCTTCCTTATCTTGATGCTTAAAAGTGAAGCGCAGGAAATTTGATCAAATCAGTCAACTCATTTGAAATGTAGTAGGAAACAAACAGATGTAAAACATTAAAAGGTCTGATCGATTTTGCTACATTCAATCAATACTTTTTTCATTCCCAATTCAGCGGGTAGTCTTCTTTTAAACAACCATGTCAGCCAAGAATGACTAAAAACCGCATTTGATTTTACCACATACTGTGAGGTGAAAATTAACCACAGGGAAGCAGAAGTCAGAAGATTCAATAGAAAATTCATTTCTCTCTCCCATATGAAAAGTTCTCTATGTAGATCATGTTAATACAAAGTACCCTGTAATTTAGATGTTGAAAACTAAAGTGTGCTTGCATCTGATTCTTAACAAGTCATGTTTCAGATAATCATTGTCTTTTTGGATTAGTGAGCTTGGCTTTGAACTTTTAATAATCAGTAGTTCTGTAATTAATAATTTAGTTAATAAATAAAATTGAACACAAAACTAGTATTAGAATGCTAACTTTTGAAAACTCTTATGATAAAACCTTGAGTTTTTAACTACTAAATTTTGTATATAAATCTCAAACGCCAAATTTATGAGTGTAAACTGCACCAGCTTACCCTCCTACCAACAGAGAAAAGTGTTTCTCTATTGTTTAAAAATGAAGCCTTCTCTTCATTTTTGACAAAAATCTATCCATTCTCTTAACTGTGTTATTATTCAGTTAAATAGTGTGTGAGATACTAAGCTACATAGGAAGTTAGGTGATATTATTAGCGTATGACCTCAGCATTTCTTTTCACCCTAAATCAACATGCATGCTCTATCTTACAGGAATGAAAAATGCAGGTCCTTCCATGAGGACATCACAATGTGGTAGAAGAAACTTGCCAGTAATCAAAATTATAAATTTGATTTTTGCAAACTATTATGGTTAGAATCTGATATGTCCCACCAGGCTTGTATGTGTGAACACGTGGTGCCCAGGCAGTAGTTATTTGCAGAGTTTGTGAAGCCTTGGGGATATGGTGCCTGCTTGTAAGATGTAAGTTATTAAGGCAGACCTTTGATGACTGTGACCCTGTAGGGCCCTGTCTCTGCCCCCTGGTGGGCTGTTGCTGTCTGACCACTACCTTATGCTCTTGCAAACACGTGCTGAGTCACCCCTGCTGCTACGCCTTTCCCACCATGAAGGATTAAAATACCCTGAAAAGCTGATCCCCAAATAAATTCTTCCCTCCTTAATTTTCTTTTGTCTGCTATGTTGTCAGAGCAATGAGAAAGTATGGAAGCCTTCTTTGAAGCAATTAAATGGACACAGAAAGATGGATGAGAGAAATCAAGTGAGAGTGGAAGGTACAAGAGGCATTTGGAAAGCTGGTCTGTTCTGATATTTATTGGAAATCGTATAAATGTAGATAGGACCCAGGAATCTGAGGTGTTTTGGGATGTCTTTCTGTATGCTGTGGTAGGGGATGACTCATCCCTAACAGGTTTGTGGGCCATCTGGCCCAAACAAGTAAAAAAGATACTTTCTGAGAGCCAGCCTGGGTCTGCCTAATGGCCTTAGCAACAGCAGCTGAAACATGATCTGGAGATGACCCAGACCAATGAGAGGCAGCCATGTCACACCAGCAGATGCATATTCATCAGTGCCCCTCCCCAACTGGGTGGGGTGGAGAGTATATAAGGGTTGCCTCTTCCTGAATAAACTGAGCTTGTTGTTTTGACATTCTCTCAGAGTCTGTGTGGTTTGACTCTGTGCCTACTTGGCCCCCTCCTCAAAGGGAACAACAGCACAGGACCCTGCTACACTGAGAATATATGTTGTTCCCATTGGTTAATAAATAAGCTGCTTTGGCCTATGGGAAGGCAGCTTAGAAGCAGGTGGGAAATCCAAGGAAAGAGACAGGAAAGAGAAAGGTGGAGTCTGGAGAGACACCAGTCTGATGCCTGAGAAACAACATGCCAGCAGACTGGTAAGCCACAGAACATGCTGCAAAATATAGATGAATAGAAATGGGTTAATTTAAGATATAAGAACTAGCTAGCAAAAGGCCTGCCATAGACCATAGAGTTTGTAAATAATATTAAGTCTCTGAGTGATTATTTTATAAGTGGCTGCGGTACCATGGAGCCAGGTGGGACCCAAGAAACCTTCTGACTCTACAGAGAGAAAATGGTGAGTCCTCATTGGAGAAAAGAATAAAAGCACAAACTCTATGTTTAATGAGAGATTTTACTAAGGGCTATAGTGAGATGTGATGATTTGAATGATAAACACTCCCCCATTGAGCCCTTGTTTTTGAACATTTGCTTTACAGTTGGTGGTTTTGTTTGAAGTGGTTTAGATGGTGCAGTCTTGCTGGATGAAATATGTCATTGAGGGCAGGCTTTGACATGCTTCCATGTTGCCTTCCCTCTTTGTATTTGCAATTGAGGACATGCACTTCCTCTCTGCTTCCTGCTCCAGGCACCAACAGCTGCTGCTTTCTGCCGTGCTTCCCAGCCATGATGGAAGCATGATTCTTATCTCTCTGGAACGATAACCCCAAATCAACTCTTTGTCCTGTAATTTGCTTTTGATCATCATATTCTATACAGCAACAGAAAAGTAACCAATGCAAGACATGTTAAATATGGATAAACATGTATACATTTTAGGAAGGTCACAATAGCACTCATGAGTATTATGATACCATGAGATGTATATGAGGAATGGATACTGAGAGATCATTTGGAAGTCATTCTGTCACTATGAGAGGCATGGAAGATTTTTTTTTTTATTTTTTATTTTGCAATACAATTCAGTTCTACATATCAGCCACGGATTCCCTTGTTCTCCCCCCTCCCGCTCCCCTCACCTTCCCCCCAGCCCGCCCCCCATTCCCATCTTCTCCAGGGCAAAGCCTTCCGCATACTGAGATCAACCTGGTAGACTCAGTCCAGGTAGGTCCAGTCCCCTCCTCCCAGGCCGAGCCAACCGACCCTGCGTAGGCCCCAGGTTTCAAACAGCCAACTCATGCAATGAGCACAGGACCCGGTCCCACTGCCTGGATGCCTCCCAAACAGATCAGGCCAATCAACTGTCTCACCCATTCAGAGGGCCTGATCCAGTTGGTGACCCCTCAGCCATTGGTTCATAGTTCATGTGTTTCCGTTCATTTGGCTATTTGTCCCTGTGCTTTATCCAACCTTGGTTTCAACAATTCTCGCTCATATAAACCCTCCTCATTCTCGCTAATTGGACTCCTAGCGATCCACCCGGGGCCTAGTCATGGATCTCTGCATCCAGATCCCTCAGTAATTGGATGAGGTTTCTAGCTCGACAATTAGGGTGTTTGGCCATCCCATCACCAGAGTAGGTCAGTTCGGGCTGTCTCTCGACCATTGCCAGCAGTCTGTTGTGGGGGTATCTTTGTGGATTTCTGTGGGCCTCTCTAGCACTTTGCTTCTTCCTATTCTCATGTGGTCTTCATTTACCATGGTCTCCTACTCCTTGTTCTCCCTCTCTGTTGTTGATCCAGCTGGGATCTCCTGCTCCCCCAAGCTCTCTTTCCCTCGACCCTCGCCCTTCACAACCCCCACTCATGTCCAGGCTGTTCATGTAGATCTCATTCCATTTCTCTGTCATTGGGCGATCCCCGTGTCTTTCTTGGGGTCCTGTTTTCCAGGTAGCCTCCCTGGTGATGTGAGTAGCAGGCCAGTCATCCTTGTTCCACATCTAGTATCCTCCTATGAGTGAGTACATACCATGTTTGTCTTTCTGAGTCTGGGTTACCTCACTCAGGATGATTTTTTTCTAGATCCATCCATTTGTCTGCAAACCTCATGATGTCATTGTTTTTCTCTGCTGAGTAGTATTCCATTGTGTATATGTACCACATTTTGTTTATCCATTCTTCAGTTGAAGGGCATCTAGGTTGTTTCCATGTTCTGGCTATTACAAACAATGCTGATATGAACATAGCTGAACAAGTGCTCTTGTGGTGTGGTTGAGCATTCCTTGGGTATATGCCCAAGAGTGGTATAGCTGGATCTTGGGGGAGATGTATTCCCAATTTTCTAAGAAAGCGCCATATTGATTTCCAAAGTGGTTGTACAAGCTTGCATTCCCACCAGCAGTGGAGGAGAGTTCCCCTAGCTCCACATCCTCTCCAGCATAAGGTGTCTTCAGTGTTTTTGATCTTAGCCATTCTGACAGGCGTAAGGTGGTATCTCAGAGTTGTTTTGATTTGCATTTCCCTGATGATTAGGGATGTTGAGCAATTCCTTAAATGTCTTTCAGCCATTTGAGTTTCCTCTGTTGAGAATTCCCTGTTTAGTTCTATAGCCCATTTCTTAATTGGACTGTTGGGCATTTTGATGTCTAATTTCTTGAGTTCCTTATATATTCTGGATATCAGTCCTCTGTCAGATGTGGGGTTGGTGAAGATCTTTTCCCATTCTGTAGGCTGTCGCTTTGCCTTGTTGACCGTATCCTTTGCTCTACAAAAGCTTCTCAGTTTCAAGAGGTCCCATTGATTGATTGTTTCTCTCAGTGTCTGTGCTACTGGTGTTCTATTTAGGAAGTGGTCTCCTATGCCAATGCATTCAAGACTACTTCCTACCTTCTCTTCTAGCAGGTCTAGAGTAGCTGGATTTATGTTGAGGTCCTTGATCCACTTGGACTTAAGTTTTGTGCACGGTGATAGATATGGATCTATTTGCAGCCTTCTACATGTTGATATCCAGTTTTGCCAGCACCATTTGTTGAAGATGCTTTTTTTTTTTCCATTGTGCACTTTTGGCTTCTTTGTCAAAAATTATATGTTCATAGGTGTGCGGATTAATGTCAGGGTCTTCAATTCGATTCCATTGGTCCACATGTCAGTTTTTATGCCAGTACCAAGCTGTTTTTATTACTGTAGCTCTATAGTACAGCTTGAAGTCAGGGATCGTGATGAGGCATGGAAGATTTATTGAAAGATTTGTACAAAGGCAGTGGTGATAGAAATGCTGAGCTGGAGCCAACCCAAGAGAAGCAAGAGTAATATACCAACCCCATGTAGAATAAATAAGGGAAAAATCTACAAAATTGAGACAGAAATGTCTAAATAATTACATCTGTGTAGGGATAAAGGTAAAAAGAGTCAACCCAGTTTCACCAAATGAACTTATTTGTTTGGGATTTGGCATTAAGATTGTGAGACAAGGGCAGAAGTCACGGAAGGTGAGGAGGTGTGCTGCAGTCAGGAGCTCACACAGAACCTACCCTTGACACCCTGCCTAGCCCCAACATCACCCCAACTCTGGGCAACAGTGGTTTATCCAAGATGAGTCTCGGCAATGGTCCAGTATTTATTTTGCTTCAGATACCAGAAACCTTGAATCAAACCAAGGACTCATTGCATTGAATATTTGCAGATAAAGCTATTTAGGTAAAACAAAAAATACTGTGTGGCACATTGTAGTTTCTAATGCCACCATGTAGATGAATTTCTAAATGGTCTTATTAAACAAACAAATAAAAAAAACCCATGGAGCCAGATATAGGGGTGAAAGCCTTAGAGATATTAGAGAAATAGATATTAGGAAACCCACAGCTAATCTTACCTCACCAACTCAGCAGCTTCCAAATGCAAGCTACTTCCTGTCTATCCATGCCTATATGCCTTGCTCTTCTGCCATCTGATTTGCTCTCTCTGTCTAGCTACATCACTTCCTGTCTGTCTGTACAGACCTCCAGATCTCCATGGTTAACTAGTGTTGGAATTTAAGGCATGTGCCACCACACCTGGCTGTTTCTACTGTGGCCTTGAGCACACAGAGATCCTGCCTGCCAAGTGATAGGATTAAAGGTTTGTTGCTAACATTGCCTGACTTTTGTATTGTGGCTGGCTTTTTCCTCTGATCTCCAGGCAAGCTTTATCTATTAAAGCACAAATAAAATATCACCACACCACTATGATGAATGAATATGCGATGGAGAGGTGGAAAAGACGGAGGAATGGAATGGTGAGTGCACAGTGGAGAGAGGTGGAACTAGATGGGGACAACATGGGTGGTAGGCAGCAGCCTGGAGCGTGTGCAGATTCTGCCCCAGAACTCACTGCCCAGCTGTACGATTGCCCTGGTTCCGAGCAACAACAGGATGTCTGAGATGAAGAAAAAGTTCATTTTCTGGATTGGACCTCCTCGAAAGACCTCTATGGTCTGTGCTGTCTCTGGAGGTCACATTGTTGGTATCTGTGGTCAGCTGCCCCAGGCTGTGTTGAATCCCAAGGTTCATGTGGACATCCATGGTCCTGCAGCATCTAGGGGCTATGTTGATATCCATGGCCTGTATTACCTACTACCGAAGGCCATGTAGATGTCCTTGGTCTGTGCTGCTGCCTGAATCCATGTTGATATCCTTGAGCTGTGCTGCTGTCAGGGACAGTGTTGATGTGAGTGGCCTGTACCGCCACCTGAAGCCATGTTGATATCCACGGTCCATAATGCTGCTGAGGTCCTTTTTGGGGTCTGTGGTCTTGCTGCAGCCATAGATTGTGTTGATGTCCATGGCCTGTATTACCACTAAGAGCCAGACGGTTGTCTATGGTCTGTTCTGCCACTTGGAGTCATGTTGATATAGTGGGCCTTGTTGTCACTGAAAGCCATGTGGATGTCCATAGTCTGTGTTGCCACCTGAGACTATGTTTATGTACATAGACAAGGCTGCCACTGGAGACCGTATTGGTATTTGTGGCCTGTATTGCCCTAGAGGCCATGTGGATATCCTCGGCCTGTGCTGCCTCCAAGAGCTATGATGGTATCTGTGGCCTGTGTTGTGACAGAGGACCATGTTGATTTACGTGGTCTGTACTGCCACAGGAGATCATTTTGAGGTTCGTGGCATTTGCTGATGATGGGGACCATGTGGATATACATAGTCTGTGCTCCTGCTGACTGTAAAAGGCAAAGAATCTACTTTTGCAGTGGTATCACTGATAACAGACACACAATTGAGAAAGAGGCCCATAGAAGGCTTTTGTGACAGTCTCTAATCTTAACCTGTGCCCCACCCCCAAGAAAGTGACAGCCTAGACAGAAAGTCATTGAAGAAAATGATTAAAAAATTGTGTTGATGCTGAAGTGTAGCTCTGCACAATTGAAGGCTTCTAGCAGAGGTGTGGGATAAGGAAGGACTCAGTTCTCTTTAAGGGGCTGGCCACTGGGAGTTTGATCATGCTCCACTCCAGTGAGTATGTGGGTAACATGAATTGGACTTATTTTTTTTTCCTTCTTCTTTTTTGGAGGGAGGGGAGTGACAAAGAAGGGT
Organism: Peromyscus eremicus; assembly: GCF_949786415.1. Lineage (NCBI taxonomy): Eukaryota > Metazoa > Chordata > Mammalia > Rodentia > Cricetidae > Peromyscus > Peromyscus eremicus. The sequence goes on along the minus strand of NC_081432.1, from coordinate 50,371,841 downwards.
GGACCTGGGAGAACTGGGAAATGAGTGTGATTGTGACTCATGGCGTGAAGTTCCTAAAGAATCAATAAAAGTTATGCTTGAAAAAAATAAAATGGTCTTGAAAGATTTAAAAAAAAAAGTTGTGAGACAAAAAAAATGAAATGTGAACAAAAGTCTAGATACCACATTCAATTTATAGGAATATATGGCCTGTCCCAGGAAAATCGTGTTGAGCATAACCTAAAATCAAGTTACTCTCAACTCAGTGCAATGTTGAACACACTAACGCTGCAGGCAAAGGAGGAAAGCACAGAAACAAAGACAGCTACAGAGTGGGAGGAAGGAAGCAAGGAGAACATACTACCAGAGAAGTCAAAGGAAAGAGGATTTAAAGAGTAGGGGAATAACTAATAATATTAAATGCCATGAGTAGAATGGATAATAACGAGGCATCTGTTGACTTTTGCTGCAAGAGAGGCATTTGGTGAATAGCACATTTTATGAAGAACTTGAAACCACACTGCAGAGGTTTAAGGGTACATGAGCAGAATGAAAAGGTATGGGTAACACATGTAGCCTTCTGAGGACCAAACCAAACAACCACAAAATACTGATTTGCAGCTTGAGCATAAATTGATAGATGCTCACTGGAAATGAGTAATGGAACAGAAAACATTGGTCATCTCAGTGAAAAATATATTTTTTTTTTTATTTCAGTACTGATGGTCAAACTCCAGGCTTCACATGTACTAGGCAAGTGTTATAACCCTGAGCTACAGCACTGGCCCTGAGGGGAAAAAATATTATTGATATTTAAATTTTAAAGTTTAATCCTTCAGAGTTCTATGCATGCAAATGCAGAGATAAATATATGGAGTCATTTTTGTTATTAGCCAGTCAAATTGCAATTCTCGTTTATTTTGTTTTAGATTTTACTTAAGGATCTATGACTGTCAAAAATGACCATGTATGACATTTATTGGTCTCTGTTTGTGAGCTAAGATTTATTGAACCAACTTATATGGTTAGATCTATCCTTCCTCTGTCTTTCTGCTCCTAGAACACTGTACTCCTCTGACCCTGGTATTAACCTAATGTCTAGAAACTTCTCTTCACTTGTTGGTTGGAGATTATTTCCCCTTCCTTTTTGGCTTCAAATTTTTATGAACGATTTATTGACTCTTGTTATAGGAATTTTACATACAGATCTATATAACAATAATACTAAATAATAATCATTAATGAAGCCATGACATCATTCCTCCATTTCCCAGTGTCCATTGTTGCCAATAAAGATAAAGTGCGGAAGAAAAGTACTCACACTTAGTATATTCTTTTGTATGTGTCCTGATTGTCTCGCTCTGATTTTATAACCTTTTCTACATATTTAGAGCACCAAATTTTCAGAATTAAGGAATCCAGATAAAATCTATCATTATTAATTGTTCTGGATAATCACAAACTTCTTTTAATTTGGAGATTTTGATCTTCTAGGTTCTGAGTGTGTTTATCTTTACAAATAATCTTGTAGAAGCTGACATTTCTTTCTCTATATATGGACAATGCTGATAGCAAGCACTTTGAATAACTGAGTAGCAGAGAAAAGAAGGCATTCTATTTTCAAGAATCTTGTTCTGGAGAAACTTTGAATAAGTTATGTACTTTGGGAATTTTCGAGTTCCTTAAAGAAATTTCATCGTGTCTTATAAACAAACTTGCTCTTTTTTCCCCCTTTTTAAGTTATTTCTTGGAGGGAAGCAGATATACATGCATAGGGTCAGCTAACTTTTCCAAATATAGACATTCTATTTTCTCCCATTTTCTTAGTCTCATGTGTAACTGGCCTAAATTGAATGTAGCATTTTTACCCCTAAGATTAATGGAAGAGTTTAGATATATGACTTTGTGTGAAATGTAGGCTGTAGATTTCCTCTAAAGTACTGTACCAATAATACTTCATCACTTTAATATATCTTATAAGCTTACTAAAATCTCTAATTTGTTAAAATGAACTTTTCTTTTTCTATATAGTGAGCTTATAAAATTTTATTGAAACTCTTTTGTTAAAGAGGAGTTATAATGCACCATTGACCAAACATTTCTTCAAGTATAAAATAATTTCATCGCTTGTGTTTAACTCCATTAATGTATGAATTGTGACTATTTCCACCTATAGCATATTTCTGTAATGTGGAGAAATAAGGACTTCTGAAAACTTCACAAGAGGATATTAAAATACAAATGTAAACCATTACATTTTAATCCATTGGGATCAAACTTCAAAATATTACATAGAGATACAATCTGCCTTTTATAAGCTAACATGGTTATCTTAGCTAATTGAGACTCCATCTTAGCTAATTGTTTTTGAACAATCATAAGAACAATGTTGAAGTAACAAAAGATGACAAATAGCAGTCCCCATTGAGGAACTAGCTGTGCTTTTATTTACTGCTTGTATGTGCACACATGTCCATGAAAAATAGTAACATGCTACTGCCATTTTATAGGAAATATAATTTGCATTAATTTTATCTATCTCCCAGGCTTTGATCTTATCACTTACAAATTTTACCAACTAGAATACATGAGGAAATTGATGCATAAAATTGGTAGGGAATTATCTGATGATTGCCCAGATTTTACTGTTGTCCCCTTCCTGACACCCCAGTATTCACAAAAGGCAAGGTACATTAGCAATTCAAGTAATTAATCCATGCCTTCTGGAATGCTGAATACCTAATTCCTATTGCTCACTCTCATTAGTTCCTTCATCCATTTATTAAATATCTATAAAAGAGTTAATATTTATCAAGCAAATGATGTAGGATTTGGGCCTTATTAACCAAGTAAACTTCTATATAAAACCCACATGAACAAAGCAGGATATAATTTCATAAAGGAGGGTATAACACGCACAGACACTCCTGTGCTAGAATAACAATGGGGGACATGAGGAAAGAAAAGGGAAGAAGTGTCATAGCCTCAGGCTACGTGATCTTAGACCTCTGTCTGTGGAATAGAGATTGAATGAAGAACCATAATTAAGACTTCCAAGAAGAAAGGCTTCTCTGGTGAAGACCATACCAATTGCTTATCCAGTACCAAAAGGTCAGCTCTGAAAACATACATAGGAATAAGATTATACAGACAGAGCAGGAAATGAGTTTGAAAGAGAGCCATGACTTTGAGAGAGTACGAGCAGGGATATATGAGTGGGTTTGTAAAGAGGAAAAGGAAGTAGAAAATTTTATATAGTTATACTACAATCTTAAAATCAAACTGAAACAAAATAAAAACACAGAACTGAATAGGTCTCCAAAGCAGGAGTCAACCATAGCTATCACCCCAGTGCTGCCCTAGGACAACAATGAACCTCTTAACTAAGGAAGAATTGTCCTTGAACTTGGCTTTCATGGAGATAATGGTGTTGCTGACATGAACTGTAAGAGACTAGAGAGACCACAGTGACAAGAATAATTTAGTGATTGGCAAAAAAGATCTACAAGATTCACTGAGGAACAAAACTAAGACTGTGTTCTATGTCCTTGTTTTGTTTTGTTTTGTTAAGGACAGATAAAACAATTCTGAACAACAGGAGAACTGTGGGTGGCCTCACCATTCCTGATCTCAAGTTGTGCTACAAAGCTATAGTAATAAAAGCAGATTGGTATTGGCACAAAAACAGACATGTTGACCAATAGAATCAAATTGATGGGATGGAAATAAATTCATACACCTATGGACATCTGACTTTTGATAAAAAAAAAAAAAAGCCAGAAATTCACTGGAAAAAAAGACAGCATACTCAACAAATTGTGCTGGTAAAACTAGGTGGCTTTATGTAAAAGAATGCAAACGGATCCATACTTACCACCTTGCAAAATCCTCAACTCAAGATGGGTCTAAGTCCTCAACATAAATCCAGGTATACTGAACCTGAGAGAAGATAAACTAGGGAATAGCCCTGAAGTCATTGGCACGGGAGTAGACTTTTTGAGTAGAACATCATTAACATGGGCACTAAGATCAACAGTTAATAAATAAGATCTCATGAAATTAAAAACCTTCTGTAAGGCAAAGGACATTGTCATTTGGACAACACAGCAGCCTACAGAATGAGAAAAGATTTTTACCAACTCAACATCCAATAGAAGGCTAATATCAAAAATATATAACGAACTCAAGAATGTTGATATCAAAAAGAGAAGTAACCCCATTTTAAAATGGGGTACATATCTAAATAGAGAATTCTCAATAGAGCAAACTCTAATGGCTGAGAAACACTTAAAGAAATGTTCAGCATCCTTAGCCATCATGGAAATGCAAAGCAAAACTACTTTGAGATTTCATCTTACATTTGTCAGAATGATTAATAGTACAAGTGACAGCTCATTCTGAATGGAACAAAGAAAATACTCTTCCATTGCTTGTGGGAGTGAAAACTTGTACAGCAACTATGGGAATCAGTATGATGGGAATTGATCTACCTCAAGATCCAGCTATACCACTCTTAAGCATATACCCAAAGGATGTTTCATCCTACTACAGAGGCACTTACTCAATCATGTTCATTGCTGCTCTATTCATAACAGTGAGATATTAGAAACAAACTAGATGCCCATCAACAGAAGAATGAATAAAGAAAATGTGATACATTTATGCAATGGAGTATCATTGAACTGTTAAAAAATGACATCATCAAATTTTCAGGAAAATGGATGGAACTAGAAAAACATTATCCTGAGTGAGGTAACCCAGAAGGTAACCTATAAGAATAAATATGGTATGTATTCACTTTTATATGGATATTAACCATTTAATAAATGATAACCAAGATGGAATCCATAGACTGAGAGAGGACAGGCATAGAGGATGGGACTAGAGAAACACATGGATCTCCCTGGGAAGAGGAAATAGAATAAATTTTTATGGGTAGAAAGGAGCAGGGGCCAGAAAGCAGATAAGAACAGGAGAATGAGGTGGGGAGGGGTAGGGAAGATGCAATTGAGAGAGAGAATGAGGGGAAAGACAGCTAGAAATGAGGAACATTTGAGGGGCAATAAGGAAACCTAGAGCCATGCAGTGTAATAATAAAATGAATCCTAATGATAGTCTGCTATACCCATAGATTGGTGCCTTATTCAGCCATGATTTGAGAGACTTCCTCCTGAAGCAGATGGGAATAAATACGGAGACCCACAGCCAGACCTACACACACGTTGAGAGAGAGAGAAAAAAAAAAACCTTAGAACACACAACTCCAAAAAGATGTCTCCATCAAATCCCTCCTCTTAGAGTTCAGGGAAACCCTTGGAAGAAGAGGTAGAGGAGTAAGGGTGACAGAGGGGATGGAGGGTACCAGGAGAACAAAGTCTTCTAAGACATCTGAGAAAAGCTCATGTGAACTCAGAGACTGAAACAGTAAGCACATGGACTACATGGGTCTGCAACAGGTCCCTTGCATATATATAGTTTTTAGTTTAGTATTTTTATGGAACTTCTGAGTGTGTGAAAAAGTGGGTCTCTGATTCTTGTGCCTGTTCTTGGGGCATTTTTATTTTTATGTTGGCTTGGCTTGTCCAACTTAGATATGATGGTTTTTGTTTCCTTTTATGTTACATTGTTATCTCTTAGAAGCTTGTTATTTTTTAAGGAGAGACAGAAAGGGAGTGGATCTCCATGGGAAAGGAGGTGGGGAGGAACTAGGAGGAGCAGACGGAAAGAAAACTGTATTTAGATTATATCATATAAGAAAAGAATCTATGTTTAATAAAATAGGGAGAGAAATGAACTGCCTAAATGTGATAAACCTACTTATTATTATTTCTGCTGTTGGGGATTCCCTTTAGTAGTTTTGTGACCAATTCACCAGAGAAATGCTCTGAGAGTGGAGTAAATTTATGCATTGCTTATGTTTGCTAGGTGTATTCAGTGGAGTTTCTGTGAGCAGTGAGGAAGGTGCTAGCATCACAGCTTACTCTCTGATTGAAAGAACAAATCCTAATAAAGAAAGCAGCTGTAAGTTCAATATAAAGTTACATTTACTAGTTTCAAGCAAGTGAAAAATAATGGCCACAAAACTACTTATTTCCAAAGCCTGTAAATGCTTCTGTGTTACTGTGAGACCCTGAGATTCAGTATACCTTCTTAACACTTTTGTCTTTGGCTTCTCACTTTCCATATCCTAGCTCTCAGTCATTAAAGTGTCTTTGAGGTTCCCACTTACTTCAGGCATTATTCTCTCACAATATCAACTCATATCTCAAAATAAGTAGTGTAGGATCTGCCAAGAACAGTAGAATATAAATGCCTGTACATGAGACCTTTGCAGAGAATCAAAAGGTACTTGTCTTTACAGGTCTTACTTGGCGATTTCATCTTTCTCTTCTTTTTTTTTTTTTTTTCTCTAAATTCTGTAGAAAAATAGCACATATCCGTTAGCCATTTTTGGTGGCTTATGTGAGGATAGAGAACATACTCAAACAAGATATACTTGACATGAAGTTGGCATGGATAGCAAATAGACTACATGCCAGGACCAAGATTCTAAAAGATTTTAGCAGGCTGAAATGATGGGCCAAATATAATAACGTGAAACTTAACAGTGATAAATCTCTGTACTTTGGACAAAATTCCAACTAAATAAATCTGACTTGGGGATTTAGATGAAAGGAAACTTTTGTGAAAGACTTAGAGGTTTCAACCTAAATGGTTTCATTGAGTTAACCATGCAGGGTGTTTCACATAGCTAAATCCAGTCTGGGGTTTTGCTGACAGAAATCAATCTTATAAAATGAGGGGCATGACAGCTGTCTTCTGCACAAATAGGGCTGCTTCCCAGCACAGGAAGTGGATAGTTACTTCTCTTATTTTAAGAAAAACATATTAGATTTCCTTTGTTAATAAGATGTGTGCACTTACAAGGGGAGATTATGCTATAAGATAATACACATTTTTCTGGTTTAGAAGATCAGTGTCTGGTTGGGGAACATGGAGAGAAATGGCTATAATAGGAGCTTTCTTGCTGGAGAAAAATCTGTGAGTTCTCAGATTTTTGAAAAAAACACTGGCTCATTTTCTGTTTTGAAGTATAATTTCTTCCAAATCCCAACTTTTCATTACAGATCAGTTACCTGTAACCAGGTTAGTTTGTTACAATACAGGAGAAATGTAGTTTTGTGTGGCAAAGTGAAAAGACAACAGGAAGGGTTCAAGAATGGAGCATGCTGCAAGAATTGCAACACGTGGCTTAGGGCTCTACTCACACTCATCCTGATGAACTCTGAGTGATAATTAAGAAGGGTGCTAGATTTAATTTCTTGCTAGACTTCTTTGATATTGTCAGAGCAAAAGTGGGTTTCTGTAAAATTGGGCAACCTGATAAAAATTGATTAGAATTTTATGTTTGGGATCTTTTGAGTAGAATGTGAGTTTTTCTTACTGATCTGTACCTTTTTTACTTCAACCTGTATCTGTATCTGTGCTTCAGATACAGAAATAACCTACTATGGAATAATCTTTTTGTACACCATGAAGATGTGTCTTTGCCAAGGTGCCTTCTGATTGGTTTAATAAAAGAGCTGACTGGTTGTTAGCTAGGCAGGAGGTATAGGTGGGACAGCAAGACACAGAGGATTCTGGGAAGAAGGACAAGTCTGGGGAGCCATGAGCAGATGCAGAAGAAGCAAGATGAACATGCCATGTTGAAAGAGGGTGCCCCTATGTGGCAGAGGGTAGATTAAAAAAAATAGGCTAATTTAAAATATAAGAATTAGCTAGTAACAAGCCAAAGCTGTCAACCGATCATTTATAATTAATATTAAGTATCTGCGCATTTATTGGGGAGCTGGCACTCTTGACAAGAACTCTGCCTACAACAACCTAATAACTCTCTTTTCAATGTACTAGTGAAATTAAAACCTTTTGTATATCAAAGGCTACACATGACAAACAGAAAAATAAGATGGGTTCATCCTTTTGAAGGTGGTAAACTTTTGTTCAATTTTATTTATCCAAAAAACACTTATTGAGTATCTTTCCTTGGAACTTGTACCAAGTAAAGAAAAATTAGATAAGGATACTATCTTTTGACTGGATTGTATAAGTTAAAATGATAAATTAATAATGAAGATAATTATCCAACAGTGATGACTATTAATGTGTAGAGTGACCATGAGATAGAAAAACTACCTTACACTGAGTGATCACAAAAACCTTTTTGATAAGGTGATATTTAATATTAGATATGAATGACAGGAATGCCCAGCCTCATAGCCAGGCTTGATAGCTAAAGCTTGATCCACAAGCTAAACACAGTGTGTCTGATGATAAGGGAGGCTTGCTGTAGTTAAGGAAACTGGCAGAGATGGAGCGTGGTGCGAGATGAGATGGGAAACTTGGAGAGTGTTAAGGTAACCTAGAGTTTTGTGAGTCAGAGTTAGGAAAATAACATTATTATGAGAGTTGGGCAAAACTGTTGAAGAGTTTTAAGTTTAATTGTAATCATGACAATGGAGGCCTAAAACAATAAAATATAAAACTCACTCTTACGGAAATAGCAAGCATCCACAGAACTCTGAGAAGACAGTATAAAGTAAAAAAGAGGAAAGAAATGGGGCTTGAAATATTTTCTAGCCTTTAAAAATGATGGCATTGTCATAGAATGCTTTAGTATCAAAGCATTTGATACTAAGAGTAAACAAAAGGAGATAAAAATGTAGATGTGAGTGGTGGCGGGATAGTTACTGTCTTAGTGTATTTTATTGCTGTGATAAAACACCATAACTGCCATGGTCTTGCTCTACTGGGTTCAGGTCCTGAGTTAGGGAAGGGGTATTGGTGAGAAGAAGTGTCCTACCACCAGGCAAGTTTCACACAAGTGGCCAGCCCTGAATAGCTTGAGCCATCTTTATTTATACTTCAAAAACAAAGCATGTTTTCCCACCCTCCAGGATTAATCTCAAAAAAAAAAAAACAAAAAAAAAAAAAAAAAAACACTTTTTTTCCCCAACTCTTGCATCAAAACAACTTTTAAACTAGAAACAATGCTCAGCAATTTGTTAGCTTGGCTAAATATCGATTCAAGTACATCCTGTCCTTACAAAGCTAAAAGATATAAAAATAGGCACACATTCTCAAGAACAATATCATTCAAAACTTAACAAAGCATATTTAGAGAAGTTGGGTGATTTGCCACAAACTGCATGAATACAGTAAGCTTGTATTTCTCCAACTGTTCCCTTGTCCTACAAAAGGTTCTTGCATGTCTAAGCCTCTCTATAAAGGGCAAACTTTGATAAGGCACTCTTTTTCCATCTTAATGGTTTTTCCCCAGAATTAGGAGATGCAGTTAATGTCCCCTGTGTTACTTTCTCATATGTGCTCATTAACTTTTATTGCCCCTGATCCTGTCAGCACTGAATCAGAAAAGTTCCCAGAGTCTGGGGTGACAGCTGGTATTTCCAGATAAGAAACCTGAGAAGCATCAGTTCCCAAAGAATTTTAGGTGAAAATATTGGAGAAAAAAAATGGGGTTTCTAGGAATTACATCTGTCCCAGGTGTGACTGACAAAGTAAAACTATAAACTGCTAAGAGAATCATCAGCACTGTGAAAGAGAAGAGAGTGTGCGATGTGTGCAGTCCCAACAGTATTCTGCTCTGTCTTGAGGTCCACTGGTCCTTTCGGAGTGAAAGACCATTTCCAAAGACCTGTTGTACAAGCATTCATATGCTAGGCCACATGACTCCCAACACATAACCCAAATCAACTTGGATAGGAAAGGTTTAGTTCATCTTACAACTCCCTTACTTCATCCCTGAGAGAAGTCAGAACTCATGGTAAGTATTTGGGGTCAGGAACTGAAGAAGAAGCTGTGAAAGAACACTACTTACTGACTTGCTCCTCATAGTTTGCTCAGCCTGATTTCTTGTATAACTCAGGCCCACCTGCCCAATGATAATACTATCCGCAGTAGCCTGCATCCTACCATATCAATTATTAATCAAGAAAATGCCCCAAAAGGCTTGACTGCAAGTAGATTTTGTGGAAGCATTCTCTTGGCTAGACAAGCATTTTTAAAGGCTAGAAAATATTTCAAGCCCCATTCCTTCTTCCTAAATGACTGTAGCCTTTATCAAGCTGACAAAAAAACAAACAAACAAACAAACAAACCTCACCAGGACAATTTACTGCTTGTCAACTTGACACACAAACACATTACTACTAAACCAAAAATTTTGATTTCTTATTTGTCCCCGAGATTTTATATTAATGTTATTATCTCAAAATAAAGCACATTCTGAATTTTAAATTTTAAATTCTTATAAGTCTTTAAAATTTCCAACACTTACAAATTTCAATCTCTTTAAAACATTCAAAGTCTCTTTTAATGTAGAAAGTCTCTATAAAATATCCAAAATCTCTATAAATTTCCATAATCCCCTGAAATTTCAAAATCTCTTAACTACAGGCTCCTGTAAAACCAAAAGTTGAGTCCTTCTTCTTTCAAAAAGTAAGAGCCTGGCACAGTTGTAACTAGATCAAAGTTGAGCAACAGTGTAGAAAGCTGTGTTAGACGTCTGGGACTCTCTCATGATCTCCTGGGCTCCGAAGGGCTTGTGCAGCTCTAGCTCTCTGATTTGTCCATCCAGAGAAAAGTGCACATAGCCTGTGTCACAGGCTCATTCCAGCTCCACTTCACACCTTCAGTTTTTCTTGAAGTTTTTTCCATGGTACTGGAATCTTCAATATGCTAGGGTCTCCATACAATTGCTCTGCCCCTTTACCCTTGGACTCTTTCCTTGGACTCTGATCCTGACTCATGACACCAAGTCTCAAATTATCACTGTGACTCTTACACTCCTTGGCATTCTACTACAACTGAGGCTGTACCTTCACCATTGGCCTGGACTGACCTCTCACAGTGCTAAACCTCAGCTGCTCTTCATGACCCCTTCATGTCTTCAAAACCAGTGCCATCCAGCAGACTTACCTATTAACGAATTTGGCTACTTGCTCAAGGTACATCCTCTGTACCAAGGCATCCTCTGGACCATAGCATCTGTGTGCTGACCCTGATGAAACACTTCTTGAAAGATGTTTCCTCAATGATGTTGTTATCATCTTAATTACAGCTAATTCTTCACCCCCAAGTTTCCAGTATCAATTGTCCAAAAAAAGCACAGATTTTACTTTAGTGGTTCTGCTCTCTTGATAATCCCAGTTGATTCTTCAGCCCCAGCTAACTAGAACCATGGAGTCTTAATACAACATATTTTAATACAATAAAATTTTAAGAGACCCTCAAACATCCTTCTGAAACTTCACAGCCAAGCTTCCATCATTATCATTGCTCTCAGCATTATCTTCCAAGTTCCCACAACAGGCCATTAATCTCTAGAACACTCAACAGATTTTCCAGCTCAAAGTGTCAAATCCTCCCCAATACATGGTCAGGTCTGTCCCAGCAATAGCCCATGAACTTGGTACCAATTTCTGTCTTAGGTTCTTCTATTGCTCTGAGTAAACACCATGACCAAAAGCAATTTGGTGAGGAAAGGGTATATTTAATCTTACAACTCTCAAGTCACAAAGTCAGGGCAGGAACTTGAGGCAGGAATTGAAAGAGAAGCTTTGGAGGACCTCTGCTTACTGACTTACTCAGGATACTTTCTTATACAACTCAGAACCATCTGCTCAGGTATGACACTGCCCCCTCAGGATGGGTCTACCTACATCAACCTTTAATCAAGAAAATGGCCCCACAGACTTGATATAAGCAATCTGATAGAGGCCTTTTCTCAGTTGGGGTTCCTTCTCCCTGATAACTCTAGCTTGTGCCAAGTTGACAAAAACAAACAATAATTTAAAAAATCTAGCAACCAGAGCAGTTATAAATCATGTGTCTTGGTTTTGTGTTTACTAGGCAGTGGGCTCTTTAAGACTGTGCATGAGAAAAGCAATTGTCTACAAAACAGATGTGGAGCCATCCATACATAGGTGATGATCAAGGCTTTAAAGAGATTCCATAAGACAAGTGCATAATGGGGATTTGATTAGACATGGAATTGAAACCCAGTGAGACATCAGTATTTTAGAGGCTACCAGCAGGGAAAGAGTCTAAGAAAACTAACTACTAAGAAGAAAGTCCTAGAGAGGTAGGAGGAGAGTGAGGAAATCTTGGTATGGAGTCAAGTAAGATATGAGTTTCCAGGAAGCAGAGCCCAGGAGTGTACAAGACTCAGAGATAGTAACTAGGACTGGGTGTACTTTATGTTAATAGCTATAAAACAGATAGGTGAGAACAATCGCTAAGGCAGTTTTATGGATGCCGTAGTGCAAGAGTGATTACCATATAGGGACAGACCCTAACAGAAGAGAGACTCGTCCAAGGATGAAATATGGGACTGCTCCCCCTGTGACTACATATGTTAAAGCCCCTCTACTTAGTTAAGTTTTTTGAATAATAAAGATTTAAGACTTCATACACAGTACTTTATGAGGGTTGTAGTAACAGCTTGCATTTCACACCTGTGTGAATAGACATAAGACTGATATTTCTAATCACCAGGGCATTAAAAAATTACATATATCTGAAGCAATTTCAAGTATAGAGAAAGGTAAAAACAGAACAAAGATCTTTTCCTCCTGTAGATGGGGATAAAATGATCACTTGAAGTACACAAATGGGTATTTCTTAAAGTGAAGACGTTATCTTATATTACCACAGACCATCAATGTAAAAAATGAATACAAATGTATTATTTTCATGTAATTGTACAGATCATTTGTGTATCAGTTACTCAAATAACAGAAGGATCCAGTTCCAGATCAAATGTTGCATTAAGTTGTTATGTCTGTTTATTCTCCTTTGATGTATAGTATTAAGTCTTCAAGTTTTTCTTGAAATCATCCTCGTGACACAGTTGAAGATGAAGATCATATATTTTTAGAATGTACCTCAATATGAGGACACCTTATCTCTCCTCACGTTGCACGTGAGTTCCTGTGGGAATGCTACATTGCACTCATCTCATTGCATTCTATGAGCCGGTTCATGACTCAGTTGTCTTATTAGTGTGAAAGCTTGTCATTTGTTTACAGCAGTGTCTTCCGGAATTCTCCATTAGAAGTTACAACTTCTCCTTCTGTAATTATTGCATATTCAGTGAGAACATACTTTGTGGTCGTGGAAATGCCTATTCTCTCATTTTACTGTCAATGAATTCATTAACTTTCATGAATATAGATTTATGAGTCATTATTTTATTTCATGTTATAATGTTACCGTCGTAATTTGTACTAGATTTGACTAATGGGAGCCTCTTTGATCTTGCTTTGTGTCCTTTTAACGTCTTTCTTTTTTTTTTTTTTTTTTTTTTGGTTTTTCGAGACAGGGTTTCTCTGTATAGCTTTGCGCCTTTCCTGGAACTCACTTGGTAGCCCAGGCTGGCCTTGAACTCACAGAGATCCGCCTGGCTCTGCCTCCCGTGTGCTGGGATTAAAGGCGTGCGCCACCACAGCCCGGCCTTTTAAGGTCTTTCTGTCCCCTCCCCCGTTACTTATGCCACAGTAAACTGTTTCAGGCTCATCTGACCCTCTCTCAATCTACCCTAAATTAAGTCGTTTCTCTAAGGACTGTTAATTTTAAGGTACAAGAATATTTAGTGATCAAGATCCAGGTCTTAGGTGTTCTAGACATATATACTCAAGTACTCACATTGTGATTGTTAGTTTCATATTCATTTAATGAGAGCAGGTGTTCTCTGATATTTGCATGAACATTATTCTAAGAGGGTCCATAAGGGTATTCCTTTATGAGAATAAGCATTGGCAGTGAGACTGAAGAAAGCATAATGCCCTACTTAACGTAGGTGGGCTTCAGCCAATCAGTTGATGACTTCAATAGAACAAAAATGCTGGCCCTCCTATACGCATGGGGGAGGGATCGCCTCCTGCCTGTCTTAAGCTTAGGTTTTCCAGCAGTTTCTGTTTTTGTATTTTCCCCGATTTCAAACTGTAACCAAACTGTAGGCTTTTCTTGTACTGCAAGCTTCTGGCCTTCCTACTGGGACTACACCATAGATCTCTCCACAGTCTCATCAACTAATGAAATTACCTTGTGGTGCTCTTAAAGGTTCTGTTTCTGCAGAGAATGCCTTGATATGCACACATCTAGGTCTTCATAGTGCAGATTCATATTCCTAGTCTCTGAATCATCACAGGATTCATTCTAGTTTTCTGTCCTTTCCTGCCCATCCTCCCTTTGTCTGACAATGAAAAACACAACTCCCACCACTGATAATTCACTTGTTATCTTGTTCTTGTTCCATATATCCAAACCAGTCATATCTCTGCCACTCTTCACTGATGCCCATTTTACTCTACTCATACTCTGACATCTCTTATGAGGCCATTCTCCCTCTGCCCCCCTGAGTAGCTCCTGACATTCCCATTGTAGCTACCATCTTCCATGCCACTCTCACTTCAGGTACCCATACTGCTGGGTAGTATTACTGAAGATCACTGCCCTGCTTTCCCTTTGAGAACACTTCATTAATCATTCATGTCATTGTCACTCATGCAGAATGGTCTTCTTATGCAAAAACATCTCCAGGTCCTTCACACAGTACAAAAAAATCTGCAGCAAATGTTATTTCCCGATTTATGTAATTCTCCAATTCACCAAGTACTCAAAAATACATATATGTGTGTATATATATATATATATATATCCATATATATATGTATGTATGTATATATATCATAGCATCCTCTACACAAAACTTTCAACTTCTCAGTTTTAGTAGAATTACTATATGTAGGGAGGGAATTTACGGCCTTGAAACATGTCAAGAGGACCCCATATTCTACTTACAGAGTGGCATTCTGTGCCCCACTTATGAAAGTTGGGTATTCAAATTTAGGCTCCACGGCAGCTGTGCCACTAAACTTAGCAGGCAGATAGAGATAGAAATTTAATTTTGACAAATATCTCGACACAGCTAAATCTTATTTTGAAAAATGAATAATTTAAGTGCAAAATGCTTATTTACATTTAAAAAGTGTACTTTTTAAAAATCATGATTTAAGGTATTGGCAACCTTAGTTGTGAAGACATATATCATGATAAATATATCCATTTTTGGTGTAGTTCCTGTAACATGCTTTTATAAAAAAGAATTAACATTTTTAGAGCAGAACACTGACAAGTCTCTTCATGTTTCTGAATACTTTTGATACTTAAAATCACCTTTCAGTTAGAAAAATAATAGACAATCTTTCATTTATGGGTCACTGTAATGCTGACACATGAATTATAATGCTATTTTTCCATGAAAAACGTAAGTTAACAGATATGTGCTCACTGATCTCCTTAAAAATATTGATAATTTCTTTCCTAGACAACATGGCTATTGGACAAATATTTGCAATTTATCTGTCCAATATTGCAATTCACAATAATAGAATTTTTAGAAGTAGGAAAAAATATTAATGTCCTGGAATGATTCCTTGTGTGTGTTTTGAATTAATTTCTATTACTAGTTTTATTTTAGGAAAATTATCTCTTAGGCCTATTAGATGGCTCAGCAGGTAAAGGTGTTTGCTGCCAAACTTAATGGCCTAAGTTGGAACCTCAAGGCCTACATGATGAATAGAGAGATGGTATGCACACATGCACACACATGAGCTGGCCTACAGAGTAAAAAAAAGCCTATCAAAAGAATTCTTTGAAAAAAAGTTACCCTTTCAATTTGTTTTTATTGTAAAGCAAATAAAAAAAAACACATTTGACAGACATAAAGCACCATCAGATATCTGCCTTCTTTATACTAGGCAAAGTGGGTTGAATCTAACATTTAGATGACTGGAAGACCGCAGTGGGAACCACCAATTCACAGACAGTAAATATTGCTTCAGGTCACTCAGCTGCTTTCAGGGATTTTAGTATGAGTAGATCATAATAATTTTTTTACTATTGATAAAATACAGTGGTGCTGTTGGCCGTAGGGATCACATGTTTAGGAAATAGATGTGCTTCAAGCAGCCCTAAAGTTATACAAAATGCTTACTTATTTTAAAGTATACTTATTAACCAAACATGGTTGACTGAAAACATACATAAAAAATATGGTAAAAATTTCTAAGCAGGGGCACCTCCAAAATAATTATAAAGTCAGACAATAGTTTTCAGCAATTTCCTAGTTGGGTTTGTTTCTTCTTTCTTTTTTTAACGTAATATTTTTATTGATTATTTGGAAGTTTCACATAATGCCCCCTGATCATATTCACTTCCTTGTCTTCCCAGGTCCACCCCCTCCCTGGTGAGCTACCTTAAAGAAAAGAAGAAAAGAAAAAATACCAAGTCCAATTTGTGTTGCTTATATACTCACTGGAACATGGTCGAAATCACAGTGGCCAGCCCCTAAAAGAGGACTGTGTCCTTCCCCACTCCCAATCCCTGCCAGAAGCCATCAACTGTGAAGAGTTACACTTCAGGATTCTTATCACCATATTTTAGAGTTCTCTTCAATGGCTTCCTGTCTAGACTGTTTCTTATTAAATTCTTTTGGGGTGTGGAGGTGGGGGAGAATAGTTGTCACAGAAACCTTTTATGTCTCTCATTCTCAACCGAAAGTCTACAGTCATTAATCACACTGCAAAAGCTTCCTTGTCCTTTACTCTCAATAGCAGCACAGATCATGGACTTGCACATGGTTTCCAATGGCAGTACAGATCATGGACATCAACACTGCACTTGGCTGCAGCACAGGCCATGGACACCAACATGACTTCAGGCAGCAGCATAGACCATGTATGTCAATATGGGCTCCTGTGGCAGCATGGACCACAGACCTCAACATGGTCTCCAGAGGCATCACAGATAATGAATATCCACAGTTTTTTCTATTGCATGATAATTATCACTGACAAAAATGAAAGAAAGAAAGAAAGAAAGAAAGAAAGAAAGAAAGAAAGAAAGAAAGAAAGAAAGAAAGAAAGAAAGAAAAAGGGAGAGAGAGAGGGAGGGAGGGAGGGAGGGAGGGAGGGAGGGAGGGAGGGAGGAAAGGACTTGACTTACTACACATTCTGATCACAATCCATGACTGAGAAAAGTTGAGCAAGAACTCATTCCAGCAGGAGCAGAGGCAGGAGCCATGGAAGAAATATGCTTATAGGCTTAATCCATATGGCTTGTTCATCCTACTTTGCTATGTAGCTCAGAACCACTTGCTCAGGGGTGACTCCTCCCACAGTGGGCTGGGACCTCTCAAATAAATCATTAATCCACAGACATGCCCACAGGTCAGTGTTATGGATCTGACTCCTCAATTGAGCTCTCTCTTCCCAGGTAACTCTAGTTTGTGTTAAATTGACAAAAACTGATCATCACAAGCCAATCCTTTAAAAAAATAAAATTGTTGTAAAAAAATCAGAAGACATCATGCATAGTAAGAACGAAAAATTCACCTGTGAAATATTATTTCCATTCTATATGATTTGGTTGTGTAGGATTGTTTCATAAAATATCTTTTTCTTTAGGTCAAGTAAAACAAATGATACTTGAAGACTATTTTGTTTGCAGAGTTTCATACTGAATTATTTAATTTAACCTTTCATTTTCATTCCATAAGAATTTTTACAGTCTGTTAGATCTATCTATCTATCTATCTATCTATCTATCTATCTATCTATCTATCTATCTATCTATCATCTCTCTCTCTTCTACTTATTTTTTTTTACTTCCACTCAAACACATCATCTTTTTTTCCAGTACTGAGAGAACCACCATACCATCAACTCTCAAGTACCCTGTCTATTGCTCTAATCATTCTCACATCTTTAATACAAGTCTCTATATCTGTTTACTGCATCTCTCATCTTGTCATCTTTGTCCCAGCTTTGCTGAAGCCTATTCTAAGATAAATTTTAGAATGGCCCTTAGGATAGATACTAAATTCCTTGCAGCCTAAGATTCCCTGCATGATCCACAGTAGCCCCTTAGTTGTGTTCCTTCTGCTGTATGTGAATAATTATCAGATTCTGAAGCATATGATGCAGCTCACCCTTCCATTCTTTTACACTAGACCTAAAGGCAACTTCCTAAGACTTCCAGAGCAAGTAAGACAAGGCTTTAAGACAAAATAATAGGAACATTGGAAATTCCCTTGAAAAAAAAACTTCGGTCTGTACTGAAGTATTAGTTCAGTACAATAAGTATAAATGGGTAATAGCAAGATCAATGTCCATGTTTCTTACTGGAATGAAAGCTCTGTGAAATAATCCTGACTTACATCTTGCTCATTAAAACATCTTAACACTTAACATAGTGCTAGGAGCACAAAGAGGTTCAGTAGAATAAATAAGGGTCCCATGAAAAATCTATGTGAGGTGAGGAACAATTGCATGTGTTTGGGTGAGCAGGGAGTCCTTAAATTAATATTTTTCATAGAGATATGCTAATGTGAATATGTTCCTGGCTGTCTTGTTTGATGGAGGAAATGTTGACAGTGTGTTGATAATTTTAGGATTAAATTATCTCTATAGACCTTTAAAGCCATGAAAATTTAGTACTTATATGATATTTTATGCAGTATTTGAAATGCACCTATCTAGTAATATGCTTATATTCCCTCCTCTTGTATTTTCGAATTGATTTCCTAGTTATTTTACCTTCAGTAAAAGAAATCAAAGGCAGCATTATATATTTTCATTGAAGGATGGAAAGAGTGTCATCACTTTGTTTATATAAATGCAATAATAAGCATCTGCATAAATTGCATAAAATAAGATTGAATTATGAATTCAAGTTACGTCTTGTATTCATATGTATGTACAATGTGCTTAAGAAATGCCAATAATGAATCCAGTGTAGTCAACCATCTTACTAATAGTTTGTTGTGCTTGAGTGTGGTTTATTACATCTATAAAGTTGTACCTAAGTATATGACCTTTAAACATCTTTGATATGTAAGGGATTACACAAGATGAGGTTGTGTATGATGTGCTGATAGTAAAACTCCCAAGAAGGTAAAAAGTTTCTGTTCTAGAAACTGGAAAATGCCTTCAGTCTGAGCTTACGGTTTCACTTTTTCCCCTTTTTCAGTCTAGGTGAGGTTGCATACTGAGTTTTGGAGGTGGAATATATCACTAAGACCCAAGCCTAAGAGGATGTTGCATTCTTGTGTTCATCTAATTGCAGTGATTGAGTGAAGGTTAAACAAATAATAACATCAGAGCTGCTCAGACATAATGAAGTTCTTAGATAGTTATGTTGACATTTGAAGATGTGAATGATATGGGCAACTTACCTTCGTCAAAGAACCCACATGAAGCACAAACCCAGAAGGAAGGTCTTCGAGATTCCTAGCGTCCTCTGTACCAATCCACTTTTGGAACCATTTCCTTTACTTTCCATTGTGAACCACTGTGTTCTTCTTTCTTTCTTTATTTTTTTGAGAAGTGTTATTTGAATTGGTCCTTTGTCATCATGAATTCTGAATGCTAACGAAGATGTTTTTGTAAGTTTCTAGAGGAAATCTCTACATGAAACCATTCAGTTCAAGGAGATCTGATATTTGATATTCTACTTTCCACATTCTCCTTGAAAGATATCCAGAAGTTTAAAGAATAATTCTTTAATGACCATTTTTCCAAGAAGCAAACTTTTAATTACTTCATCAAAATCACTGGGTTATACAACACAAGTCAATTTTCAATAGAAGAAACCTCTAAATGCATTAAACTGGACAAAAGTATTTGCTCCCTGAAGGTAGAAAGATGTAGCACAATTCAATTCTACTTTTGAATGCCATGAATATGCATGGTTGTTTGAAAACATCAAAACTAAAACCTTGGTACCTCTAATGATTCAGAGAATTAGAAACAGTTTAATTCTTCCTTGTTTACACTCTCAGAAAGATATATAAACATGTTTGGTCTTGGGGTACAGTATTGCAGTCAAATCCATGAGGAGACTGATGATATATATATTTCAAGTATAAGCATTATTTGGACTTGCATGGGTTATATCTTCCTACTTAATCTAGAAGATAAAGTGCTGAAATTAGTTTATCTCTGTTGGTGTCAGCAGCTAATGGCATCTGGTAGCAACGCTGAAGCAGTGTGAAAGTGTTAGAAGGAAAAGATGGATTTCAATTGTCCTTTCAAAATGAGAAATAATGACTAATGCTTTAGAAATGGCTTACTCTGAAGGAAATTATGTCTTTCTAAGTAGACGAACTTCTCTGGAGTAATTATCACTAAGATTTAAGTCTAGTCTCCTGCTTGGAGTCTGACCTTGTAGATGTCCACTGTTTATTAGCTGATAGGACTTGCCAACGACTCTAAACGTCAACTGAGGCCATGCTTATTCTCAAAACAGTCAAGAGGCAGACACTAATTCTCATTAGCCTGTCCTTGCCTGGCAATATCTTGTTTCCATATGGTAAGAATTTCCACTGAAGGGCAAAAGCAAGGAATGATTCTAAGCGTTTAAAATGTTTACTGTTTTCAAGTGGTGTTCTTTCGTGTGTTCACAGCAACATCAATATCTTCACATTTGTGAGCACAGCAGACGCGAAGGACAAACTGTCCTGCACAGAATCGCTTTTGCATCAACTCGCACCAACTCACAGCCTCAGAGGAGGGAGTGCAGCTGCCAAGAACTATTCCAGGAGCTAGTTTTAATCTTACCTTCCCCTGGTGCCAACACACTGTTTACACAAAGTCTCTCAAGTTCCGTATTTATTGACTGACCCATGGGCAAGCAGGGACCTCATGAATCATCTAATTAAGACCTTTACTAAATTGATCATTTTCCTTGGTATATTTATTTCACTTTGTTTTTTCAATTTAAATTTCTTCCTAAATGTCAGTGGAGAAAAAGATGAAACTCTATAAAGGATATTAAATGCTGATTGATTCATAAATTTTAAAAATCTATTTCAGTGATTAGCACATGTTTTATATTTTCTCCCCTCCTAATTTAGTCAGACTTTCATTTAATCTTTCTCCAGAATATAAATATTTAGACACAAATATTAGCAGTAATGAAAATACTGTCATTTATATTTTTTATTTTGAATATGAAAATACTGTCAGAATCCCATTCAGTTATCTTCTATAGCAGCTTTCTAAGAGGGGTGAATGAGAAATCCTTATGCTGAGCATGAGCCATGTGAAAAATGGTTCTTTTGATTTGTATCTAAGTTCAAAGAATTCAGTTATAAAATTCAGTTGTGTATATTTTTAAAAAGTCTCTTCTACTTAAGGAAATTTGTTCAAATGAAGAGAAAGTAAGTGCACTCATATGTATATTCAGAGAAGCTAGTAATTATGTTTTGGAACAGAAAGAATTGAGTATTTTGAGTAGTAAAACTTAATTATGAAAAATTTGAAGAGCAACTTAATTGTTTGAGAACTGAAAATAATCAGGAAGAGATACTTATCAATATTAAATTTATACTCCATCTAATTTTCTTATTCATATTTAATCAACTAAGCCTTTTAATCCTCTTTCTATTATATACTTAATGTTTATTGGCAGTGCTAACAAAGATGCAGTTGAGGAGGAACCTTAGGTATCATTTGCAATGTGAGAAATCCTGTAGAATAATGGTACTGTCCAACTTATCTGTTTGCAGATAAGTTATTCAAATATGAATGTGAAGTGTTCTCTTTAATAATTCAAAGCACTGTCTCTGAAAGAGCTGGAAAACACTCCTCTAGAGAAAAATGTTAGTATCTACTTATCCATCTTGTGGTAGAGATAAAGTATATGTAGAGAAATATATGTATTTATATATAACTATTCACATATATGATTATATATCATGTTAATAAATTATACACACACATATATGTATATTTTAATTTATTTATCTAACTGCATACCAGTGTAACATACACAAGCCCCTCTACCTCATATACTGACATATCTATGTGTGAGGTTAATGGGGCAAGTGTATATTACACTAGTGTGATCCCCATATTTTTATAGCTTGAAACATTTTTAATATGAAGTATTCTCACTCTCATCCCTTCTTTGATGTAATTGATATCTATGTATTCTTTGGTTAGGACAATAAATGAGCCCCTTATGACTAATTTAAGGCATTAAAACATTTTTATGTTTCTTATCACAGCATTGTCAGCACATACGTGAAAGCCAATGTCTTTGGATTGTGTAAGAAGCAATGTGAAGCTATTACTTGTTTGCAAATACAGCGTTGCTCTCAAAACCCACTAAGAACAATCAGCTACACAGGCAAGGGACACTTACTGTAGAGTACACTTATGCAATACTCTTACATATCATTAAGAATGGATCCCAATCAAGATTTTCACAGCAGAGACTGTAAGTTCATAAAAATAACTGTGAACCCTATGCTGCCTTTTATATTTCTAAGAATATGTTCTTTAGACTGTCAGATTCCTAGAAAATCTAGATATTTTTTCCCTTTATATTGTGACCCTCATGGAATTTGATCATGGGTCTGAGTAATGAGTTCTTCTTTGAGCTGCTAATAACTGATCTGGAACAGACAGGAATGGGAGGTAGGGTGGGGAGGAGGAAAGAGGAAGCACAGGGAGGAAGCAAAGGCTAGACAAAATTAGAACAGATTTTTCCTTTAATGTTCCTGAATTATTATTTTTACATTCATTGATTTAGAGATCACAGAAGGATGCTCATCTTCTAATGACTGACACAGCACAACTGTTAAATTATTAGTAGAAAAGAAATGAGCTATGCCCAACTATATTACTCAGATTTTTGTTACCATAACAAAATACCTGATACAGGCTACTTATAAAGAAAAGAGGTTTATTTAGTGCATAGTTTTAGAGGCTGAATGTCAAAATAGTATAGTATAGGATCCATGAATATGAATAATGCCTTTTAGCTTTAACACTCCATGGTGCAGGTAATAATGATGGGGTGTTCACCAGAACTATGAAGTGACTGCACCTTGAACCAGGAGCCAAGTGAGGACACAGAACCAGGCTTGTTCCTTCTCTGACAACTTTCTTGCAAATCACAAGGAGAACTGCCCCTAAAAGTACAGCCCTGGAGACCCCCTCTTCACCATTTCCTTGACTTCTTTTAGAAGTTGTAATAGCATCATCCTCATATCAATGCTAAAATCAATTGGGCATTCTAGGGAACATAGTTAAATCACATCCAACTGAGGTACCACCCAGAACATGGTCTCCTAACTTACCTTTTGCATCCTCCACTTATCCTCACCTTACCATGTCAATTTTTCTTTAAAGAAATTAACAAACATTAACTGTGTACACAAATAGGTTGAATGTGATGTTTTTCTACATGCACACAGCTCTTAAATAGTTGATCAAATTGGTAATGAACTATTCACCTTTCCCAAATACAAGGAAGGGTCCTTATAACTTCTTTTCCTATAATATTTTAACACAGATATGTGTAATAAAGTCATATATAGAGATATATAGATATAGATATAGATATAGATATAGATATAGATATATTTCAATTCCTGCTCTAGCATTTATTAGCTTGCTAACTTTTATGAACTTCAGTTCTTCATTACACAGTAATATGAATAAGTAGATTATCTTGAAATTAAATGATAAGATTGACAATAGTTGCTGGGATATTATACATATGTTTTCTTCTTTTTCTATTTTACTACACAAATCTACAATTTGATTACAATTATGTAATTATAATCAAAATAAGAGGAGCATTTTTCCATTTATAGAGATGAAAAACATTCTAAGAGCACAATTGCACTATTATCAATAGAAAAAAGCCACTTGAAATCTATAAAGCACAATGAAAATATTCATGATATTATAACCCCTGTGGATCTCACCACCATTTAGGCTCTGATACATAGAAAGTATTCTTGTCAATTTTTTATTGATACTTCTCTACAGACAAAATCCTTTATTTTAAGTCCAAATTCTATGGGAAATGGAGCACCTTTTCTAGTTAAAGCTACTTTTCTATAGTGCACAAAATATTCAAAGTTACAAAAAATTATTTTGAATTTCAACACAAAATTGAAGGCTAGATCACAACAGAAGTATTTGACCTACATTTAAGTATTTGTATTTATATCTGTTAATGGTTTGAAGTTAAAGTACATGAATTATAATCCTTCTCAGGGTACTGGTTGACAAAGGTTATACAAAATATAGAACTACCATTTGATCTGTCACTCCTGTTCACATACCCAAATGAACCAAAGTCAGTATACAGTAAGGGTACCTAGTACCCATGATTATCATGACATGCTTCACAATAGTCACATTATGAAATCAACCTATATGGCCATGGATAAAGAAAGAAAGAATGTATACACAATGGAGTAATAATGAACCACAAGAAAAAGAAAATTATGTTGTAATGGATTAAACTGAAGATTATTATGTTAAATGCAATAATCCAGACTCAAACAGACAAGTATTATACATTTTCTTCGTACACAAAATCTATATAAAAATAGATAAATACAGAGGAACTGTTTTTCAAAAATTAGGAGAAAGCAATAGTGGGTTTGAATATATCATCAAGATACATTATACAGATTGTGAAATGCCATAATTTTTTTATAATTATGATATACAAAATTCTGAGCATTGTAAAACAGTATTGCAATTATCACACAACCAGATTCATTTCGATAAATATCTTGCTAAAGATTCATGAAATCGTGCCACATCAAAAGTTGCATAAACATTAGAAATGATCTGAGGAATGCATTAATTCTTAAAGTAAGGGAAATTGGGCCCATGAACCAAATGAGCTGTGTGAGTCACTCTACAAGTTATAAGAAAAAACAGTATTTACCTGGGGTGTGACACCTGCCTTTGCGTCTTCCAGGACCTTCCCATGTCTGTGGCAGGAGTTACACCATCAGAGATATTCACAAGGACTGCTGTTTATAGAGGAATATTTTAACCTCTTTTCAAGTTAGGAGATTTTTAGTGAATGTATATATATATATATATATTAAAGACTAGATACCAGACAATAGTATGTGGCTAGTATTGAATGGTCTTAAACATAGTTTGTTTCTAATTTAATCTCTACACACTTACATAGTAGTGAAATTGTTAGGAGAGCTACTGTCTTTAGTCACGCTTTCAGGAGTGGATACAAATACTCTGGCTTGAGAATCTAGGGGAAAGGGAATGAAATGAATCAATTGTGTGCTGTACCTTTGTGTGTAACTACCATGTAGAAGCTGTAAACATCTACTGGATCAAAGTCTACTGAGTCATTATTTGTAAGTTAGGCACTATGATGAATACCTATAATAGAAAAATATGAGGAACGGAGGGCTCTTTATCTCCTGTTCCACCCTCTCTTGACAAACTTGTCTCATTATCTGAAGGCTTTCTTATAAATAAGGGACTGATAAGTCATATTCTCACAGCATCTGACCCAAGATGAAAGAAAGGATTCCTTTAAAAGGATAAAACAGAAATAAAAAATGTTTAAGAAGCATAATGGTACAACTGATCAAGTCACCTCAAAGCTCTCACTTGAAAGGATGATTAAAATGTCCAGATCTCTGGTGTAGCACATGAAGGGGGAAAGGAATAAAATCATCTGAATATTAAGAATGTGAAATATTAACCAACCAACTAGATCAAACACAGATAAAAATTTCAGGAGCACTGAATACGTAAATTCTGGCTAGTAAAAATAAAGACACTAATAACATAGAAAATGTTTCTAGGAGAATCTTCTTTCACAGAAGAATCATCATGGACTAGGCTAGCAATCAATAAAGGGATGTAAAAGTTGTGAGTTTTGTTCCTCAATTAGGTTCCAACAAAAACTTTATAGGTTGGGTTTGATCAAAAGTAACAATGATTCCCATAGAATTTAAGTAGTTCCTATACAGAAGTAGAGGGAAAGGTTACTATTTTTTTTTCATTAAGGTAGAAAACCCTTTATATTAAAATGTGATTAGAGAAGGGCAATTTTTAAAATATATTTTAATTTGTAAATATACTTACAGAGATCCACTGTTTAAAAAGTAGATTGTATTAGGATTTACCTGCTCAGTAGACCTAGGAAACAGTGTCTATGTTAATATTCTGATCCGCCCATTGAAATCCCACCCCTTGGGGGCCTCCCTGAGTCCTATGTCCTGATGTAGAAGCTTCCTCTTAAGGGAAAACTCTGCCCTTTCCTCTCTCTTTCTGCTTTCCTCCCACTAGGTGTGCACCCTCCAACCCCCTGTCTCCTTCTCCTTTCTGTCTCTTCCTATCTTTCTCTTTATCCCTCATTACAATAAATCATTTCCGCGCAGATGCAGCCTCTGGGTTGTGAATGTCCACCCCGCATGGTCCCACACACACGTGGAATACCCTGGCCCAGCCAGCTGGGGTTTCCCATGCGTGCATAATTCATAACAGTCTACCCTACACCAGGTTTTCAGGAGCCCTTGAAATATTTTTCTTTTATAATCAGAAGAAAAGTCATGGCGAGTGTGACTTAATCAATGAAGTGCTTCCCATGCAAGGGTGAAAACTCGAATTTAATTCCAGACCCTGAGCTGGGTGTGGTAGCATTGAAGAGACAGAGATGCAGTGATTCCTGGACCTCACTGGCCCGTCTGCCTAGTCAAATCGGTGAATTTCAAGTTCAGTGAGAGACTCTGTCTCAGAAATAAAATAAAAATACGAAGTGGTGAGCCACAGAAATAGACGCTTGATGTTAGCTTGGGTGCACCTGCACACACATGTATATACACATAAAAATATCAGAAGAGAATAAATGTTTAAGGCAAACAAAATTTTACAATACATAATTTTACTATGTTCATCTTTGTACCAACTCAGTCATAAAATGTATTCTTTTATTACTTTTGTCATGAATGAAAAAGTGGATAACGCCTGTGAACGTCAGGCCCAGTGGTCCCTCTTTCTCAAGTGGCAGGTTGACAACAGTGGTGGCAACATTTAGTCTGAATAAAATTGTGTCTGAGAAATTTCTCTGTAATTAGTCTTCATGAGAATAAGAACACCTGTCTGGGGACTCATTTTTTTTTTTCACTCACAAATTTTATGTTTTCCCCACACGCGTCATCAAATCTCTTCCAAGCCTACACTTCTGGTTTGTAAAACACCAGGATGTTGGCCTAAGGCACAGCATGTGTCTGCTTAGCTTCATTAACACATCTAAGCGCTGGTGGCTACCTCAGGTGAGCATCCTGGAGTTCGCATCACATCAGCACCTGGCTTGTTTCCAGAGGTATTGTGTGTCCGTGTCCTTCACCAACAGGCCGCTTTCTCTTGAAGAGTTATGAGTAGCATTCATTCTCCAAAACGTCCGGTGGAAGATATCCATAGTTCTAAAACAAATCCAGCCTATTTTCAACATGGCTGCTAACCTCCAAGTCAGAAGATTCTGGAAGAGGTCCAAAGTCCAGACAGAAATAAGGAAGGAACATAGTAGGGGGAGCGGCGGGGGCGGGGGGAGTGATATGCTACTCCTCCTAGCTGTTTAAGTCTCCTTAGAAAGATTACCAGAAGTCCCACCCACTGTTGGACATCATCTCAGTGGCCTCACCTAGATGCAAACACCAACTAGTCTGGGAAGTGCTATCTTGTACCTGCTCATGGCCTCAGACTAAATCAAGCTGAGATCAACAGTAAGGAGAAGTGATATTGAAGAGACAGCTAGCAGTTTCTGGCACTTTCCCTAGGGACAGCAACCAGCTGCCAGTAGAATAGTTAAGAAACCTGATGGCTGGGCCAGAGCGGCAGAGACACTTTTCAGAAACTAGATCAGGTCCTGATCCCTGAGAGGCCTGCTGAGTTCTCAGATTCCACACTCCAGTCTCCAGTCTATTTCTTTCAAACCCCAATTTAAAACAAGCAATCAAAAACAAAGAAAATCCATATAAGGTTAAAAAAAAAAAATCCTCCACATGCCTCCCACTGCAAGTCCAGCTAGGTGTTACCCTGTGTATCTGTGATATAACCCAGAAAACAAAGGTTGCCCTAAGCAAACAAAATCAAAATGATGTTCAGCACAAAGGGTTAAGAAAGACCCCATTATAGAGTTAGAAATGGTAAGCAAATCAGGTTTTTTGTTTATTTGTTCTTTTTTGTTTTTGTTTTTGTTTTTTTGTTTGTTTTTTGTTTGTTTGTTTGTTTTTGTTTTTGTTTTTCGAGACAGGGTTTCTCTGTATAGCTTTGTGCCTCTCCTGGAACTCACTTGGTAGCCCAGGCTGGCCTCGAACTCACAGAGATTCGCCTGGCTCTGCCTCCCAAGTGCTGGGATTAAAGGTGTGTGCCACCCTTTTTGTTGTTGTTGACAAGGATGATGTCTTACAATATCCTACATCCTAGTATGTTATTCAATCTTGTAAGCTCAAGTGTCTTCCTATTTCCACTCTCAAATAGTTGGAACTACAGGGGCATGCCATGATGCCAGATTCCAAGACAGTTTCTGAAAGATAATTAATGTACACCTTCATGTTCATTTTGATGTCTACCACACAACACATGAAGGGGTGGTGCATGTATATTAAACAGAAAGGAAGAGGCTAGCAAAGCACCCTGTAGGCAGAGTAGTAGTAACAATGTGAGGCTTTCAGGCTGATCACAAAAATTTGGGAGAATGTCCCAGGAGCCCTAAGTAGAGGCTGTGGTGTGCAGCAAGCAGATGTTCAGGATTCTGGATGCCATCTGCAGCGCTGCTACCGAAGTCTAACCTGAATCACATTCTGCAGTCATCTCATGAAGCCTTGCATATCATTTCCTCAAACTCTTCCCAGGCCAGTTTCTATATACCTGCGTTGAAGATTAAAGAGGGGAAAAAAAGAGATTATGGAAATTTAAGTGTTTATCCAGTGTCATAGTGACCCTGTCTTTCTGCACTGGCTAGTTTTACTTATGTCAACTTGACACAGCTAGAGTCCTCAGATAGGAGGGAGCCTCAGTTGATAAAATGCCTCCATAGGATAGGGCACATAGGGTACTTTCTTAATTAGTGATTGGTGGCAAGGGCCTAGCCCATTGTGGGTGGTGCCATCCCTGGGCTGGTGGTCCTGAGTTCTATAATAAATCGGGCTGAGCAAGTCATGGGGAGCAAGCCAATAAGCAGCACTTCTCCGTGGTCTCTCCATCATCTCCTATCTCCAGGTTCCTGCCCTGTTTGAGTTCCTGTCCTGACTTCCCCTGAGGATGAACTATGATGGAGAAGCCTAAGCTGAATTAACTCTTTTCTCCCCAAATTGCTTTAGTCACTGTGTTTCATCACAGCAATAGTAACCCTGACTAAGACATATTCCTAATTCTATTTTTGCTTTGAAGTTGGCTGTGACAGTTTTCAAATGGCTGCTTACTATGCTGCCCTTTATGTGGCATAATATTTATCGGTCAACCATTTATACCATCTGCCATGTTTTAGTAGATTACTTAAAGATATTTGCTAATAACTTTCTTTCGGTAGCTTGCATTTTGTCTCTCCATGGGCATCATTTATTTCTTATCCATCAACACGGTGTTGAGCAGCTCACTAAACTAGCAAATTCCTGGTAAATGGTTATTTGAGAGTTTACAATGTACTAGAATAGAGGCTAATGTTTGTTCTCTGCATCCTGGACTTAAAACTGAGCATTATTGTTAGACACAAATGATGATCTGAGCACTTATCATTGATTGCTGACTACCAGAACTTATTTTGTCGCCCAATTATTGCCTCTCTTCTTAGCTTCATTACAGCTTAGGTGGTGATTGTCAATTTCCTGACATTTCAAAAGAATGGTAGTGGTTCACACAGTGAAGAAGGAGCTTTAAGAGGAGGCTCTAACTGGGCACAGGGGTGGAAAAGGAAGCTTTTGAAAGGTTGCACTTTAGGAAAAGTTAACCAACAGCTCAAAGTGAATTACTAAATTACAGTATATTAGTTATTCGGTTACTAGAAATGACTGTGTAAACTAGAGGGAGACCCCAGAATGATGCCTAACTCACTCAGGACAGAAGCAAATGAGAGTCTTAGACTACTAGAAGAAGCCATCACAGATAACTAAGGACAATTAATGTATTTATCAAAAGGATTTTTTTCACTTTTCAAATTTTTAAAATAAGAATCAGTAAGTAAGGATGGGAGATACGAAAATAAGTCTCAGTGCATCTTGGTGAAGTTTAAAGCTGAAAGACTACATTAGGACAATGAAACCCAGGAGGAGCCTGAAAGCCATGAAGTTAATTGGCTCACGTCTGGGCTAGGGAAACGGTCTTCCTTCTGTGCAGCATGTTCTGGTGCTGTTACGGAGTCATTGTCTAGACATCTGGAGGTACAAGCGCTTGTGCAGAGCTAGTCCTTTGACCAGTAAAAGGTAAAAGATCAGTCTTAGAGCTATATTTTAAAATTTGCTAAAATTGGCACATCTGCAGGGTTCAGAAGCCTAAGTAGGGAAACTGTCATGCTGGAGGGCAGTGGATGAATGTCTCCCTCTGAGCGCCGAGGCTCTTTCCACAGGAGCAGTGGCTTTATTTGCTCATTCGATTTGCACTGTGACGGCAATGAAGCCTGTAAGCTTCCATGGAAGCCTGAGCCCTTTAGACTGGCTCTGCTTTTTGGATGAGTAGAGAACAGGGGAATAAAACCAGACACCTTGGGGGTTGTCTCTTTCTCCTCTTCTGTTTATACCACAGCAGGTCCTTAAAGTAGCCAAGCATAGTTAATTGGTCATGTGGTGAAAATGTCTGAGTTCAGTCAGACAAATGCCTCAAAGAAGAAACTGGAAAACGTGGTCATGTGTGACTAGACTCAAGGTGCTTCTTTTTTAATATCTGATTTTTTTATTCATCCGTTGTGAATTTCATATATGAACACAGCACTTTTCGTTCGTATTCACCTCTAGCTAATCCCCTCCAACTCCTCATGGATCCCCTTCCACTCTGCAATGGTTGGAATGAGAATGGGCCCCACAGACTCTATCTTTGAAGACTTTATCCCCTGTTGGTGGAACTATTTGGGAAGGATTAGGAGTGTCCCTTGTTTAGAAGAGGTGTGTCATTTGGGATAAGCTTTGGAGTTTCAAAGGACTCACACTATTCCCAGTGTGTTCTCTGCCTCCTGCTTGTGGTATGACATGTGAGCTTTGAGATGTTACTGTTGCCATTCCTTTGTTCTGCCTTCCTAGACTCTGACCCTCTGAAACCAGAAGCCCAATACAAGTCTCTCTCTCTCTCTCTCTCTCTCTCTCTTTCTCATCTTCCTTTCCGTTTTATTCTTTTTATTTTCATTTTTAAAATTTTACATCCAGACCACAGTTTCCCCTCCTTCCTCTACTCCCAGTCCTCATTCACCTCCCTTATGCACCTCCCCCCAACTTCCTCCTCTGTTTCCCTTCAGAAAAGGACAGGTCTCCCGTAGGTATTAACAAAGCATGGCATATCATGCTGCAGTAAGACAAAGCACCTCCCTTCGCATTAAGGCTGAGCAAGGCAACCTTTTGTAAGCTGCCATGGACATTGTTTTTATCACAGCGATGGGAAAGCAACTAATACAAGACCCCTCCTAGTTTCAGGGCTTTTTTTAAAGTTGTAATCCACTGAGTCCCAACAGTGCTGTCTCTATACACTTGGGCATGGATACTTCTTTGGGAATGAAACAGTAAACATTTAGTAGTCTAAGGACATGAAGGTCCCTAGAATGGCTTAAAACCAAACTTTTGCAATTCAGGCAACTACCATGCCTTCCATGTTTTTTTTTTTTTTTCAATATGTTTCATGTTCTTTTTCTTGGATTATTTTCTTTTCTGGTTTATTTAAGATAGCCTTTTCTGCCCCTGACCCCTACTGAGAATGGTTTTTAATATTCTCTAAGGTGGTTCTCTGGCTGACATGCATTTGTTCATTGCCTGACTCATTATAAATGGTTCAGTTTTATGTGCCTACCAGGAAGAAGTGCAAACAGGCATGCATTCTGTACCTCAGTATGTTTCCTCAAGCCTGGCAAGAGTTTCAGGCCCACACTGTGTCCTTTCATGTATTATTTTGCTTACCCATATTTTCGGCATAATTCAAAAATCACGTTCTTTCGGGGACCAATGTGAGAAATTTGGCATTACTGTTCTACCACCCAAAATCTTGCTAAAGAAAAATTGTTTTTTGCTCTCACTAGTCAGACAAGTATAAGTTCTAAAATCTTTTGGCTTAAAAATATTGACTCTCAATTTCTGGTCTTAAGCAGAATTGTAAGTCAGTTCTCAGCAATTAAAAAAAAATTCAGAGTAAATACATTTGTCTCTGTGGGTCACTGGGTCTTTGTTCCAACTATTCCCTTCTACTGTTACATCTCAAAAAGGTCACATGTATGAATGGGATTGGTTATATTCTAATAATAGCCCAATGTAGACTCTGGCATGTGACCTTCATATTATTTTTCACTTGTCACAAAATGTTATTCTTCTTTTGATATTTTTCCTACCATTAAAAAATGTCTAAAATACTATTTTACCAGCCCCAATCCCTTCATGAGTATGTGACAGGCCAGATTTTGTTCATGGGCTTGGAGCTTTTTGACTGCTACTGTGAGGTTAAATACCATCAACTGGTCAAAGCCTGTGTTGTGCAAGGCCACTAGCAACACAACACTGTCACTGTATGGAGAATGTGCTCAAGGTATGAGAGCTGCGAAACTGCCAGGGAATTCCTAAGCACTAACAGCAGGGTATTAAGAAACTGCTTTGGATATTTTCAACTACTTGAGCTATTTGAAAGCCAAGTGTGCCTTACTTGAATTAGCCATTAGACAACAAACAGTGATGTGTTATATCCACTGACTTTGTAATGATGAGGAGGTTTGTGGTCTGGAATTAAAGTTCTTTGGGGTAGTATACTGCCTTGTAAAGACAGAAACATTTCTGTGAATGAATCTGCTCCTCCCACCTATCTAAATCCCATTTATATTTGGTTTTGACATTTGGGACAAGGAGCTTTTTTGTATTTTATCTTTGGTGTGTGTATGTGGTATGCGCGTGCACATGTACGCCACGTGTATGTGTGCTGTGAGTATATATATGTACAGTACAAGTGTATGTGTGCTATTCAAGCACTGGGGAAAAAATGGATGCGGTTACTACACTTGGGTTTCTAGAAGGGTTCTGGGGATCCAAACTGAGGTCTTCATGGTTGTACACCAATCATTTCACCTACCGAGCCATCTCACCAATCCGTGGGCAAGGGTTCTTGATTTTACTGATGGCAATTTTGTTTTAGCTTATCCATACAATAGCATCACTGGGGGAGCCAGTAACTTGGTATGAAATTAGTGCTTGATAACAGCCAGATTAACAAAGCTGTTCTTCTGAATAATAACATGCATTTTATTTGTAATTTCTCAGCTGGTCTTATAGCCAAGTGGCATATTTATAAATTTCAAGTGAAAACATCTTTGAAAATATTCCTAGACTGCTGCAATATGGTAAAAGATAATATGTCTAAAAACATGTTCACCCTGAATCATGCAAGCAAAACCCATGACTGTTATTATACCAACAACGTGACCATTTGAAGAAAACAAACTCCCTTGAAATAAGGCTTTATTTAACCTTATGTAATTCACACAGTATAATATTCATCTTTGTTCTGTTCTCTAGAAATAATGACATTGATATTTGAGCTAAGCAAGGATGTGCACACATTTTCTAATCAATGTCTTAATTATTGGGTGCATGTGGCAAACCCAGATGGGCTATGTGACTGGACTATGTGTCACTTCTGTTTAGCACTGGACAAACTAGTAAACACTTATTCCTTCTCTTTCTCTGCTTTAAATGTACCTATTATTTTGAAGCTCATAGGTTTGATGCTTTTCTTATAACCAAAGCTTGATCATCTGCCCTCAAAATTTAATATTCAATCATTTAAATGAAGACAAAGTTTAAACATGTTGCTTGGTGAGTTGCTTGGTGTCTCAGCAATTTAATTTCCCAATAAATAACCTTTAATTTTCATAATATTCCTTCCTTATCATATTACTTCAGTCATTCATCCACTATCCAGTCCACTGTCCTCATGCATTTTACCCACCAGATTACTTCTTAGGGATGCCAGTTGGTTCTTCTCTTCAGCGCTGTCTGTCAACACATTATTTATTCTCCAAGACTCAAGAAAAATTCGACTCATTCAAGAATTCTCCTTAAGAACACCATTATTTTCTTCTCTCCCTCCACCAAACAACCATGATTACAGAGTACCTTGGGGTTGGATTATTTATATATGAATCTCTGTCTTCTATGCTATAAGGTCATTATAGGATAGATGTCTCCATATTATGATGCTTTGCAAACAATAATCTAAAGGAGTTTGATTTCCAACATGTACAAAGATCCAATATTTCAGAATCCCTGCCACCACTGAAGATCATAGCTTTCACTTAAACCATGTGTTATCAGAGACTGAAGAGAGGAGACACGTAATGGTGCCTAAGTATCCTTTTAATTACGTCAACAAACTTTATGAGCTTTGCAGTAGAAACTGGGGTGATATGTAATTTCAAATCTCCTAACTATTTTCCTTTCTTTGTTTTTTGTTATATAGTTGTACTTGGTTTTAACAATTTTTATTAAGTATGTTCTTTGACAATTTCATACATGTATATAATAAATTCTGATCATATTTACTCCCATACCTTCTTCATATCTTCATCAAACTCCTTCCCCCCACTACAAGTTCCCCTGCCAATTTCCTGTCTTTTTTATTTGTGATCCACTGAACTTAACAACGGTTGTCTATGTAAACCTGAGTGTAGAGCTCTCCACTTGGGAGCATGGGGAGTCACCAGTGGCTAAACCTATGATGACAGTGAGGGCCCTGTTATACATGGACAACTCATGCTTCCCTAGGCACTGGTAAGGCCCCAAGAACCCATTTCACACTTTTGAATGACTGCTGATAGCCTCTGTGTTCTCTTTTTAATTCTTGAAAATTTCATATGTGTAGACAACATATCTTAACCATATCCCCTCACTGCCCACCACCATCTTCTTTGTGCCCCCAACATATCTCCCTTTCAACTTTAGTTCTTATCTCCCTTTTCAAAAATAAACCAATGAGTACAGTTAGTTCTGCCCATATTCACTTGCTATCCTTGGGGCATGAGCAACCTACCAGTGACCACACCCCAAAGAAAAATGACTCTCCACCTTACTGAAGTCACCAACTGTTAATAGTTCCTCCTTTAGCTGTGGCACCTCAGTAATCCCTTCCCCTATCCGTGCTGTAATTTTAGCTGTCTTGGTCTTACACAGGAACCACTGGTGTTGTGAGCTTATGCCATGCCGTGTCTTAAAATCTCTTTTGTTTGGGGTCTTTCACTTTAAATAAATAATGGGACTCTTGTGGTTTTGTGCAGTAGGTCAGGGGATAGAACTGTTTTGTTTTAGTTAGGAAAGTTCACAACTAAAAGGAAGATTGTAATGTCTTTCCGACTTTGAGCAAGGAAACGACAAAAATGGTTTTTACTACATGGAAAATAATTCAATTGAGAGAGACTGTTTTCAAGGGAACTAAGTTGGAGCTGATGGGAAAGTTAGGCTAGACTGTGGGAAGAGAATTTAATTCTCCACAGCTCTTCAGAGAACCCAGATTGCAGTGACATTCCCAAAACTTGCATGTTTGGAAACTGTGAGAGATAGCATTTTGTGTTAAACATGCTGGTGTCACTATGGTCAGTCAACATTGTCTATGCATCTGATTGTTCATTCACAGCCAAAGAGGACAAGAAGGAGTCAGGGCTCAAGAAGAAGATGCAAGTCTCGAGTAAGAATGGCATTAAAAGCAGTTTGACACCCAGCTTCCATTTACAGGTCTTATCCATTAAATATTTACTGAGCACTCTGAATAGGTTGACTTTGGGCTATCGTGAAAGAAGATATTCAGGTCTCAAAAGCTGGTGAAATCATCTTGTAGCTTCAGGATGGAACACACTATTATTTGTCAATGTTTATTCTTTTTTTTAATTATGTCAGATTTATTTTTAATTATGAGTGATCAGAATTCTTATTTCAGTTACCCTCTTTATGTGAGCTTTCCCTTTCATACTAAGACAGACCATTGAGACATCCATTAGTTTTAAGTCTCTCTCTCTCTCTTTCTTTCTTTCTTTCTTTCTTTCTTTCTTTCTTTCTTTCTTTCTTTCCTTTTTCTTTAAAAGATTAAAAACAGAAGTACAGAAACCTATCCAAGGCTATAAAGTTGGACGGTTTTGACATTTGAAAAGTAGATTTTATATCCTTCTTAATTGTAAAGTTTGTCCCAAGTATTCTCAGTGCTAGGAAGAGGAGTGCTGCAATGACTACTTGAGAAGAGGGAATTTGTTCTCTGCCTCACAGTACTTGTACGTATAAAGGCTGTGTGTATCCTTGAGACTGTGAGTGAGTGTGTGTTTAGCCAGCAGTAAGGCAGACCCTCATGTGCTACCTCAAGTCCAGGTCTACAGTTGCCAGGAACAAAGCGTCTATTTAGCGGAGGGCATTGCCTCTGCAGGGTGGGCTGCATGGCAGATCTCTTAACCACAGAAACACTGCTGAGTTGTCAGGAGCTGCCAGCCGCTCAATTCCATATTTGTTTTCTGAAGTTCTGATCCTGTCAGATACATTAGAATTGCAATTCGGTTTTTATTATTTTAAACTTCTCCCACACACTTCCCACTGAGGCAAACCTGTTGACAACGTAGTCTATTGTTTAGTATGAGAAGAGATATCTGAAGTGCTGCTAATTCTCAAGGCTCCTAATTGCCCTTTAAAATTCCTATTCCTTGCTGTTAGACATCAAATGATAAGCTTTAAAAAAACCTATCAGGAAAATCTATTAGCATTTTCCAGTATTCTTTGATTTGAGTTTTAATTAGAGTAAGTGTGCTATGATATGCCTTTGCCTCTGATTTTCTTTCCCATTTTTATCTTAACCGTGCTTGGGCAAATCATATGTTCCTTTTCTTTTTGACAGAATATTCTCACATTAGTTCTATCACTTTGAAGGGTAATTTTTTAATCCAATTATGTCTATGTACTCTCATTAGACATTAAAGAAGAATAGTTATCAGGGGTAGGTGGAAAATACACAAGAATAGCAACGCTGACTTTTATAATTTTTCAGGTTTTTGTTTTATAGATCTGAAGTAGTAGTTTGGCTTAAAAGGCAAAGCTGTGAGGGAACACTCTTCCCTGGTGGGCTGTTCAATAACTGTTCTTTTCCAGCCAAGAAAATTCGACTTCATTACAGCAGTAGTGCATAAGGGCATCTGAATTCCCTTCTACAGCAGGGATGCCACTCAGTGCCTGACTGCTGAGGTTCTGCCACACTGGCCATGGCATATTTCGAGAACCAGGCAGTTGCATTCCTTCTCTTCCTGTCCTTGGCCACATATTGCTGGATGAGATCATTCTGTAAACAGGATTAGGGAACACCAACAGGGTCCAATCACTTTCCAAATGCTAATCTGGATGACAGGCTGTGATGAGCACAGTGGCATTTTCAGTGTGGGTCACTTTTGTCCCTAAATCACAAGCTGCCTTTGGAAACATTGTGCTTCGAGGAGTCGTGACGCATAAGAAATTGAAAGAAATGCCAGCAAAGCCTTCCCCCACTCAGGATCTTGCATCACGGTGGTTTGAAGGAGAGACTTCATCATCTGATTTCTCCTTGTCTCCTGGTGCTCCAATGGTGGGTTTGGCTTCGATCAGGAGCTTCCCAAGACCAGGTCTGGAACGCTTCTCAGCCACTATTGGCTTAGCTCTCACAAGTCAGTTTGAAGGCATAGTCAGGACTGATACTGGATGTCCCTAAGGACAATGAATAATGATAAGGAAGGTACATGAACTTTCCCTAGTGTTTATTGAATAGGTGTCAGTACACATACAGGTCAAGGGAGACATGCATGTAAACAGAGATGTTCTCAGATGATTTGGCATAGAATTAAATTTAAGATGAGATATAGAAATGAAGGAAGAGAAAGAACTTCTTATTGTGTAAAAGATGGAGGAAGTTCTCCCCAATTTCAAAGTCATAAGCAGCAAAGAGTCAAATTGAAATTCGGGAGTTTACAAAAACCATCATGTTGGAAATGGTAGAAGAAAAAAATTGAATTGGAGGGCAGAGCAAAGCTATTTGAAGATGCAGAAAAATGTGGTTCATATTCTCAGCATCAAAAACAATTGGGAAAGAAAACTCTTCCTATTTCACCAGGTGTTTTATTCAGGGACTGAACAAAATAATAAACTATTACTGAGTGACATTCATGACTAATATCAACCACTGTTTGGTCAACTTCTACTGGACATAGCCTTAGAAAGTTCTAGTAGACATTCTGAAGATTGGAATCTTATGTTGATTTATAAATCAACCAGGTGTGTATTACATTGTGAATGTCCTGGACACTATCAGTGACTTTCCCATGTATGTTTCATGCTTCTGACAGAACTCAGCCTTTTCATTACATCATGACACTACAGACCATGGTTGGTAGGAAGATGTTATCAACTAGCTTACTGAGAAAACATTGTCAAAATAATACTATTGTTTTCATGGGAAAACTTCTGAGGTATGAGGAACTAATCTAGGATACAAAGGAGAGGAAAACAACAAGTATCATTTGGATGAAGTCAATGTCAAGTGAAAATGGGATCCCTTTGTCTTACTTGTGAAAAGGAAGCATGTGATAAGAATTGGTCTTATGGTCTTTTAAGGGGTTCAGGACAGTAAAACAAATGTGCATATTCTGGCGGGTAATTATCTGTTGGCACTGATGATGATATTTACCTAACAGATGGGAATACAGTTTCAGACATGAAAATATGAGTCAGAATTCAAGAATATTAGTTATTTTAAAATATTTCATGACACTCATTTGTGTGTGCACATATGTGCCACTGTGTGCATGTGGAGGTCAGAGGGCCACTTGTGAAAGGAACTTCTTTCCTTCCACTGTATGGATTCAGTCTATAGAACTCTAGTCATCAGGCTTGATGGCAAGATCTCTTACCTCTTGAGCCCATCTCACTGGCCTAAGATCATTAGTTCTTTAAGAGAATGTGGAGGCAGTTTTACTGCACTGAAGCACAAGAATATCATCTGACATTCACATTGAGAAAGCTAGTAGAGAATCAGTGTAGACTCACTGCAGGCTACAGATAGATCCATTGTTCAAAATTGGAGTACACAGATTATAGATTAGAATGCCTTTTCTTTCTCTTCTATTTCAATGACTGCATCAAGCTTAAAAGAAGTGACTAGGAAGCATTAAGACAAAATAGGTAATATAAAGAGTTATGCATTTTGCTAGATCTCTTTGGTGATGCTATGTATGGTTTTGTACGAAAAGAGCTAGAAAGTGGCATCTAAAGTAAAAACTTTAGTATTTAATCAATTTGCAAATAGCAAGTGGATTATTATATAACTAGTTATGGTAGAGTAATTAAAAAAATAATGACAATAACAAAATCATTCATCTAACGTAGCTCACAATGTTACCCTGTCAGATTTGAGAGTTATATTTCTGCCTTCTGTACTCTTATCCTTAGCTCTACCTCTACCTCATTTCTGCCTGAGCGGTCCATTGTAGTTGTAGTGTGAAAATGATGCTATGCAATTTCTGAGGTTAGGTCATACAGGACAATTTTGATTCCACCCTTATTTTGAGATAACTGCCTAGAGAAAAGTTACCAAACTTGGGGGAAGCCCAAGGCATCTAGAGAGCCACATATAGGTGTTCCATCTGGCATTCTTAGCTAAGGTTTCACTGGAGAACCATGTGTTCGAGAAAAGCTTTAAGATGATTCAGCAGTCACCTCCATCTGTGGAAGCTGCATGGAAACCCAGAACAAGACTTCGACACTGAGCCTAGCTTCTCTGCCAAATAAGATGAAACCAAATGATCAGAGTTATTTTAAATCAGTCAGGCTTTGAGTTAGGTTGTATGAAGCAATAGGTAACTAGAACACTTCTTGAAAGCAGCAAAAAGTTGTTATTATGCATTAAAAGTAAAGAAAAAATGTAGTATTTTCACAATTCCACCATACCAACACAAGCTGACTTTAAGGAAAATGTGAACTATTAACAGAGCTCATAATTTTGAACACAATCTATAAACAAGAGTATAAAATGAGAGTCAACAAAATTTTTTAAGATTAAAATTGGAAATTATATTATTTAGATATTATTGCACACACATCTTGTATTTGCTTTTAAAATAGGCAAGGTGACCTTGTGCACCATTTCTACCTTTAGCTTCTATCATTCTGTCTTCCTTGTGTGGGTGTTCAGTTTGCTGAAAAAGCCAGATTTTAGAACAGCTTTCTTTCAGAAACGATGTTTTTAAAGTTAAGGAAGAAAAAAAAGCTTGCACACTGCAGAAGTGGCAGCTATAAAAATAGATGTAAAAATAAATTGAAAATTCATAACAATTGTGCTGTAAAAGATGTGTTGAAACTGAATTACAAAGTAAAATGAACAAAGTGGGCTTTTTGATTAAATGAGTAAGCCAGAGTATTTACAGTATGAAAATATGTTGGAAATGACTAGGATAGCATAAAATAAATGAAGGAATTATTGTGTATGGAAGTCTAGGCTGGAGCTAGCATAAATGAAGACTTTCAGAAAGTATGATTTTTTTTTTTTTAATATGGCAGGGGTCAGACAACTGTCTTAGTTCCTGGTTCCTAACATAAAGAACAGTAACTTCTGTGCTTAGAAATGTAGAAAAATGAGATGTAACAATAAATCAAAAAGTTTTGCATCTGTGGGAAGACACTAAGGTAGAAAACCAAAGAATTTGGACGGGTTTCTGTAAGTTGAAAACACATGGCTCCCCCTTACTGCATCCCGCCCCCAGTGTCCTCCAGCCAGAAGCATCAACACCATCCATTTGGAAGAGTGGAAGTGACTCTGAGTCCTCACGTGCATCTGCACAGTTGGCAGCAGAAAGTCATCATCACTTTCTAAGAAGAAGCTAAAGACCTTAGCTGGATGGAGATTCAGTAAGTTGAAGCATTTGTCGGAGTTCTGCCATGATTCTGCTATTGTTGTTGTTGTTATCCACTTATAATCTACTCAGCTTGATGATGCCTGCAGAGATCCAATGCCTACAAATGACTGTTACCCACCTGAGGAGATAGACAATTTTTTTTAAACATTACAAAAGAGACAAAAATTGACACATTATTGAATCCTGAAAAAGTCCAGGCAATGGCAGTGGAAATAATGCAATGAGTGCTGGGTTTGAGATATTGGTAACAATTGAACTAACTGGAAGTGATACTTCACCAGCCTCTTCCCGCACTCCTGGTATATAGGGAACACACAAGAATAGTTGCGCGAGCAAGGTAAACTATTTGAAAAGGAAACTGACAATCATAACAGAGAATATTGAGCCCATCTGGAAGTAGGAGGGTCAGGTTGGATGTCAGGGTAACCAGATCAAGAAGGCCTGGAAAGGAAGTGGGGCATTCATCTTCTGTGGTAGAAAAATGGAAATCAATAAGGCTGGCTGGCACTCAAGAGAGATTGCTCTGACCGCACAATGTGAGAAGAAACAAAAAGTAAGTCTAGGGAAGTAGCTTTCATTTCCATGCCTCTCCTCTCTGCCTGAACAGGATTCTGTTTGAATGTTTCTACTTAGCATGCAGCTGAGTAAAACAACCTCAAGAAAGAAATGTGTTGTGGAAAATGGAAATTTCCAAGAATATTTGGACCCACAAGAGGAGCAAGTCTATATAGGTGAAGAATGCTGAGATATTCAGGACTTTGCTTGAATCAAGACTTTTGGGGAAGAACGTTTATGAGAAGGAATAGAAAATACAGCCTTAGATCAAAGGAAGAACCACATGGAAATAACTACAACTGAAGTGACAGAATGATACTTGCTTAATAAATATCAACCATTGTTATTATATTGACTTTGTCTTTGTGAACCATCCTGATAGAAGGCAACCTGATTGTTGCTATTGCTTTTTCTATGTTAGAAAGTCAGAGAGAGAGAGAGAGAGAGAGAGAGAGAGAGAGAGAGAGAGAGAGAGAGAGAGAGAGAGCAGTGGCTTGTCCATGTGACACAATAAATTATTTGGTGTCATCCAGAAACTACTGTCTTCTCAAGTCACCCTGATAAAGAAGGCCATAGTTGTATTTTTTTCCAGTAGAAAACTAAGATATACACTTACTGATTTGGACAGATCAGAATCATAAATAAATTAGTTGCATTCAGCTTTTCCTGAGAAACCTGAAATATAATTTTCCTTCCAGTCTAAAAGGACATCTAAAAAGTTCCAGACCACACAATGACAGCATTATGTCTGTATCAGAAAGTACAATAAATCACGGGTAGAAAAGGACAGTGCCTGACGGGAAGCTGGGGATATGCTCTTGATTTTCTAGTTACTCTCTGTGTAAAAGCCACTAGTGTTTTGAAGTGGGTCTTGTCATTTGAAAAACTCTCCATCTTGTACTTTCAAAGTTTGAAATAGAAATTGTTGTTTTTGGAAAATAGTAATGAAGAGAGTTGGCTATGTTTGAAAGCCTTGATCCATTTGTTTCCCAATGCCCATGAGTCCCCACCCCAAGACACAAGCTTGCCTCCCTGAGAAATTTGGTATAAACCTAATAATCAAAATCACCAAGTCTTCAAAGTGTTATATGCATACAACAGTGGTTCTCAACCTTCCTAATGCTGAGACCCTTTAATACAGTTCCTCATGTTGTGGTGATCCCCAACCATAACATTATTTTGTTGCTATTTCATAACTGTAAGTTTGCTATTGTTATGAATTGTAATGTAAATATATTATAGGCAAGGATGTGACCCACAAGTTGAGAACCCCTGGTGTACAACATAACAAGCATATTAAATAGTTACTTATAGGAATACTCACCTGTAATTCAATGCAATGTAGGCTTGGTAAGGTTCCCTTACAGAGACTAAATTCCTTGTTCTAAGTCTCACAGACCCTAAAGGAAGAAATGGGAATACACATTCCATTAAGTTATTTCATTCCTACCTCTCCATCAAAACCTCTATCCTTGGTGGAGATTCTTTAAGACCCGTTTGTTCAAAATAATAGAAAACTTTATAAAAAAAAATGTAATCAGAGCCCTTGGGGAATTCCTCCTGTATGTGAGCAACTTAAAACAAGATCAAAGAAGACTCATTCTGTTACCATACACTGAGCTGCCTGGATACCCGTCAGTGTCCTGCGTTTTATGCACTCCTAGTTCCACAGTATCATTGGGAACTCAGTGTTTTGTGTGGGATGTCCCATTTTCTTGGCTTCCCTTTGATGTGGTGTTCCCTCTGTTTTGACACCACAATGTTCTTGGGATATTATTAATATAAAATGAAATGACTTCTCTGTGAGAGATTCTGAAAACATTATATGGCCAGTCAAACCAGTGCTGTTAGCAATAGCATTAAAGGGAAAGTCAATGTTCGGGGAGCAAACACCAAAGGTGGTCTCAGATATAAGCCTTTCTGAGAAACAGCAGCACATTTATAGTCATTCATTAAAGCTAAATTGGTGTGTGATGCTAACCAGAAAATGCCTTTCCTAGATGCATTGTTTATTCACTGATGTTTGGAGTTATAAAAAGAAGTTGATTGAACCATGGGAAATCATTTTGAAATGGATATAGCTACATAGTTTTGAACCTCTCTTCAGGACACAGTTGGCTCTTTTTTCCCCCTATCTCATCAGCACCTACTTTAAATGACATAGAATAAGAAAAATGAGAGATTTCCAACAGTTTGAGTAATTCGGAGTTTTCAGCTTTGATAATGTTACATTACATAACTACATATTTGATTTACTGTAATTTTCTTTTTTGTTAACACGTAGTAACTGGATAAATAATGGGTTTTACTGCGGTATTGGTATTTTCCTGTATACATATTGTCACATGTTCTGATCATATCCATCATACTTTCCACTTCTTCCTCCCTAAGCTCCACTTACTTTTGCAAAATAGTCACTCTTATGTTCTCTTGTCTTTTTTTTTTAATCTAGATTTGACAAATGGGAGTAACTATGTGATATCCCTCTTCTTGAGTCTGACACAGTTTGCTTAGCACAACAATCTAATCTCCATTTCCATTCATTTTCCTGTAAATTTCAGGGCTTCCTTATTCACAGCTGAATTCAATTGTATATAAGTATCACCTATTCTTTAACCATGTGTTTGTTGATAGGCATCTAGGCTGGTTCTTCAGCTTGACTATTGTGAATAGCCCAGCAATAAATATGAATCCACAAGTATTGTACATTGACTGTGGTGTGTTGACTTAGATCCTTGTGTGTGTGTGTGTGTGTGTGTGTGTGTGTGTGTGTGTGTGTGTGAATATATATGAGCCATGAGCATATATTCCTTCCCAGGAATGGCACAAGTGCATCATATAGTAGTTCTATATTTAATGTTTTGAGGAATGTCCATCCTCATTCCTACAGTGGCTGCATCCATTTGCATGTCTTAAGAGTTTCTCTACATCCTTACCAGGATGTGTTGTTATTTGTTTTCCTGATGACAGCCAGTCTTTGAGGATCGAATCTCAAAGCAGTTTTGGTTTGCATTTCCTTCTTTCATGAACTCTTTTTTCAATTCATTTTTCCATGAACAAAGATCACTTACCATTCCATAGGATATTGTTTTTTTCTGCCGATAGTTCCCTTTGCTGCAGTAGCAGGTATTGACACTTGCCATAATTTCCTCAACTATCTGAGTCCTGTGCCTAGGCCTATAATTGAAGTACTTTTACCTTAGTTTT
The DNA here is from genome assembly GCF_949786415.1 of Peromyscus eremicus. Taxonomy (NCBI): domain Eukaryota; kingdom Metazoa; phylum Chordata; class Mammalia; order Rodentia; family Cricetidae; genus Peromyscus; species Peromyscus eremicus. The sequence continues at coordinate 50,327,087 of NC_081432.1, read as the reverse complement.
ACTCTAGCCATTTCAGATCTTGTATTAAAGTCTTGAATAAAGCTGAATGAAATTTTGCACAAAGTGAGAGTTTTATTTTTCTATATGTGGATAACTAGTTTTCCCAGTACCTCTTGTAATAGGGGCTAGTATGCTTGGAGTACCCTTGTCAAGAAGCAATGTGAGTTTACTTCTTGGTCTCTGTCCTATTCCTCAATTGGACATGTCTGCTTCTGTGCCAGTCATGTTTTAATTTCTTTTTATAGCTCTGTAGTGTAACTGGAAATCATATTTTGAGATAATTCCAGCATTACTCTCTGTTTAGTATTCAGGGTCTTTGTGTTCCCATACAAGTTCTAAAAAGTTTTTTCCAACTTAATAAAGAACATCATTGGAATTTTGAGGGAGCTTGCACAGCATCTGTAGATCACTGCCAACAGCATGGTCATTTTCATTATATCAGATATGCTGATCAGCAAATGCAAGAGGATTTCCAATCTTCTACTGTCTTTGTCAGCTTTTCAAAATATTTTGATGTTTTCTTCTCTTTTAATGAGAGCATGAATGTGGTTCTCTACTACCACAAATTACTCAGTTGAGTTTCTTGCATTTGGGAAAATCGCAGGTGACAGTTCATCAAGAATGTAATGATGAGCCCTACCTTGAGAAAACCACCTTTAATTATCTAAATGTCTTGAGTCATGTCCTGAGACAGTAAAAAAAAAAAAAAATGTGATACTCACTTAGCAGGAGACATGTTTACTAGTCAAATTATTTTCATTCATAAAAGCAGCTACAAAATTCAGTCTTTTCATGCATGTATGTACTGATATTTCAAATAAAATTCCCATATGTTTGTTATAAATCATGTCTCAAGACATTTAAATAGTTAAAATAGTACAGTTTGTAATTTTCTGATCACAAAGCAAGAATGTTAGAAATGGAAACAATCCACAAACCTAATGAATATTTGGAATACATTTGGAAATTAAGAATCATCTAAGTGTATAGGGTAAAGAAAAAAGTGATCATAGATTATACAATATTTTAAATTAAATTATAAGAAATACACATGTAGCCAGGCAGTGGTGGCGCATGCCTTTAATCCCAGCACTTAGGAGGCAGAGGCAGGTGGATCTCTGTGAGTTTGAGGCCAGCCTGGTCTACAAAGTGAGTTCCAGAAAAGGCACAAAGCTACACAGAGGAACCCTGTCTCAAAAAAACCAAAAAAAAAAAAGAAAAGAAAGAAAGAAATACACATGTAGTTTGCTACTGGATCAATGTTTTTGGAGGACTCTGACATAGTTTTAATATATATTTATTATGAATAATATGGGCTCTTGAAATATGCATCTATAGCACAAAATTAAGTAAAATTAATTAGTGTATGCATTAACTGATATATTCATCCTTTTTGTGTTGAGGATGCTTAAAATAACCCTCTATGTAATTTCCAGTGGTAAAATAGGTTACTTAACCAATAAACCCCTCCCTCATACTCCTATTATTTGTGAGTTGAATATTTTTAAGCTTTTATATATGAGTTAATTCAAGCAGGATTTGTCTTTCGGTGCCTAGCTCACTTCTCTTGTCCTTTGGGCCCATCTATGTTGTCATAAATAAAGGGGATTCCCTCATTTTCAAAACCAAATAATTTTCTACTCTGTAGAATTATGTATATTAATCTGTTCATCTAGTGATCCATATAAATTGATGCTATGTCTTCGTTATTGTATTGCTGCATTTAACTTGGGAGTACATATATCTCTCTCCAGCATATACATGTTATTGTTATTTGTTATATACCCAGTGGTAGAATTGCGGAATCATTTGCTAATTTTTGTCTTGAACTTATCAGGAGATCTCCATGTGGTTTCTTGTAAGGAATGCTTTACATTTTCATCCCCACATGAGTTTCCTTCTCTCCACATCTTCACAAACATTTGTTTTCTCTTATTTTCTCTATATTAACCATCCTATCAGTTATGAGTTGTATGATAGTTAGTACTTGTTACCAACTTAACAGGGTCTAGAACTACATATGGAACAATCCTCCGGGCAGGAATGTGAGGGGTTATCTAGATTAGATTGACTGAGGTAGGAAAACCCAGCTTAACTGTTCATGGCACATCCCATGGGCTGGAGTCTCAGACTGTATGAAAAGGAAGATGCTCGCTGAGGACGAGCACTTCTTTCTGCTCTCTGCAGACACAACATGATCCGTTGCCTCCTATTCCTGCCACTATTCCTCCGCTGCCGTGATGGGCTATATCCTTGCATAATATAAACCATAATAATCCATTCCTTACTTAAACTGCTCCTTGTCAGATAATTTGCTACAGAGTAAGAAAAGCAACTAATAGAAAATGACACAGGGTTGTGGTATTAATTTTCACTTGTCTCATGTAGACCAAAAGAGCCCCAACTTGGTCCTATTAAAATTTTGCTATAACTTGCCAAAAATGGCACAAGGAAACATAACCTAAATAATTCCTTCACAACTATTTTTAAATCAGCAAAAAAAACCTTCCTCAATTAAAGCTCCAAAAGAAAACGATTTTATCAGTTTTTCCAATCACTAATGGAAGAAATAACTACTTTTATAAATGCTCTCTCAATAGATTTTCTTTCAAATACCAACTTACAAAGTTATTTTTTGAAAATAAGAGTAAATTAATTCTAAAATCAAGTATACATATTTTCATAAACCCATCTTGGATGGCAACAGTCCTTATAAAAAACAGTAGAGTTGTGACTATATAAAGGAAGTAATATATATGATTAAATTGTGTTTATTTCAAGAATTGATGAAAACTAATCAATATATTATTTCATACTAAAACAGTAGAGGATGTAAATTATATCGTGGTAACAGATACAGGAAAACATTTATCAACATTCAGTAGTCATTAGTTCACAATCATAGCTTTAGAAATTATGAAAAAATGTTCTTCAAGTTGGAATAAGTGTATCTATAAAAGGTATTAAATTGGGAACATCAGTGGCATATTTTGAGGTAAAACCAAAAACCCACTGTCATCAATTCTTTTCATCTTGGAAATGAGAATGATGTAAAAGCAAAACCAAACCAAATGGGCAAATAAGCACATATACATAAGTACATATTTTTAAAAGAAAAACTTTGACTGTATTATAGACACATTCTCAGTCTTGATAAACTTGAGTGAAATTATTAAGTGAACATTTAATTTAATATTCACCTATTAACAACTGTTGTGGAATATTATTTTAACTATGTAAAGATATGTTACATTTGTTTATGCTGTGGAATATTAATTTAATTATGTAAGTTATGTTACATTTGTTTCTTCTGCCTTTGTTTAAGATGTAAAAAAAGTGTTGCATTTGTATCATCTTCTCCGCCTAAGGCACCTGATTGGTCTAATAAAGAGCTGAACAGCCAATAACTAGGTAGAGAGAGTGGTACATGGGGCTAGTGGGCAGAGATAGTAAGGAGGAGAAGGAATACAGGCTAGAGAGGAAGGAGAAGAGAACAAGGGAGAAAGAGAGGGAGGGAGATGCCTGGGTCCAGAAACCAGGCAGCTGCCAGCCAGACACTGGCAGAAGCAGGAAAGCAAGATATACAAAAAGAAAGAAGTCAAAAAGCCCTGAGGCAAAAGGTAGATAAAGAGAAACAGGTTAATTTAAGTTAAAAGAGCTAGCCAGAAACAAGCCTAAGCTAGGCCTAGCATTCATAACTAATAAGAAGTCTCCGTGTCATGATTTGGGAGCTCACTGATGGCCTAAAAGAGAAAGCTTGCTACGAACAACAAATACTGGGGACTTGAAGTTCTAAAATACACTGTGTATTAATGAGAATATCCAGAACTAATGATGAAATTAAGAATAGATGCCCTGGAGCAGGAGAGCGAAGTCAATGGGTTAAGAGCACTTGCTGCTCTTGCAGAGCACCCAGATACACTTCCCAAAAGCTCTATTAGGTTTCTTACAACTGTCTGTAACTCCAATTTCTGGAAATCTAGCATTCTTTCCTGGCCACCATGGGCACCAGGCACACACATGGCACATACATATGCATGCAGGAAAAACACTCATAACATAAAAATAAATAGCTCTTTAAAAAGAAGAGATGCCCAACACCTTCTGATAGGGTTTGCATATATTTAGTTGAAATTTTTAAATTTTATGGCAATGTATTACAATTACATGAAGTGCAAGACTTAATACTGTTAAGGGGCCAGTTCTCCCGATATTGATTCATAGATCCAATATAATCTCAGTTCAAAACCCTTTATATATCCACATGGAACAAAGTAAGAGAATCTAATTTCATATTGAAATGTAGGCTGTGGGAAGTTGTAGCACAAATCTTAATTGGTCTTACTAATAAAAACCCAGAGCCAGTTATCAAGGTAGATGCTGAAAGATCAGTAAAGGAGCCAATCAATAGAGAAACTTCTCACCTCTACCAAATCCTTAGCCTGAAAAGGGTGGAGCTTCTGTCTCCACCCTGTGTTATCACTTCCTCTCTCTGCCCCGCCACATCACTTCCTATTTCCTCCTCTCAAGTGCTAGGATTAAAGGTTAGTGCCACCACTGCCTGGCCTCTAGTGGCTAGTTCTGCACTCTGATCTCCAGGAAAGCTTTATTTGTGAAAGAACAAACAAAATATCACCACAAGAAGTAACATAGCAAATGAAGAATAACAAAGTATGAGGACAGGCTAACTTATTATAAAAAATATAATTTGAGGCAGATTTACCATAAAGTTTGTAGGATCCTTGAAGGCCTCTTAACACTGTGTTTCTATCGTTACATGTGTTTGCAAAATGTGTTAAGTAAGATCACTTTGTCATAGTCAGTTAAGACTCATATATTACTAAATTTACTTCCATCATTTAACCACTATGCTGGCAGATGGTAGAACTGTGGGCATTTGAGGGATTCGAGTGAGAAGTTGAGTTGAGGTGACTTTTTTTTTTGTTAGTTCCTGGTTGCACACATATGGATCCTAGTCATTTTTATATTTAGTTACTGCTAGCCTGAAGTTGTAAGAATGGCTTCCAGGAATACTTCTAAGTCCACTGTGCTGATTCACCCAATTCTAGTGCCTGAACAAGTGGGAGCA